>NC_072780.1:9757222-10063294 GCF_022539595.1 Amphiprion ocellaris
GGGTGACGCGTGTCTCCAATCATATTATGCACTTTACTCGTTTTATGTTCTTTCACCTGATGTTCTTAAAACAAGTGCGCCCTTCAATGAGAAGTAGCTGGTTTGTGTAAGCGTGCAGCGAGTGTGCATGAGTGTGTGTGTGTCTGCAGTGCATGTTTGTGCGTCTGATGCGTCTTGAGTGTAAGCTGGTGTGCGTCGCCCACTGTTTGACCTGGTGCTATTCAGCTTTGCTTTATCCCAGTTCACACAGTGTGAGATAATGTTCGAGACCCTCCCATTCATTCACAGATCAACACAACTCTTGTATTTGGCGTACAATGCAACGTATGTTTCTGTATTAGGCCAGCTGCATGCTCAGTAGTGTTAGTGTGTAATAGCATATTTGTTAATAGTATGTGTATTACATATCAGTTAGTGGTAAAATAGTAGTAAAAGGATAACATATTGATCAGTAGTAAAATACGAGTAAATGATTGTACACTTGTTAGTAGTAAAAATAATAAATCCCAACAGAAACAATCATCACAACACACATACTCACCAATGTAGTAAGGGCATGGCTCCCTGATGCCTCGATCCATCATTACTACCTTAGGAAGCAGTAGACATTAATACAAAAGCATGAGATGATGAGTGGAGAGGATGGAAATGCTAGATGAAGATGGTACAAATGTATTTTCTGGTATAGAATACCTGTACATGTTGTATGGGGTGAATGCACGCTGCCTGTTTTGCCAAGTCCAACAAGATCTCCACACTACTGGTGCTGGAATTCAGTGAGCCTGGGTGGAAACGGTCCTACACACACACACACATTCTTGACATGTATTCCCCTCGTGGGATTAATAAGGGATAATAACAAAACAAAAATACAATATCAAATACACTACAGATGTTTATTTCTTGCCACTATCGTACACAGGCACAGTCTCTTCTTGACTTTTGTGACGAGGTAAAGGTTTCTGATGACACTTCCATGGAGACTATGTTAATTCATCAGTACTGAACAAGGAAACAGTGCAACACTAACCTAATTTTCTAAATTACATTGCAAACCTACAACTTGTAAGTATTTTAATATACCTTTGTAGCCTTACACTGCTTTGTAGGCCTTTATCTTGAGTTAGTTTCAAATTTCATTCTGAATTTATCATCTCCGATATTGTCTTCAGTTGTCAATTTCTGACCTGCATTCAAAGACCTTAAAGGTCAGTTAAAGTCTAATGAATGGATTAGGCAAATGGGTGTCAACACTTAAAAAGTCCTATATTGTGCCCCTTTAAAACAAATTATTCACAGTCTCACATGTCCCTAAGATGTGTCTTTTGAATTTTCAAAATACTGCAAAAGATGATTATGTAGCCTCTGACTATAACCCTTTTTTAAAAACAGACTTTTTCAGTGTCTGTAGTTTTAAATGCAGCTAAGCTGATGTTATCCTCACCTACTTCAGGAAGGAAACTCTCTCTGAGGCAGGGACTAACAGAGCAGAGCAAAACAGTTGACCACACAGCAGCTGACAGCCATGACTGAGTGTGTGAGACCAGGACTTTGTGACGCTTCTAATTTTCTTCCTAAGTTATCATTTTCTATGTAAATACAGTCAGATTTAACTTATGTGTGTGGTGAGTCATGGTTATAAAATTAGGATCTTTGCATTGGAAATGGCCAGGAGGTGACTACAATCATTTGTAGTCTAAATGGGCTAGAAAGGAGATTTTCCTACTTTTTCTCTGAGTCACAAAAGAAGAACACTTGTATGCTGCATTTATGTTTGTGTTCAGTGTAAATTAAAAGGAATTTGACATATTGCAGGAATAAAATATCACAAGTATTGTGATAAACCAGCATACATTGCCTATACTACTACGTACTAGCCATGGTGTAATTTGAGTTGCTATGATATTTTGCTCAAACCATGCTAGCTGACCACAGCTAGGTCAATATAACAGCTAGCTAGCTCATCTTAAGTAGGACTGATTAAATAGCATTAAGTAAAGACAGATACCAGTGTTGAGCAGAATATCAGACAAATTTACATTCAGTTATGGAACAAAATGAGGTGTTCATATCAGTTTCTGACCTGTTTCTCGTCCTCGTTGCGAACTGCGACAATTTTAACTGCGACTTTAAAGCCAAACTAAACAATACGTTAAATTATCTATCTAAAGCCAGCAACAATTGTTCTTTTACATTTTAAAATTCCACCAATGATATTTAGCTGCAATTAATTAGTGTTACTTTAGCTATCTGTTAGCTAGCTATTAGCATGTCTAGCTAGCACGTTGGGCTGTACTATTGACTAGCTTACTAGCTATAACCATTATTTTCCCAATTACAGACCTGTTTCATACCTCATCATAGCTGGAGCACAACTGGAGCTACTTAAATTAACAATGTCTTCCTTAGCTTAGATTTTAACTACATTACATTAAAAATACAAAAATATACAGCTTACCACAACTGTTGCTAAGCAACCAGGTAGCTGCTAAACTTTAAGACACATTACAGTTTGATGATAATAACAATGAGGATGATTTTCAACTAAGTGGGGGAAACTGCTGCTGGTATCTATTTTAGTACATTTAAAAAAGAAACTTTCGGCTTTTTACTATCTGTTGCTATCAAACTACTACTGAAAAATAAAAGTAATAAAAATTGCTGTGAAATTACCACACACTGCTTGGTTTAGTTATTTTTAGACAGAACAAATTTTTTTTCAGTATTTCAAAATGAATTTCTTACAAAATTTCTTCTAAAAAACACACAGAACTTGTAATTTGCAAATAGAAGTAAATGGCGTTATTTTTTCTTCCTATTCAGTGTAGAAGAACTGTAATCAAATTCATGGATTTTATATTTAATATATTCCTGCCATTAATTTGCAATTGATTAACTATACATTTTAGAGAAATGACAATGCAATGTGTAGCATTATCTGTATTTTTCAATGTAAGCAAAAAGACTAGGGCAGGCTCCATCATATATGCCCCTGAATAACCTGTCAATCTACAGCAAGTTGCTGTAATTTTCACAGCAATGCAATTTCAATGTAATATAACAAAATGCCAGACTTCTTACTTTGGAGTCAGGCTCTCTCTCTAATCTTGTTTCTTTTCTCATTTTTCTCTTAAGACTAATCAAAGCAACATTTCCCAAAAAGTATGCAGTCACTGTCAACCGTAGTGGAGTTAACCCACTTCCTTCCAAAATGCTTACAATACTGCTTCTGTTTTCCTGCCTTATGAATAAATCTTCCTTAACTGAGCAACAACAGGAGCAAGAGTTCCTATAAAAGAAAAGCAAAGTTAAGAATAAAAACACTCACCAGAAATGCTGCAACATGTTCCTGACTGAAAACATGAGCATAAAATTCGATGTCTGACAGCAGCCTCTTGCAGAGCAAACACAGAGATCCTGACTGCTGCGTTTCGCCATCATCATAGAACCAGCGGACAAGGAACTGCTTGCCTATAATAAGAGGGAAAAGAAATTTAAAAACATGCACATGCCACACTTCCCTTTTTTGTCTTTTGTTTTTCACTCCAGATCAACTCAAAGAGGGCTCAAATCTAAATCAAAGAAAGCAGTATAGAAAAACAAACAAACAAAAAAAATACGAGCCTTACATATGCAGGTTTATAATACAAAATACAAGCGGGAAAACAAGCACATGGATCAAGCAGAGAGAAACCAGGAACCATACGTCCAAAAACAAGACAAGGCTCATGGACAGACACAAAAACGACTCTTCTCCTCACGTGTAAGTAACTCCCACCAGAGATACAAGAGAGAAGAATCAAGGCGACAGACATTTAACAAAATGTGGCATATCTCCATTATCTGTCCATTGTGTTGTTATAACCTACGACTGTCTTTTATCATCTCTGTCCAGTGAGTAGAGCAGTGCTTATGATAACTTATAGTATATAATCACATATAATTCAATTCACAGCATGACAGAATGTGACGAGAATTCATCCATCCGTTTTCTTCCTCTGGGTCACCGAGGCAGCAGACGAAGCAGGAAAATTAAACTTGATTCACCTCAAATATATTGTAGTAGTGGCAGAAATCTCCAAAGGATATCTTAAACTGGTTAATCTTAAAAAATCTGTATATCAACATACCACTTAGGGCAAGAGAGGAAATGTGTTTTTGCAGTTTGGGTGTCGTGGCACAATGACTGTAAAGTGAGCAGCTACAGCAGAATACGAGAGCATGTGAGTATGTGATAACAGGAGTGTTTTGGACCAACCAGAGGTACTACTTGTTTAACCAGAACATGCCTTTTTGAATAAAGGCTATCACAGACTTTATAAAAAGCATGGCTGTAGCGACCGACTGCGTAAAATGAAGCCAATGCAGAAGTACCTTGTGTGATGGAACGTTTAATTTGATCATGCATCATGTACTTATCAGCTCCTTGCACACACAACTGCACCCACACACTCCCCTTTATACACACATCTGCAACCAGACTTACCCAACCACAAAACCCAACCAAACCGGATAGACCTTGAGACACCCCACATCTAGTTCCTGTTTTCTCTTAGTCTCTATGTGTGGTCATGTACGCCATTTACATGTAGATATAAATACATTCTGTTTTTTCCTGCCTGGGTCACAGTTTCAAAATCTGTTCTGACTCATACTGAAGTGTGATTCTGTATCTGCTCTTTTATTAACTACTTTGTAGTGCCTCAGTCTGCTGGTACAGTCAGATATTGATCTGGCAGCTCCGTCCACCATGCATTCAAAAGCAATAAATAAATCACTTCAGGATCGACTATTTGTAGCTTCAAAGATCTTCAAGAAAAAGTCTTCAAAACATCTTCAGATTCTGATATGAATAATGTTTATTCAATACAAAAAGTTCTTAAACATGAGCAAAGTCTTGACACCTTAACTAAACAAAGCATTACAAATTCTTATATGCTTTGCAATTTCTCCAACTCTCTTCCTTCTTCTGGAAAACCACAACCCATTCTTTTTTTAAGAGACTAATCAGGACATTTCTGTCACCATCATGTTTGAATTTATTCATATCTGAAGAAGTCCTAATCACCTAATCGTGGCAAATTTCCAGACACCCCCTCATTAAAAAACAAACCTCTCCCGGGCTTCATCTGGGAGGAAGCATCACTACAGCATTTATTTTCCATGAGCAGGCACAAGAGAGGCACCACTGGCACAGAGACATCGCCAGCTGGCATCAAAACTTTGCTGAGGTCTAAGTTTCTGCTTGCATTAGCCGATCTGTTTGTTCTGGTTGCTGTGTTTTATAAGCGCTTTTATTGGTTGTAATTTTACAGGTTCACACAGGATTATTTAATCTTGTACATGAGTCGAATCTAACCATCATATATTCCATTTTTTTGTCATGTATTCAATTTTTAAAATCCCACAACGTAAGAACAATACTTCATTCATTTGTTACCCTCCTCAAGTTTATTTCCACCACAACAGAAAGTGCAATACCACTGAGCGCCACTAGATGCTGGCTCCAAAAAGCTCCGTCTCCCACAGACTTCCATTCAAAATTCATCAAGAAAAGCTACGTCGATGGAATTTTACCAAAAGTTATAGGAGTTTTTACCATTAAATTCCCTTCTTCTAATCACTATTCAGATCCATGCTTTCTTCCAAATATGGTCACTTCTGGCTCCAAAAAGTCCAAAATGCTGACCAGGAAGTGGCAAACTCAAAAGCTTAAAAACAGCAGTCCACAAACCAGTGGGTGACATCATCTTTAATGTACTGCCTCTCATCCATGGAGCCTGAGACAGGACTGAGCCTGTGACGGTACTCGCCTGTCACTCAAAGTGGCCACGCCCTTTAATTACGCATAACAATACGTCGACTACAATTTAAACAGGTGAGTTGTACAAAACTCACTCACTGTATGGTTGTCATGAACAGTGAAATCAGCAATAGAGGCCAAAATCGTTATTTTTTGTAACTGTAAACATGTTTATTTCTGCTATAAAGTTGCGCATTGTATCATGTAGGTCAATCGGGATTTACTCACTCTTGGATCCAGCCTCTGGTGGTCATTCAAGAATTGCAGTTTTTTGAAATTCTGAAAACAGTGCCAGTAGTATTACTCACCAAGCAGAGGAAATCTTTCGTTTTCCTGGAGTTTGCTGTATGTTTCACATGGTGGAACTGCATAGACATAGAAAAAAAAACATGTACAAGTCAGATGAAAGCGATCAAGGCCAAAAAATAAATAAATAATCAATACGAATGTGTTTATTACTAACCTTCACCTCTTAAGAGCCTGTGGTAAAGTTGGAGTCCCTCCAATACTGCAGATTAAAGAATCAGACAACATGATTATTTGAAACTATTTTGCATCTCATTTCTGGATTTTAGAGATTTCTTTCTGGAGCAGGTAGGGGGAACATGAATAACAACACCACTTCTTACCTTTTGAGTAGCTAAGGGGGGTGAAGCTCTGTAAAATCCTGTGTGGAATATCAAAAATCTAAGAAAGAAAAAATATTCAATAAGTAATGACTAAAGAAAGTGATATAACGTGCAGAAAACCTTTGCATGCATGAGAAAATTGCGGTAGGAAAAACAATAAACAGGTAAAATTTGCATTTCACCTTCAGATTCATCTGATGTGGTTCTCTTTCCTTCTCCTCTTCCCATGCACTTAACAGCAGATCTGAGTCCTCCGGATCATCCTCCCAGCCAAACGGCAGCCGCCAGGGATTCTGGTACAGCTGAGATTTGTAGACGAAAGCAGGTCATTACAAATGCCGGGTCTCAGTAAAGTCAGATGCAGTTTTTTCCACTCTATACTGTAGCGTACTAAGGAGCACAACATTCCAGAGCAACACACAAAGATCCAAAGACCCTTTGACAAAGCTTTAAATTTGGTAAGAAACCATTTTAGAAGACAGTTAAGCTAAAACTCTCAGACCACCCCTTGAGAGGAACACATCCATGATTGATTAGATGCTGATTTGAATTTGGCTCCAAAGCTTTTTATATAGAGAGTAAGTTCACTGGAATGCAAGGCTCTTAGAAAAACGCAGTTTGGTTTAAGAATAGAACCGGGCTCTTGAGAACAAAGAACGAACAACAAGGAGAAGATCGGGTTAGAAAAAAATGGATTTTTTTTAAACAGGCTTTTTCATACAAGTTAAACTAAAACAAAGGCTCAAAACTGGGTTCATTTATGATGGCTTAAAGAATCACATGACTTAACTTTAAACTTGGGCTTTGTTTTTCTATATTTTACTTAAAGTTTGACTTCTTAAGTTAACTTTATTACTACAACAGCGCAAATATTTTCTTTATAACGATGAGCTTTATTACTTTGGCACAGTGTCGAGTGGTGCAGAACCTTCCAAAGTGCCTCTTTGTCTCTGCATTCCTGATCCAACTCATCCAGCAGATAATCGCAGTTATACATCCTGCAGTGGCTGTTGTGGAAAAAATGTCTTCACAACTTGAGACTTCTCATCTGACTCTAAGTTCTAATTCTCTAAAGGGTTTGCAGGTTCAAAAATAATGGCTGCCTAAGTCTCACCAATAAAAGCAGTGAAGAATCAAGGAGTCAATCTTCAGATTCAAAGAAGATGCATTTATTCCTCAAAGTACAGGTCAAACACACTGAGAGATGCCCCAGAGCATGTCTGAAGACCCCTCCTGATGCACTGGCTTTTATACTGTTTGGTCCTGGTGGTTTCCACGCTCCAGGCCCATCCTTCTTTTATGGCAGGCCTCCTACACTTGACACCATTATATCACTAGTTTCGATTCTAATGGTGTCTGGGCTTCTCGGTACTTTTCAAAAAATTATGAGGGATGGGCAGTTTCACCAGGAGAGGTTAGCTGCTCCCCTCCTGGCTCCACGCCCAGCCTCAGGAAACCACTTCGTTCATCTTTTCAGCAGTACATCATCTTTTCTCAGGGACATCAGGTTTTCCCCAGGTCATCTCTCGGTCATAATCTTTCCATCATGACAAAAACAAGAGCATGTTTAGACCGATTCAGGCAGTGCCAGGCACTATAATGAGTACAACACCTGCTAAACACTTAGATAAGCAAAACAACACAG
Organism: Amphiprion ocellaris; assembly: GCF_022539595.1. NCBI lineage: Eukaryota > Metazoa > Chordata > Actinopteri > Pomacentridae > Amphiprion > Amphiprion ocellaris. The sequence goes on from NC_072780.1 coordinate 9,765,300, forward strand.
TTTCAGAGTGACCTTGAGTACAACACCTGCTAAGCACTTAGATAAGCAAAACAACACTGGTCAGAGTGACCTTGAGTCTGTGTACACAGATGTTTGTGTGCTTAATGCTCAGAGGCTACCCACTACTATTAATATGATTATTGAGTACTGATTATGGATTATTTATTATTGAACACTGATTCTTTATGAGGTATTTTCAGATTATTGGAATTTCACCACTACATGGCCTCCCTCTCACTACGACAAAGGCTACGCAAGCATCATGTTCTTTCTGCTAAAAGGGCAAATTTACAAATTGCAATTGGTTTTCCGATTTCAAAGCAATTCCACATTCATCACCTTTTCTACCAACTGCTTCCAGTGAGTTTATCTGCATTTATTCATTCACTTATTCACTGTCTGTTGTTGTTTATTGTTTGTTCATAGTATTAGTTAATAAATGTGTGTATATAGTGTGTATAATCGCCATCGGTTCTATCGTGCATTTCTTTGTTTTGAAATGAAATGAAATCAGACTTTACGACTTTCATGAGGCTGATAAAAAAGAAGCAGATTTGATTAATTAATGATTATTGAACCTGAAATATTCTTGATAAAGGTCTCTTAAGTGGCCTTGATAATACACTTAAGTGGTGTCCCTGATAAACAAGCACAATTTTAATCATAAAGTGTAGTTTCGACCATTAGGTGTGTTGCAGCCTACATTTTTACATTGCTTGGTTCAACATTTGAGGCTAATCTCTCCAAATTTTGTTACAGTATATTAGATTTTTGGAAACAAAGATGAGCGTTTGGAGCCAGTTTCAACTATATATCAATGCAACAACAACTTGAAGTCAGTAGTGGTGAAAAATAATTAGGAAAATTTACTCAAGGACTGCACTTAAATGGAGTATTTTTATTTTAGGCTTTGATTTCATGATATTTTAAAGCAAAATGTACTTTTGATTCCATTAAAAGTATCTGATAGTGGTAGCTTCTTGTTACTTTACAACATATCAGGCAATTAAAAAGCAATCAGGATATAATGAATGACATGCAATGAATTATTATACAGGAAATTAAGCCACCTGGCAGTATAGAAAATCAGCTCTACCTCAGTTATTTGCATGTTATTGCATCAGTAACAATACTCTAATAGTAAGAAAAAAGCAAGAACAAGCTGGATGAAAAACAGTTTTTACACCAGGGCCGTAATTGCACTCAACGAACAAAAACTAGACACACACACACACACACACACACACACACACACACACACACACACACACACACACACACACACACACACACACACACACACACACACACACACACACACACACACACACTGATAGGGAATTGTGCAATAACAGCAACACAGTGTTATGAGATATGACTTGTGGTATGTTCCTTACGTTAGTTTTTTATTTTTTATTTTTTTAACAATGTTTGGTACCTATGCACCTTAAGGATTGCACTTTTTTAAGTTCGTTGTACTGGTAAAATGACAATAAAGGAATTCTATTCTATAATACAACACTGACTGAACTAATTTTGGTGCGTCATGAACACTTGTATACTTTAAGTACATTTTGTGAATATTACCATACTTTTACTCAAGTAAGGTTTGGAATGTGAGACCTGTACTTGGACATGACTATATTTAAATCTTGCTATTGCTACTTTTACTTTTATTTATATCGCAAATTTAAATTAACAGAAATTGACTCAAAGTGCAGAATTTGCTGTCATTATATATATAATAAGGCGATCACATGAACAACACAGCCAGAGTATATTTCTTGAGATGCATTCCTTCTACGGAGTTAGATGGAACAAGAAAAAGGGATTATTGCCCCAAACAATGTAGCAGCTGCAGACTGAAGACTGTAGTAGAGGACAAGATAAGGATAGGAGTAATAGACTGTTGTTAACTTGTGCAAATCGGATCAGTCAAAGAGCAGTCCTGATCCTACTGGAAGATACTTTCACATGAGAGGCTGCTGGAGTCACTTTGCTCAAAACACGTAACGTCAAAGAAGCGATAATGACAACTAATGTACAATTATTTCTTTGACACAGTCATTGTGTGTTTGTAATCAAAACTCAAACTCATGTCAGTCCAAACACACTTTTGTGTAACTCTGACTCACACAGAGCTGCACTGGAGCAACAGAGGCACCTGAACATGCATCCACATTACTGCGAGCGACACAAGGAAGTAATTATCGCTCAGACAGAAGCTCACCAGTGTGTGGATGAGATGTTTTCGAGAGGTAAAGTGTTGGTCGATGCCCCACTGAGAGAAGCAGTCCTGGCAAGCAAAGCACAGGTAAACAGGATCTTGCTTAACCTGTGTGGTGAGAATCGTCACCACCAGGTGTGCACCTAAATTAAAGAAAACAAACACAAATAATTAGATGTTGTTGTTTGATGTCATACAAAAGTACTAATGATGACAAGTAGGCAACCTCACCAACAGCTGGTTCATTTCTTGCCAAGCAATTTTTGATGTACACGTGCAAGCCCAGGCAGAACTCAGCTTTAAGGAAAAGAGAGAGAGGAACAACAAGAGTTGAATAAATTGTAAATTTCCCTGGATTTTGGTGCTTAAAATATTTTTGGAAATCACTAAAAATACAAAGAACAGAGCCAATATTCATGACTAATGCTCAAATAAAAAGCTCACTATGTGGAACTCAATCAACTCTGTGACAAAAAAAAAAAAAAAAAACACTTTTAATAGAAGAAGGCCAAGTGTACCTAATTCATGAGGACGACCGTCAGCTGTAACAAAGCAGGAAATAATCGTGTTATGCTTAGATGAGTGTAATAATACAACACATATGACAAATGAGAGAAAAGTGAACTGTACCTTCACCAAAGTATCTCAACAAATTCTGGGGGAGACATTAGGAACAGCTGTTATGCAGGATATGATCGGAAACATATCGTTGACTTTCTGCTGAAATATTCATATTTACGTACCTGTCTGTGCTTCTGCTGTGACAGATGACGGACATACTGATAAACCGTCTGAAAATTGTAACCGCAGACCTGCAACAGAGAGATACAAGCGTGAGACGTTACTCCAGTGCGACTTCCTCAAGCAAAAACAAGAGTCCGTCAGTTATTTATTGCAATAAACCATCGGTGAGCCTTCATAAGACAAGAGCAACAATTTCAGTATCGGTAGTAAAATATCAAATTTCAATCGCTAAACACATTCAGGCTGCTTTAGGAAAACTTTAATTAATTACCTGACAGTGTAGTTTATATGATGATGCAGATGGCAGTGTGGCAATGCTAGACTCTACAAAAGAAGAAAGCATTTGTTGTTAATTCTTTGGTGTGACATGGGAAAAAAAGAATTTCCAGGAGTCTATCAATTGCATAGCTACTTTGTATTTCAACATTTTTTTCAGCCGATTCACAGACATTCTTTAAAACACTACGATATTCCCAAGACAGCCAACACATGTGAGGACACAGACCTGATCTTTTGCATAAAATACAGTACATACAAACAGTAAAACATGCAAATTAATTTACTATAATTACATTTAAAACAAAAAGCCCATCTCAGAAACAGTTGAGGACAAACTGCATTAAAACAGATGAGTTCACACTGATACATACCCAGCTTTTCTCCTGGTGTGACGGTTGTTATCAAGCTGCTGCCGGTGATGGATTCCAGTTTCTTCAGAGCTAAGAAAACACCAAAGGACCAATTAGAAAACCAGCATTTAAAGTTCTACTAAAAACCCAGGTTGTTCAGACAACATAAACCGAGACATGAAAAAGTGTAACACCAACCTGCTGTGTAACACATGGAATTCACCAACTTGAATTCATCAGGCTCCACTCTCACTGTCTGTGATAGAGAGTCACAATAACACAAATTAATACACCAAGATGCAAAACCTGGACGAGAGACTTTGGAAGCTATACCTACCTTAACATCAGTATTTGCAGTTCCATGAACTTTCTCTGACTGCTTTGACAATTTAAGCATCCCTGAAGCAAAGAGTGTGCTGTACTGGCTGTAGCTTTCCTTTGACAGCAACGTAGAGGGATGCCACGCTTTCTGCACACAAAGCAATTAAAAATGTAGGTTACATTCATGCCCTTACAGAGACAAACTGTTTAGACTGCAGCTGCTGTAAAGTCACTGCGTGTTCCAACCAGAATTTGAGCAGAACAAAAGCATTTGTGTTTAAAGTTGAGGGTCACTGAGATGGTTGAATCTGGGACATTAGAGGGACTATACAGCTACAGATCAAACATGTCACATTATTCCAATTAAATCTGCAGTGATGATGCAGAATACCTGTGAGTAACAGTTAAGTGTTTTCATCACATGTATTTGGAAGCAGACTTTGCTTGGTGGGAGATATCTGGAAGATGTTGTGGAAGTTCAGTGAGGTCAAGAGAGGATGAGGAGGCAGACATAGAGAGACACACTGGAGACCTTGATGAATTAGGTTGTGGGTAAGGTTTACTGATATCAGGAGAAGTGACACTGACAGAGCAGCAGTAATACAAGCAATGCCAGCATCAGTTCTGAGGATTCTCTCTGATCTTTATGTATATATTGTAGTTGGGAGAGGGGTCAGATTTAGATTACAGACCAAAATGAAGACAACTCGTCTGCTTAGTCACATCAGAATGGACAATATCTAACCTTTACCAGAGCAGAGAGTTCTGGCATATCTTCCTCCTACGGCATCTGCCTGTCACAAGGCCACATTAGGGCGAGATAAGGTCCGAACCTGAAGACAGGTTCAGGCCTGAGGGGTTAAAGGGGAACAGGGACCGAAGGTTGTAATCTGCTCTAACCTGTAGGATGATTTGGGATGACGTCAGCTAACAGGTGCAAGGAAACACCTTATAAAGGGGAAAAAGTAATTTTTCCTTCTCAGAAGGGAATGTTTATGTTAAGACTCCACTAGAGAAGAAATTTCCTAATTGCTCCCAATAACACTCAGAGTCATCTCATTCAAGTCATATTCCTTACTTGCAGCAAGTGAATCAATATCAGAGTCTCTGAGCAAATGATTCAGGATCCTAAGTTGTACACAAGCTTTATAGGCGCGTTTGTGTTATGGAAAGACACTGGGTAGTAAAGACAAGAAGAGAAAGCTTTAACTATAGCTGAACTCTTCACTTTCTCTTCAAACCAGTTTTGGCTGGTTTTGGTCAGACAGCACATCTCGGTGTCTGGAACAGCTACTCATAAGTCCAATATAACACAGATAGCAATAGATGAAATCATAATGAGAATACAATATATTTTTATAACAGTTTATATTCACATTTAAGGGTTCTAAGTGAGACACTGCCAAGGCTGGACCGTCCATCCGTCCATCCATCCATCCATCCATCCGTCCATGCATCCATCCATCCGTCCATCCATCCATCCATCCATCCATCCATGCATCCGTTATCTATATCTAATCCTCATTAGGGTTGCGGGAGAGCTGGAGTCTATCCCAGCTGAGTTAAGGTGAAGGCAGGATACACCCTGGACAGGTGTATCGCAGGACTACACATGGAGACAAACAACTAACATTCATACTTACGGACAATTTAAAATCACCAGTTACCCTCAGCGTTTGGACTGTGGGAAGAAGCCGGAGAACCCGGTGAGAACCCATGCAAAGGGAGAACATGCAAACTCCAGACAGAAAGATCCCAGGCCGGGACACGAACAGGGGATCTTCTAGCTGTGAGGCAACACTGCTAACTACCAAACTTGAATTTGTAGATGTTAAGGTAACGTTATCATTCATTTCTGGGAAACTTTTGGGATAGAAGTGCTCTTGAAGGAAGAATCTCATAGGTGGAATTATTTTTTTTTGAGTAGGAATATTGTTTTCATTCTGTGCTTTTGCCAAAGATGAAGTCTAGTGTATGAAAGAGGTTTTTGATAAGAATTTAGATGTGCTCTCTGAGATTCATAGCCTTTGCTGAATTTCTCTTCAATGTTACTTTACAGAGAATTTTCCAAAAACACCTAATGTGAAGTCATGTAAAAAAACAAACAAAAAAAAACAAAAAACAAACATGAATTCCATGGGAATGGTTGACTTTTTCAGCAACAAGCAAAGAACTGATCCATATACATCATATTATCATCACACCTTCATATCCATAAAATTAAAATCAAGGGTTCCAGATTTGCTGCTGATGACTAGAACATCCTCAGAGATGGATAGATGGAACCTGTCTTGTATAAACCTGAGATCTAAAGTCTAGTGTTCTCTTTGCTAAGTGTGTGGTTACATCATATTCTGAAGAGCTTCCTAAAAGCCAATAATGCTTTACTTGTGAAGCCAAAAACTTCTGATAGCACGCTCTGCAAGCATGCAGATTATTTATAAGTCAGAAAAACAAATACTATGAGGAAAGACTGCAAGGAGATTGTGGATGACACAGTAATGTTTTATAGTGTTCAGTGTGAAGTTCTAAATTCTCCAGAAATCCCGTGCTACGTCCGCAACTGAATGCAACACATCTCAGGAATAATCACGGACATGGTGCCTCAGTCCAATGTATATTTAGCTTCTATGTCATGTAGAAAGTCACAGCTTTTCAGGAAACATCTAAAGGAGCCCTATTTGTTCAATGTGAGGGGCAATGCAACCATTTGCAGTGCACCAATGTGAATCATCAATAAATCTGTAGTATCAGTAGCACTGCAAACCATCCACGGGCCACTTTCAAAGTCTGCAACGTGGTTGTGGAAATCAAAGAGTAAAATAAAGACTGTGGCTGTGTATGAATTCAGCAAGGGATTTTAAAGGCTCTCCAAACTATATGAAATAAATAAATCTACTATAAGAAAAATCACATTTAAGGGGCAGAGATTTTAAACAATAGCCCGTTAGTTCTGTGTAAGACTGGACATCCCAGCAAAGTCAGGCCAAGAGCAAACTATTTCATGCAAAATAAATCTAAGAGAACCCCAAAATTTTTGACAGAATCATCAGGAAAGAATTCATAGGTAGGATTCATCCTATATCTTACCTAAAAAGGACATAGAATATTAATATTCTCTTTGATGATATGGCTACTTACAAAATAGCAAAAGATGTGGTCGAAGCTCAGGACGTGCTTGATGATCATGCGGGAGGCCACCGTTAGGCTGCAGAGTGTGCAGATGAAGTGACTCTTCTCACTGGACCCAGCACAAATGCATTCAACAAGGTGCTGCAGACCTACAAGAGCAGAGAAGAGAAAGTTGAGGAACTCAAACAGCGTAACAAAACGTACATCAAAACTATGTCGGTGCAAAGATGGAAAACCTTCTTTGGATCAATTTAGTTTCTTGAACTGATCCAATGCAAACATTCCTCTACATAAATGCCATATCATCCATTTATAAAAAGCAGATATTTCATGTTGGAAGATGCTTCCATCCTAATGAAAACATTTTCTAGAGGCATTTTGTTAGACCAAGTGTTATTCTACATTTACTAACCAAGAAGTGGGTATTTTCTGTTACTGTCCTTTTGGTATGTCTGGATTGTCGTCCTCTTTGGATGGGTATCTGAAGGAAAAAAAGATAAAAGTGAAGAGGAATAGACTCAAAAACAGAAAGAGTAAATGTGACATATGAACACTGATATACGGAGACATCGGTCTGGCCACAGGGTTTGTCAGTAGCTCCTTGAATTACGTCACATAATCTGCAGATAAAAAATGTGTCAGTCTGTCATTTCAGACAGTGGTGTCGCTGCACTCACTCAGATTTTATTCAAAGTTTGTTTATTTAGGATGCCAAACTAAGGTTTTGGGTCTTAGTTTTTCCTGTGGGAGGTACATTTCTGGAGATATTGAACCCTTAAAATAGCTTTCCAAGTAAGACTTTTTTTTAAAACTAGTTAAAAAAAAAAAAAAAAAAAGACAGCAATCTCCAGATCTATAAACATATGAAATTCTATGAATTATGACTTAACATTTTCCAGATGGTTCAGAAGCTGCCTGAAACACAGATCATGTGATATGACTGACAGCTACTGAACAGGCCTAGTGGTGTTGTTTTAACTATGACAAATAATCTTGAGCACTTATATATTTACTGAGGGATGACTATGCAAAATAATGATTATAATAAGCCAACAAAGTACTGTGAGAGCTGGTTTAAATTTTATACTAAACTGCAATAACTCCTTAAGTTCAGAATAATAACTGTCAAAATGTGCACACACCTTCAAACAGCCTGACAAGCTTTTCATTTCCCCTTAGAGTGTTCATCACTGCAAAAAAGAATGAGGCCATTTTCATTAAAAGTCAGTTTAATAACGTTCAGTTTCATGAAATTATCAAAAAAGCTACTGCAGTGGTAAATATTAGAATGCAATACCTATTGAGTAGGGACTTGATTTAAACTTCTTCATCAGATTTGCAGGTAAATGCAAAATCTAGATGAAAAGAAAATGTATTGTAAATGCATAACACACACACCAAAAACACACATTATATATTTATTTTTGCGATACATATACGGTCTCCATGCACAAACCTTCAGCTGTTCCTCTTTTTTGGCTTCTTCTATGACCTCAGTATACAGATTCTTTATCACGTCCATTCCTGACATCCAGGAAAAACTCAATGCATTGGGGTTTGTGTAGTTCTGCAGAACAAAATACAAGTAAGTTACGCTTCCAGATTTCAAACACTGACTATTTCTGAGGATCACTCACACTTACAAAGTAACTGCAGTAATGGTCCTCAGAAGAGAGGTGTTCCATAATCTTGCTGATTGCACACGTTTGCTCGCAGGTGTGGCAGAGGTAAAACGAAATTCCACCATCCGAAAACAAACACAGAGTGAGGAAAGACACACCTGGAAGAAAATACATGTACGACAGAACAATTACTTCAATTACAAAGAAGACCAGCATCGATCAGGTGTAGACTGCCCAGAAGGATTGAGCCAATATGAACCTCCCCAAACAACATTTCCAGGTTACTTATACAAGTTTATGGTTGTTTGTGAAATCATAACCTATAGTCTCTGTTAGTAACAGAGCCCCACTAACCAAACAAAGAACCTAACTATCTATTCCCTGGGTATAGAGGCCCCTTCTAAACCCCTTCTCTCAACAACATCAAGTACCTAAACATTCCAGAATTTATAAAAACACATTCCAATCTATTAATAATTAACACATATTTCAGGTCAGACACGACATATTTCCTCTCTTCGAGACTACAGAGTCTCGAAAAAGAGAAAAGATACACAGCAATGGTTTCAATTGGTCACTTAAGAGTCACAGACAGAATTCTTATGGCATTCCCTCCCATCCATGCTTGCTACAGCATAACTTTAGCAATATAATAAATTTGTGGGATGTGAGAGCAAAAAACCTGTCAAGCAGTCATCTTTCTATAATATCCTTCAAACAATCAAGAAAGGAAAACTCACTCGCAGTCCATCTGCCCCAGGCAACCATGTATAGTAACCCAAGCCAACTATATATCGTTGCTCAGGGAGTCTCCACGTGTGTTTCTAATGCAGGCTTATTATATTCTAAGCTACAAGTTACATACATTTTTATGAGCCAACAAAAACATGCTTTTTGGGTGACTCAAACATTCACAAGTAATGTAAGTAAAGTAAGTAATTAAAAACAATGGTAATCTTTTTTTTCCTTCAGCTAGGATGACTAAGTTTCAGTTGCTGCAATAATATAGAACTTAAGATTCAGCTACAGTAAAACTCCAATGCTGTAAAGTCGCCCCGAATTTTGAGTTGTTTTTTTTACAGAATCTGGTTGGAGCAAACATTTTAAATTTGTTTAACAAGACACGTAGAATGAATTGATTTTGAGGAAAGATCACAATTTTTGGCTCAGATTTTGCTAAGTTTTCCAATGGAACTGAACAGCAAACATCGGAAACTTGAAAACCCAATTCTGTTTCGAGGTGTGCTCTGATAAATTGTGTAATTGTGGCAGTTTTTCAAAAACAACAGGCCCTTCAAACCCTGCAGACGATAAACTTTGACTTGTCTTTTTCTGTAAATCTATGCTGTACTGCTTGTCATGTGGATTTAATTTACTCACCTACGATGGGATCTTTGTGGTCTCGTTGTCCTGGATACAAAAATTCAATGAAGGGTAAACCTTAAAGAAAAAACAAAGCAGTAAAGATTACAGCCGAGCTACTTAGGACAACCCACATTAATTCAGTCTTAAATTCAAACAGAGTAATTCACAAATACTGTTCAGGTTTAGTATGATTTGCATTTATACTTGTTAGAAACGGTGCACTGTGATCTCTTTTAATGTAACCTACTAGTTTAAAGTCTTGTATGCCCCAAAACAAGAACCACTTTATGTAAGAACAACAAGTAGAATTTGACCAACTCTTTCTGTTCTCATAGGTACAGGTTACGGTCTGTTTCACTACTTTGTTACAAAAATTGTCACAGTTCTCAAAATTCTGCTGCTGGAAACTCCAGTTCACGCAGTCAGTCAAGCAACACCTTTGGGGCTGCCATGACTAGTCAGCATAATAAATAGTGTCAATGCTGAACATTTATTGAGAATCATATATTTTGTTGTGGGATTTTCTGTTAAACAAGGCTCAAGGTGACAAACAAAAGCTTCAACCAGACAGGATCTGCCTTTGAGCCGTTTATTATCTTGCAGCAAGAGAGAGAAGGTCAAACACAGCTCGCAGGCTGTCGGTGAGGTTCTCCATCCGATTCAGAGTACAGAAGTTCTCTTATACAACAATGTGACTGACATCAACCTCCTGCTGTGTGTGGGCAGGTTACACTGAATACATTGTTACTTTGTCACCTACATAGTTCTTGGTATCGAGACTGAGTTTGTGGTTTTACATGTCTGGTGAGCTTCCTCCTTCTTTTAACCAACTCAGAGATCAGATGTTTCTGATGAGGCACCAGAGCTCGTCCGCCTCAGGTCCTTTAGTTGGATTTTTTTATTTTTTTTAATAACCACAGCTGCGTAAACCAAACAATCACAGAATGTATGACCATTGAAATGATGTTGATCTGAAGGTGGATGTTCATCAATGAAGAGATGACACAGGTAGATCAAATTAAGAGTACATTTAATACGGACGAGCTCGTGATTCAAGCATCATGCGGTGGATGAATGAAGAGAGTTACAATGACTAGATCTTTATAGGTTTCAACATCTGGCATAGATTAGAATACATTGCGTGAGAAGAAGAAAGAGAGAAAGAGGGAGCCAGGAGGTCCCTAGTCCCTTTAGGTTAACCCACAGGTCAACCTGTGATGAATGATGGCTAAAGTAAACGTTTCAACATATGGTTTCATTCTGTTTAACATTCTTGAGCTAAAGAAAATATATAGAAAGCACGTATCCCAGAAAAACACATACTATCAACCACCTTGAGCCTACATGTGTCATCAGATAAAAATAATTGTTTACGGGAAAGTTCATCACCCATTCTTTTGAGGCTACATTTTCAGAGCAACCCCCCATGTATGAATATTTCAGCAATATGCTCGCAAACTGTGATTAACAGTGTCAGTGAATAACAGACTGTAAACAGGAACACTGATTTTAAGCACCTTTAACAGCAACACAGAGGAATGAGAAAAAGCAAACTTACCTATTCTCTTGATCACATCTAAAAGTAGGCAGACATTAAAGAAAAAGCAAAGGTTAATGAAGTGCGCATAAAGTCTGAGTTTATGCATTTATTTGTGCAGAAACAAAGAAATAAAGCAGAAAAAGTGAGTGTTACCTTCTGGGAAAACGTCTTTCATTTTCTGTGGATGAAGAACATGCAGTCAGTTTATTAATGCAGAGATAAATGTGTGTATGTGTAATGAGCAGCTACCTCTGCTACCTCTTATTAATGTTATTTATATTTTAGGTTTCCAACAAAATGCCAAGTTGCTCTGGCTTCAAGGCAAATTACTGAGTAGAGTCAGAACCCATCTTTAGTAAAACTAAGTATTTCATAATGCCACTGTTGACATAGGTTGACAATTGAAGTTCTTTTCAGGCAATGTTAGAATTACTTTAAGCTAATATCAGAAATATAATGTGAGTAATATATTTTAGACAGATTAAGACATCTAGAATGTACCACACAGCAGAAATCTGGATACAGGATGAAATGATGTTGATCTGAAGGTGGATGTTCATCAATGAAGAGATGACACAGGTAGATCAGATTAAGAGTACATTTAATACGGACGAGCTCGTGATTCAAGCATCATGCTGTGAATGTATGAAGAGAGTTACAATGACTAGATCTTTATAGGTTTCAACATCTGGCATACATTAAGATACATCACGTGCGAAGGAGAAAGAGAGAAAGAGGGAGCCAGAGGGCCCCTAGTCCCTTTAGGCTAAACCACATCAAACTATGATAGATGATAGCTAAAGTAAACGTTTCAACATATGGTTTCATTTTGTTTAACATTCTTGAGCTAAAGAAAATATATGGAAAGCACGTATCTCAGAAAAACACATACCATCACAGGATTACAGTTAACTGGAAATCTGCATAAACAGTCAAACGCAGGACTTGTCTTAACACTTGATCCAGGAGTTCCAGCTTTCATGCAGACATGCAGTTTAGGGGGGAAAAAACTTGCTTTTCCACAGTATCCCGGAGGGAAACGACTGTATCACCCAAACACTTATTCTTTTTTTATTTGGTGAAAGGTTCACAGGGAAATTTTGTGTTAATTCCAGAGTGTACATGAAGTTTAATGCTCACCAGAATATGTGCAGGTGACTGAATGTGTTTCTTGAAACCAGTCACCTTCTCGGTTCTGTAGAGGCAGATCTACAAAGTGAACAAAAAAAAGGAGGAGGAAACAATGCAGTTAGACAATGGGCATTTGTATACAGAAGCCAAGTCATGAACTATGTTGGACCTATTAAGGTTTATGCATCACTTTCAGCATGGCACAAGTCTGAACTGCACCCAGTCAAATTCAGGGACAGACATGCAGAAGCTGATGAGGAAACTAAGTCCCAAATCAAGGGCCAGAGTCTAAGACTTGACTGTGTTCAAATATCCAAAAAGCCTCTTTAAAGATCATCAAAAATTCACCAGGAAAAGTCAGCATTCAAGGGCAGCAGAGTTTATTGTTGATAAAAAAAAACCACAACAATTCTTAACAGCAGCTGGCACTGCAAGAAACACTGAAATAACTGAGCTCTGCATCGTCTTTTAAGCTGTCAGAGTTGTTCATTTTTCCACACCTATAGAGTATATTATTGGAGACAGTTTTGACACCATTATACTTTTCTAAATCTATTGGTCAGATCTTGACATCAGGTTATCATATCTCACCATAAGATCATATTTTACAAGAGGACATCAGGCTATCATTAATAAATTAAGTCATGCAGACATGTTCAGACTTTCCCACAGTCCTCCTGCACACTTAGCCCTATTATTTTGTGACAGACATTTCATGCATTGTGTATTGTTATGGTTCTTGTACATTTTTAACAGTTGCTTTCCTGTCCAGATTGTTCGATGGATATTATAGGAAAGATAGCTACCTGACAGGTTTAGGAAGATAAAGCTGGAAGCTGAACTCATCTGACCACAGCATCTTATTCCAACTCCTGGCTGTCCAGTTCTTGTGTGCTTGGGCCCAACGGCAATGGGTTAACCTTTGTCTCTCATTGATCAGGGGCTTCTCGTCTGCCTTGTAGGACCTTAAGCCATGATCTAAAAGTTGGACACGTACAGTTCTCGTGCGTGTTTGTTGCTTGCTATTGAGGAACCACTCAGAATCAATGAAGACTCGTAAACAAATATTCATTTAAGAATATTTAGTAGCATTGGATAATCAGAATGTATGCATACAGATTCCCACGTGGTCTAGCTAACAGCAGTTGTCTAGTCTACGGAGGCCGTCACAAGAGGGAATGCTAACATATCATTTATACAGAGTTTTATATATGGAAATGTGCTTCTATCTGATTGGTCTAGGCTAAAGCAGATTCCGCAGGTGTCTTCAGTCTTCGTCCAATCCGGTTCATCTTCACCCTGTAATCAGAGTACTTGTAGATCCGTGGGTGTGTTGACTGCAAAATAACTTTTAACCTAGTTGCCTTAAGAGTACGTGACCTGCTTTGACATTTCTTCGAAACGCTGCGCTGACACTTCTTCCATGAAATGGCCTGCTGCCCCTTTACCTTAATCTATTTCTGTAAGAGATGTCAGATAACGGGCATGGTGTGCATCTAATCTTAGGCAGATGCTGAGTATCATTTTCTCATCTTTCCATAGTCGGTGTGTGAAAGATCAATTGCTCAATAAGCACATCATATGCACACTGGTATATGTTTGTCTTGCACAATAAGGTAAGTTGTGGTTAATGTGATTATAGGTGATTAAATGTGATTAAATGCGATTATATGTGATTATAATTAAATGTAATAAGAATATTCCCAACACAGTGTGGGTGGAACACTGGACACCAGTTTGGTTTGATCACTGCTGCTGAAGCTCCTGTGTTGTCATTCGATGGTTTTCCCTGCAAGTGTGGATCAGGATGCGGCCATTTCTTGCTGAAGAAACCCTTGGACGCCCAGATCTTGGTTTGTCTTCCAAGCTCTACGTTTATCTGTATTGCTGCAGAGTGTATCCAACTGCTGAAGGACTGTATCTGCACTTCCTGGCTATCTGGCAGCAGCTGTACCCTTCCTGGATGAGAATCTGTATCGTCAGTCATGTTGGGTTCCTTGTTCTAGCTATTTTTGTCACTGAAGAACTTTCAAATGTGCTGGCTTTATATAGACACAAAGTACGGGTAGGGGGCTGCCACCGCTGCGGGAAGAAATCCTAGAGGAAACACTGGGGAACGGAACATAACATAACATATGGATTCCGTCAATGACAGACCCCACTTCACCTAACAATGAAGCACTAATTTCCCAGGCACAGGAGCCTTTTCACATAAACATCCTCAGAACTAAAACAGAGAAAACCTATATCTCAGGAAATATGTTCCCTGTCAGATACTACATTCTCATACACAAACCTATATAGGTCAGCTCTGAACTGTGATTCGGAGAGAGATTAGTAGTTATATTATCATCACACATAGATGGAATTTTTACAGCCTATATGAACCCAATGTCTGTAATATGCTACTTGCACTGCACAGCAAATGTCTCCTTATATAGTGTCTATAAAAAGTATTCACCTCTTTTGCAAGCTTTCCCTTTTATTCCTTATAAAGCTTTGACCAGTGAAGAGCAATTGTCAGTCGCTGTATGCACAGCCTCTCCAGTCTCAGGCACGTAAACAAGAGGGCGCTGATGATGCAGCAGCCTGTTACGGCAGCTTTTTAGACCTGTGGTTTTCAGTTCAGGGTGTGTTTTTCTTGATGCCAAAAGTTTTTTTGTTTTTTTTGTTTGTTTGTTTGTTTTTAACAATCGCTGGCGATTCAAGTGTTTTTTATTCTACTTTTTTTGATAATCTTTGAGGAGTGAGAAGAAGAAATGGAGTAGAAAATATTGTTGCTACCTTTGCTTAGTGGAGTTCTACCTGCAGAGCAACGGAGCCAGCCGGCTATTGTTTACTCCCAACAGGAGCCTCTGATCTAGCTGAGGAAGGGAGAGAAAGTTTGGAGAGAGACTTATAGACCAGCTCTTCTGTCTGTTATCATGGGAAATGTTCATTCTATGGGGAGCTTGAGACACTCGTTGGGCACCAAAGACTCTACCCAGAAAGCAGCCTCATGTTTTACACAGAAACATGGCTGAAAGACTCTGTTACCGAGAAAAACACCAGTCAGAGGCTTCTGGACTATACGAGCAGAATGGGATGCCACAGTGTGCAGTAAGAGGAGAGGTGGAGGACTCGCTCTGCTTGTGAATGACAGATGGTGTAACCCTGCACACATCACCATCAAAGAACAGATCTGTAGTCAGACTATTATGTTCTATATTATGTGAGGAGGTTTGTAGGAGTTTATCAGTTGCCTTCACAACGCAGATGAGATCGTTTTTGCCCGGATGTTCAGGTAACCATCCCAAGCAATCACAGAAAATGAAAAACAGATTCTATAAATGACATGCAAAAACAACAACATAGTTGTCCTATCTACATGAAATACATTCAGTTTTCTTTAGAGAGAACCAACGTTGCTCCCCTTTCTTAGGGATCACATCAGAATTAGCATCAAATTTCAGATTCATTTTAAATGGAGCAGGCTGATGTTTGCTGTATTGTGAGTGGATTTGAGTATACGCCTGTCCTCATGCAGTCGGCTATGGTTAACTGTGTAAAAGATATCAAGCAAGAGGGAGAGGACATGGCCTTGAGTAGATGGGGGAGTGCAGTCTGACACAGACTTTCACAGTCTTAGACCTGCAAGTTAGAAAATCTACAATCCAGCTTGTAAAAAGTTCAAGATTTAAATCAATGCGCAGCTTCCCAGCTCAAATATGTAGCAGACATGAATCATTTTCCAAGGCCTTCTACCAGTGTATATTAATCACTACTGAGAAATGTTATCAAGGATCATCCACTTTCTTCCCAGCTCTGGATGCAAACGGATGCGCTGGACCGCCACACGCCGCATCGAATTTGCATAAAGTCGAATCTACTTTATGCAAATGAGTTGTGGCCAGGGAGACGCACCAGATCTCAGCTCGAAACACACCGCAAGCACACCAGCATGCAACGTGATGTGTTTCACATAGACAATGAATGGGATGTGGGAAATTGCCGGACCTAGTGGGCACGTACCTTCAGGCTTTATTTGTGTGAGTCGGCTCGACAAAAACTAAAACCTCAGTCAGAGTTAACCGATATGAAGATGGTTTTCAACTTTTATGCTTCAAACTCATCACACAAACAGGAGTGTTTAACACAGTGTTTCTCAACTGGTGGGTCCGTTTTTGGTGGGTCGCGAGCCTTTTTCTAAAAAGAGAGAAAAATAAAGATAATCCAATTTAGTGGCGAGTCATTGTAGTTCCCCTCCGCACCCGCAGGGGGTCGTCGTGTCAGCAGCGACCGGTGAGGACACTCGTATTACTGTAGAAGAAACTGCATGTTTTCATAGCAACAGCAGCATGGCTAAACGCAAGTACGACAGCGAGTACATTAAATATGGATTTTCCTACATCGAAGACAAAGGAGTCCAAAAGCCTCAGTGTATTTTGTGTTGTGAGGTACTGGCAAGTGAAAGCATGAAGCATGAATAAACTTTTCGAGCGGTTTAGCGACTACTTTCCCGATAAACAACCCGAGGACGACTGGGTGCGCGACCCATTTGGAATAAACATGGAAAGCATCACGTTGCCTAGCAGCGATGAATGTCAGCTGGTGGAGCTATCATGTGACCGCACTCTCAGAAAGAAATTCACAGAGGTAAGCCTTTCCCAGTTCTGGTGCAACGATGTGATGAGAGAGTATCCCTCCATTGCTAGTCGAGCTGTAAAAATCCTCCTACCATTCAGCACCACATACCTCTGTGAATGTGGCTTCTCAGCTCTTGTTCAGCTGAAAACAAAATACCGAAATAAACTGAACATTGAGCATGACCTCAGAGTTGCTTTATCATGCATACAGCCAGATTTTGAGACTCTTGTAAAGGCCAAAAAGCATCCTCAGCTAAGCCATTAGAACTTCATGTAGTTCTGCAGTACTTTTATTGTGACTTGTGACTTTTGTTTATTTGTAAGTGCTTAAAAACACACTTTTCTTTCAATATTGCACACTATTTTTTCCCCCAAATATTGGCTTTCAAATATAGTTAAGCCCTTTGAAAAATGTTTTATTGTGTTTACATTTTGAGATTGATCAGAACATTAAGCATTTCTTCACTTTAATAATTTGTTGAATGCACTTCATCAGTTTTCATGTTTTGCACATATTTCTATACATAGTTTCTCCAGCTACAACAGCAATGTTGCAGACTTGTGCAGTATTATGAGAAGCTACTGGTTTGTTGAATTGCACTTTTTTTGTAGAAAAAAATGCACTTTTATATATCCTGAGAACTACTTGAGGCTATTGTTCTACTTGTTTCAAAGTCCTCAGTACTTGAATTAGTATTGCTGCTTGATTTTGAGTTGTTGTGAAGTACTTGAGTTCAGGTTTAAAAGTTTTGTCTTCGAACACTCAATCAATAAATTGTTGATTTTTGGAGAAATATTGTTTGGGTCACGACTTGTCATTTCAGTTTTATGGTGGGTCCCAGGCCCAGACCAGTTGAGAACCACTGGTTTAACACATCATTAGACTCGCTTTATGCACAAAATGAACCGATCACAAACAGGTTGTTTTAATGCAGAACAATGAGGAAACTATCAAACTTAATAAATTCAAATATGACTTTGTATTGAAGTACATGTAGGTCTGATATTGTCTCATAATGAAGGAAATCACTTTAATCTGTGGCCAGATCAAAGTCAAACTAATGCTATGGATTGAATATTCTCTGTAATGAATACTAATAACCTGACCAATTTTCTTATTTGTGTTCTATCAGTTGCAGTACCAGCCGTTTAAACAGACCAAACATAAAAACATGTTTATGTGATTTCTGCATCACCAACTAAATACCTGTAGGTTCCCATGGCTTAGAGTTTTAGGTGAATACTCCTGTACTATACTCTATATGTACAATACCCCTGTAGTATACTAGATATCTACAATACCGCTGTACTATACTAGATATCTACAATACCCCTGTACTATACTATATATGTACACTACCTCGTAGTTTCCACCCATGTTACGCCAGGACGGTTATTTCTGTTGCACAACGTGCTCACTTCCCCTTTTGATACTGTAGCACACATGCCAAGCACGAAATCCGACAACTCGGTTAATCGCCAGGATAATCAATAGAATACTCAATTACTAAAATAATCAATAGCTATTTCAGTCATTTTTTCACCATTACCTATATAATATAATCAGTTATGCATTTCATTTGACTATTGGCTATTTGGCTATACTGTTTATGCATTCCTTCTGACGGCTGAGTTGAGAATCACTGGTCTACAGTAGAGATAAGTAAAGGAAGCCATCAATGTTTAACTGGAACAGCCATATCTAACCAGAGAAGGATCGTCTACAACCCCACTGTAGAATCAACCAGCCATAACTGACTTTAAAACAAAGAAAAAGCTCATTTTCATCCCACTTCTACAGCTCTGGATCTAAGATCTTTACAATCCTCAGACTGGAGACGGGGTTCACTGTGATCAAAGGCGTGAAGACAACAATGCACACCAGGCCAGGCATGGAACCTAAAGGATTAAACACCTTCTAGGTCTGCCAGGATGGTGTAAACTTTGTGCTCTCCTCAGGAGGCCATGAGACGGTAGACTTTCAGAGGATTTTCCTCATTCAATCCACCACTTGCATAAGTGAGTGGCGAAGATGTCTAGTCACTATCGGAGCTATTGTTGTGGAATTAATGTCTTCACAACTTGAAGCTTCTTCAGTTCTGACTCTAAGTTCTAATTCACCTAAGGGTTTACAGGTTCAAGTGTAACAGCTGTCTATGCCTCACCAATGAAGGCAGTGAAGAGTTACCGAGTCAGTCTTCAGATTCAAAGAAGTTGTGTTTATTCCTGAAAGTACAGGTCAAACACACTGAGAGATACCCCGGGGTATGTCTGAAGACCCCTCCTGATGCACTGGCTTTTATACTGTTTGGTCCTGGTGGTATCCACGCCCCAGGTCCATCTTTCTTTTACGACAGGCCTCCTACATCAGTCACTATTATACCACCTGTTTTCTTTCTAATGGTGTCTGGGTTCCTCGGTACTTTCCAAAAATTAATGATGGATGAGCAGTTTCACCAGGAGGAGTTAGCCCCCCTCCTTCTGGCTCTACGCCCAACCCATCAAACCACTTTATTTACTTTTTCTGCAGTACATCAGGCTTTCATCAGGGTTTCTCTCAGTCACAGTCTTTCAATATACCATCTTAATGAGGCTAAAAATAGAAGTCTGTGTACACAGGTACAGCCCGTGCCATGCACTTTAATAAGCAAAACAGCTGATAAGCAAACATCTGTTCGTGGCTTAGTGCCCAAAGGATTATTAGCAAAACAAATGTTCGTGGCTTAGTGCCCAATGGCTACCCACTACTGATGATTTTACCACTACACTACAAAGGATTAAACGCCGACCAGACACTCTGACCAGGTACGACCCTGCAGGAGGTGACACAACTCACACCAAAGTCACATCCAGACCAAGACTCTGTTGATACCGGCTTAAATTGCTTAATTTAAATTTCTTATTACAAAGGAATCCAGTGTCTGATACATGGTTCTTGGCCGCAAGATGACTCTCAGCTGAAATGAGTGTCTCTTCCCCAATGTCAGAAATAAACTCACTTACATAGGGCTGTGTATGAGAACACAACATAAAATATGGTTTCTGTCAGTAAAGGGCCCACTTCTCTTAACACTAATGTCCAGACACAGAAGCCTCTCCTATATAAACATTCCCAGAACTAACATTTACATTCCAGAACTAAAACAGAGAAGACACATTTCATGTCAGATACTACTAAGGAACTAGTGAACACTGATGTAAATAAACTCTGTATGATCAGAGGTGGCACAATATCATCTTCTTAGGTCAGTTATTTGATACAGAAGTTTTTATATCTATCTATCTATCTGTCTATCTATCTATCCATCTATCTATCTGTCTATCTATCTATCTATCTATCTATCTATCTATCTATCTATCTGTCTATCTATCTATCTATCTATCTGTCTATCTATCTATCTGTCTATCTGTCTATCTGTCTATCTATCTATCTATCGTTGTTTCTCAAACTGCTGCTATTGGCTTAATTGCTTAATGAAAGTTTATTATTATAAAGGAAACCAGTATCAGGAACAAGCAACCATGCAATTTGTATCGACCTCACTGCCATATTGCACCTACATTGTTCACTGTATTTGCACTAGTATATTACTAAGCTGTGCTTTTTTTCCTTTTTTCCTTTTTACTTTATTTCCATTCTTATTATATTACTTGTTCTACATTTGTATCTATATGTATCCCTATTTGTTTTATTTGTTATTTGTCTCTAATTTCTTCTTTTTTTTCCATCAATCTCGTATGTCATTGTTGCACTAACTGCTCTATGTGCCTTTTTAATTGCCCCCGGGAACAAACAAAAAGTTTTCTGAATCGGAATCTGAACCATTGACTTTGCTTTTGAGATGATTCTCAGCCAGATAAGTCTCTCCCCGAACCTGAATTCAAAACTCACTTATATCAGTTTGTGTATGAGAACTTAACACATGGCTTGCATTAGTATCGGGGCCCCACTGTGCAAACATAGATGCACCTGTTGGGGCAATTCCCAAGCGCCTCTCCTGCATACACATTCCCAAAACTTAGAGAAACATCTTAGAACTATTGTAGAGAAAGCATATATCTCATGTCAGATACTACACTATCTCTCTATCTATCTATCATCCAATAAAAACCAATAATTCAGATTCATGTCATCTCACATCACGCATAGGAAGGTACAGATCTTGCGAATTACCAGAACCCAAGCACCCCTCCTATATTCTTATTGTTATTTCTATTTTTATCCTGTACTTACACTTTTTAATTCTCTTAATTCCTAAAAATACTCTGTAAATTCCAGCAATTACGTATCTGTCCAGCTATCAACCCCTCTGTTTATGCGCTGAAGTGGCCAAAATTCCACCAAAGTTGATTCAAAACAGAATTTGTCCACAACCTCTCAGCAAATAAACTTCAAAAACGAGCAGAGAAGTCTAAATAATGCTCTTGAGTCTGGCAGAGTCTAGTGGTTAAACACTAGATTTGCATGCGATTCAACCAGCATCACTTCTACATACAACACCACTACTACACAGATCCTTCTACTGCCTCTCCAGTACCTCATATAAACTCTAAATGTTCGGATTATCTTCCCCTGGATGTTTGAGTATCTCCACAAAAACCTTTCAACTATCTCTTCTGTCTCTCCATTCCATCCATTTAACTTCTCTGTTGCAGTGAAATGCCTCTTTCATGAAATCAGCACAAACAGCACAACTTTGAAAGCGGTTTTCTCACAGCAGTATTGTTTTACCTATACATTTTTTTCCTGCATCGCTGGAGGTGCATTAAAAAAACATTGAATGCATGCTTTCAGGAAATCGAAACTGAACTGCAGCTCTCAATGCTCCAGAATGTTTTTGTCTGTCCATGTGCTTCTTCAACAAACGGGAAAAGGATGACTTCCGCAGCATTTTAACCGCGCAGCGTCGATGTCAGGACGGTTGTCAAGGCAGGAAAACTTTGTTTTGCTGGTTAAATATGTCGCTCAGGCGTCCTCCGTGGAAACTGTTTGTGACTCATATCTCCACAACCAGGTCAAAATATGACAAAGCCACAGATCGAAGCACGTACCTGACACTCCAAGCTGACGAACCCCATTGTCCAAACTGAGCAGAAACTTCTCTCAGGAGAAAAAAAACGCGCATGGAGCTGTCATCGGCTCCTGTGCAAAAAATATAAAACAGCCATGTGACAAAGCAGGGATTCCCAAACAACAACCAGATGGTGAAGCGTGTTCGCGAGTCTCCAGCTTCCGAGTCAATTAAGAAGAACTTCCACCCGTGAGGATTTTTCAGCGCGTAAAGGGGAGACTCCTCCCAGCAGAGTCCACTTGGGTGGAGCGCACAGGACGCACAGGACGCACAGGACGCACGTACGTATCCACAGGATCCGAAAGTGTGTCTGGAGGCTGCACTGCTGGGGCTGCACGCTTCTTCTAATTCCGCACTTTTGGAGCATTTTTATAGACAGCACCACCTACCAATAGATTAGACTTAGACTCTATTATCTCCAGAGGGAAATTCAGTTGTTTCAGCAGCTCAACAAAGGGGTGGGTCAGTATATAATTGAGGGACTTTTGGAGTCCATGGGATATATCTTGCATACATTTTTATTAAAATATTTTTTTTTATGTTCATTATGGTCATGTCTTTATAAATTCCATAATTATTTATTATAGAAACAATCACTTAGTAATAAAAGATGACTGCATATCACTAAAATGTCAACTAAATAACCATCCAACTTTAATAACAACCACCTTCTGATTAGATAAACAATAATAAAATGAGCTTATTCAAGATTTTTTTGATTATGTTGTTTTTATTAAGTTGAGATAATCATGATGGATGTTTCTTTTTTGGCAATATGTCAAATTTTATGTGGAAAATAACAAATTGTATCTGCGTTCGAGAAATCACCTTCAACTAAACACCTCTCAAGGAAGTGTGTTAATTCCAAATCACATGAGCTGTGTTGTATCTTCTTGTGTAGCGATGATGTGAAGATGGTGAAGAAATTCTCCAGCGACACCGTCTTGTTTCTATATGAAAGGTTTATTAAAACAAAGACAGCATCACAGACACCATGGCATGCCTGTGAGAGGATTCAGGGCCCGATAGAATCACTCTGCAGAACAACTGTTTCTCCTAGCTTATATAGGTGGGTTCTTCACATGAAACCAAGCAGGTGATGGGATGTATGGTTAGTGGTAACTCATTGTCTGGACAAGCAATAGCAATAAAGCAATAAAACAATAAACTCATTTTTAAGAGATCTGATGATTAACTTCGGAATTTCTAAACTTCTGCCCTAAGGCCTTTTCACCTTTGTTCTGAGGCTTTTAACATCCCCATCCCCTAACTTAGAAGGCCACTTGGAACAACAGATACCACACCTGCTCCACATGATGTCATTTCCTCCTGAATAAAAGGCTGGCAAGACTCCAAGGCTTTCTTAGTTATTTAATATAAAGTAATATGTGAGTCAAGTGCGGATTTATGGCATGTCAACAGGTTTGCTACAATATCTTTACAAATTGTAAAGGAAAAATTATTCAATTTCTCACAACTGAGGTACTTATTGTTTATTGTTCATTGTTGTTAGTTTATGACAGCCTAAATGCTGAGTCATCCCAAGTGGTCACCCTTGACTCATGGTTTTCCTAGATAGAGGATGCAAACTTGCGTATGCTCTCTCTATCCCCTAATCTGACCCGGAGACAGACAGATGCTTGGTAAAGATGACATAGGGATGGAAGAACAACTATCTGGCTGACAACGTAAGAAGTACAAGATTATATTGCTGTATCACTGTACAGATGGATCCTTAACTAGCAGTCCTGCCTCCACATTAGAGTATAACATAAACATGGCACACCTTCCAAACGGTATGAGTACCCAAGGCAAGAGAGACTCCTTAGAATTGGTGCTGACAATGCTGGTATGAATGCTACTTTGTTGTATCATTTCTCCTGACATCAGTAAACTCTACTCTCAATGCAAGCCACCTGAGTCTCCAGAGTGTTTCCCAGTTTGTCTCCTGAGTTCCTCTCCTGACATGGCAGAATTCCCTAACATCTGTAACATAGCTGACAGGTATCATAGTTGACTTTTTTTTTTTTTTTTTTTTGCTGTTTTCAGGCCTAAAATCAGCATGGCCGCCTATAACCAAACACCACATGGCAGTTTTAGAGAAAGATTCATCTAAAATATTGTATATCCAATGGAGTAAAATTGAAATTGAAAGTTATTAATGTCTCTCCATATAAGGTGCGTCATTCCATCATGTCCCAGACACAGCAACCTCTTCTATCTAAACATTTCCAGGAGTTACATAAACATTATAGAACTAACAGAAACATTCAAAATCTACTGTATAAATATCCTATATCTCTGGTCCGATTCTACACATGCAGTTATTGTGTAAATTTACTTGTCCTGAGACCAAATTTTAAAGAAATAAATAGGAGAAATGAATGTTTGAAAATATCTTTTAAAATACCAAATAAGTTTGGAGTCACCTCTAAAATGCCATTTTTCTTTCATCCCAACCCCCTGATGACTGTAGTTTCTCAAACACGGGTGTCTTCAGTCTTCGTCCAATCCGAGTCGTCTTCATCCTGTAATCAGAGTACTTGAGTGTTTGTGTGTCAGGTTTGAGGATACAAAAGTAACTTAGGTGTGGCTTCCTGCATGTCTTGCACAAGGGAGGGCTTCTCTTTGTCTGACTGTGTCTAAACTTTAAGTTTTTATCATTCAGTTTGTCCAATTTATATTTAAGATGATTAAATATAAATCATTCAATGATTCAACCACTGATATAAGACAGATTCATTTAGTTTATCTTTACTATTAATTTATATGATTCTCATGGTTTTATCTTTTAACTGTTGTTTAGGATATTGTTCAAATTGGTTTCTTCAAGTGTTATATATTAATATTAGAAGTATTTTATATATTTTAGTTTCAATGTTTCCTTGGTTTCTTTCTTCTAAGATATTTCACAATTTGGTACTTTTTCTCAGTTTTATCCTTTTGATCTTTCTAAGTTGCCTCATGTGCGTACGTGACTAGCTGTGGGTACATCCTGTCATTTTTCTCTGAGATGCTGTGATTTCACTCTCTTAAGAAATGGACCGTTTTGTTGTTTCAGCATATCTATTTCTGCAAGCGATACCTGACAGGTCCATTTGTTGTTTTAACACTTCTATTTCTGTAAGCCATACCTGGCAGTAAGCGTGGGGTACTTTCCCCCTAAACTTCTGAGACCTGAAAAGAGGCGTACAGAGGTATATAATTCAATTTACATTGTCATGGTTTCTCAGACATCCATGATGTGCAGATGAAGAAGAAACGTCCTTAGACACTGATTTGCCTAATAATAGGTTTATTATAAAGAAGAACAGCATCGGTCAGACAGAGACTGTCTGGGAGGATTCAGCCAAATGAACCTCCCCGAATAACAACTGGAGGTCACTTTTATAGGCTTTGGACAAGAAGGTCAAGTATGAGGTCACAACAAATGTTTCTGCTAACAGACCAAAATAGGAAACAGAGGGCCCCTTCAATCATCCTCCTAGACACAGAGGCCCCAAAGAGCCCCATCGTTCAACCTCCTGAAGATTGGGACCCTTATTTAAGCACAGCATCGAACCATTCTGGACAGTCAAGAGCAGATGAAGCACATTCCATTATACTGGATATATTAAGTAAACACATGTCTCAGATCAGATACTACAAGAGTCTAAGACTTGATCATGTTAAAATGTCTAAAAAGCTTGGAGTGTCCGACCTGAAACATGTGTTACTTATATAATTGATAGATTTGAATGTATTTTTGTAAGTTCTGGAATATTTAGGGTAACTTGATGCTGTTGTTTTAGTAGGGGCCCCAATGCCTCGGGGTTGTCTGGTCTTGAGGCTCTTTGTCTGGTTAGTGGGGCTCCAATTATAATAGAAACCATATGTTAAGTTATTCTATACACCTCAATAAACCTATATTAGTGAGCTCATAATGTTATTCTATGAGGCACATCATGTATGTCTGAGAAACTACAAGCTTCTTTAAAGATATTCAAAAAAAATCACCAGTAGAAGTCAGCATTCAGAGGCAGCAGGATTTATTGTCGACAAAAATACAGGAGTAGTTCTCAGCAGTGACTAACGCCCCAAGAAAACCCAGAGATACTGAGCTGTGCACCGTCTTTTATGCTGTGAGGGTTGGTCATTTTTCCACGCCTGTAGGACGTATGATAGGAGTGGCAGTTTTGACACCATTATGTTTTTCTAAATCTATTGGTCAGATCATAATGTGAGGTTATCATATTTCACCACTAGGTCACTCCCTACAGAGGACATGTGCATTAATTATCATTAGGTCATGCTTAACAGAAAACATGCCCAGACACGTTCAAACTTTGCTCTATTATTTTGAGACAGATTTCTCGCATATTGTACCTTTATGTATTGTTATGTTTCTAATATATTTTAAGAGTTATATTGCTTTAAGTTTACACCATTATGTTTTGAGTACTCCACATATTATTTTCTAGAAAGCATGTATCTTCACACCAAAGTTACAGTTTATACTTTGTGGACTTCCAGCTGTGTGTGTGTGTGTGTGTGTGTGTGTGTGTGTGTGTGTGTGTGTGTGTGTGTGTGTGTGTGTGTGTGTGTGTGTGTGTGTGTGTGTGTGTGTGTGTGTGTGTGTCCTACACAAACACACACCATACCATCAAAACATCAGTCATTACTGGAATATTCATCATTATGTATTTCATACATATGTTTTAACTCTGGTCTTCAGTCTAACAGCATTTGCCATAAATATGTCATGTTTAACCTTTAGCACATGCAGGCTGTCACTGATTGATGGACTTCATTATCCATTCAAACAGAGCAGAGCAGGATTTGGTGGTACTTTGAAAATGTTTCTGTTTTCTCATGATTGCAGATTGAGTCAGAAAAGATTCACTTAGGGCCTTTGTTAGAAATATTATCAATGGACATCGCATTTTGTGGCTGTTTTTTAAAAGAATACCTGAATTCCAGAAAATAATTGTTTCTGTACCTAAATAAATAGCACCTTTCATGGCGCTACTTGTGTATGTACCCGTCTAACATGGCTTGTTCTGCTGTAAAACGGTATATGTTGTAGTATTTGATCTGAGACATATGTTAATAAGTTAATAAATTGGAATGTGTTCTTCTGCTGATTAGATTGGGAGTCATTATGTCCAGGTAATTGATAATGGATCTCTAGGGCCCTAATGGCTCTTTGGACGCCATAATGATAGGGGGTTGATCAGGAGGGTCTTGTTCTTTGACCAGATGTCTTCTAAACAGGAAACATATGTTGTGACCTCATACTTGTCCAAAGCATATAAAAGTGACCTCCGGTTATTGTTCTGCGAGGTTCATTTGGCTGAATCCTCCCAGGCAGTCTCTGTCTGACCGATTCTGTTCTTCTTTATAATAAACGTATTATTAAGCAAATCAGTGCCAACGGACGTTTCTTCTTCATCTGCACATCATGGATGTCTGAGAAACCACGACAATGTAAATTTTATTGTTTAAAAATTAACCATTTTCTTCTGGTAGGCCATCATACAGTCATGGAAAAAATGATTAGACCACCCTTGTTCTCTTCAATTTCTTGTTCATTTTAATGCCTGGTACAACTAAAGGTACATTTGTTTGGACAAATATAATGATAACAAAAATAGCTCAAAAAGAGTTTAATTTAAGAGCTGATATCTAGACATTTTCCATGGTTTTCTTGATAATAACCAAAATCACTTAAGTTCTTACACCAATAGCTATGGCATTGTACTGCCAAAAACAGCGCTTTTAGGCATTCCATGTTTTCCTTTCTGTCTGTTTTGTTCACATGATACACACAGGAGTTGGTACTTGATTGCATAACCATTGTTTCTGATGACTGCAGCCATGGATGTGTTGTGGAATTAAATGTCTTCACAACTTAAAGCTTCTTCAGTTCTGACTCTACGTTCTAATTCACCTAAGGGTTTACAGGTTCAAGTGTGATAGTTGCCTATATCTCACCAGTGGAGGCAGTGAAGAGTCAAGGAGTCAGTCTTCAGCAACCATCACTCCTGTGTTCTAATACTACATTATGTCAGCTAATCGTATTGAAAGGCTAATTGATGATTAGAAAACCCTTTTGTTAGATTAGATTACGTTAAGAACACAAGACCTCACTGTTTTTTCAAATACCTCCTGCCTCCTGACATATAGGCAAGTCCTGCCCCTTTCACAGCTCACTGAAGTGAAGGCACATAAAACGTTAATAAGTAAATAACTGTTTCCAGGAAGTGGTTTCAGCTCTCAGTACAGTGGTTGGCATAGCAGCAGTCACAACAGCAGCAGCAGCTGATGTTATGAAAGTTGAAAAACTATCCAAGCATATACTTAGGTCATCCAGCATTGTTGCAGTTAAAAAGAATTTCTAATAGTTTTGACAATGAAACTGATGTTGAGTAAAATACAGCATTTTCAAGGTATTCACAAAAGATTGGCTTTTGCTTCATATTTATAATTGTGTATTTTAGTGTTTTTTTTTAATTTATGAGTATGCTGTTTGTCCTAAGTATTAAAAAGTTTTGTTCTATTGGCAGCAAAGTTAATTCAACTTTTAATCCAAATGAGACAGGGTTGTAATGTGACATTAACAAAGGGGGGATAAAATGAAAATCTGTATATTAGGACAGAAGTGCACCTGCAGGGGAAGAGAGATGTGCAGTGACAGTGAAGAAATGAAACTTCCTTCTGTCATCTTGTTTGTACATACAAGACAAACCAGAGATTTATCCTTCTACTACTTCGACTGCACAACATGCAGATTGTTACTACTGTTAAAGATGTTTTATAAAACGCACAAGTTGTTTTAAAACAACAGAAGAAAAAGCAGCAAACTTGGACTTGATATGAAAACGTCAGTATATAGCAAGACACACAGCAAACAAGCACAAACACAATCTAAGCACATATTTAGGTCAGGTCATTTAATTAATTGGTCATTTTGAATTGACATCAGCCTCTCCTGAATGAAAAAGCAATACAAAAAATAACATTCACACATTTTTCTCTCTTTCTTTCTCACATAAACAGACATGCACACATGAAAACCAAAGACCAAAGTCTTAAACCACGGCGGACATTTGGAGAAGAAACAAAAAAGCAACGGTTGAGCAAAAGTGAATGCGGGACTGGACAGCAAAGGCAACATTTAAGGATTGTGGACCTTCCAGTGTTACAATGTTGTGTTGGATGGTAACAGCAGAAAACACAGAAGACGTCTTGACATTTAAAAGTGAAACAGCGTAAGGCGTTGACTAGAACCACAGAAATAAAATGCTATAATTTATTACTCTCACTTAAAATAACCAATCATTTTCTCCTCTCAGAACCAATGTAACTTCCTTCCATCACAGTATCTTAAAGTAGGTGATGACTGCGGCGACAATCCTGGAAGACTGTCAGATATTTCTGGCAAATTAATACTCAAATGAGAATAAAAGAAAGTTTGACACAATACATGGCTGCAAAGTCAAAGGAGTGTTGAACATAGAGAGCGTGGAGTTGGTTCTCTCACACGAGTGCTTTTATACCCTTCAAAAAAAACCGAAAGAAGTCACATAAACCAAGACGTAAAAAACCTGATGAGCGAGGAGGTAAACACAAAGTCATTCACTGTCATCGTAGTCCTCAAATTAGGTGTTTTCTTTCCAATATTTCCCAAATAACCATCTTCCTAAATCCTCCCTCTTTCTTTTCAGATTCATCTGGCACTTAACGGAGAAGATGCCGTTTTGACCATCAACTCAGTCCATGAAATAAAAATAAAACTCTCTCAGCCCAGTTTTCATTCCATGCTTGCTCACTTTACATATACAACCCCATCTGTTGCTACTCTACCAGGCACATATTTATTAAAACCCCCATACCCCGACTGTCTGACCCTTCGCCTTTTACCCTGATCTGAGTTCTACACTCAGTCCCGTCATAGCTCGTCATGAGCAGCAGCTTCATCTGCTTTAAGTTTGAACTCTGCCTCTGTGATCTTTCCGTCTCCATTGCGGTCCTGGTTGGAGAACATGTTGTCAATGATGCGATATGGATCGAAGCCCGGAGCCAGGCGGCCTTTACCGTCGTTCACCTGCTGTATGATGTAGTCAGTAAACTGTGGAAACAAAGGAGGATCGAAGAGGGTAAGCTGAAGGTACACGGCAGGGAGCAAAAAAGTGGAAAATGTTTCAGATGTACATTTGGGTGTTAAAAAAGAAGGTTTTCAAATACCTCAGAGGCCTCCACCTGCTTGTCCTGATTTTTGTCCATCTCAGCGAAGAGGTCAGGTGACACCTCGTCGTTCCAGATGAACATGTAGCCTTCAGGAAGTCCTTCCTCCAGTTCGACCAGCTCGACGTCAAACACCAGCACAGCGCTCCCTGGAACTTCATCAGCTACACAACACACAAACAGCATTAGCGGGATCTAAAGTGAAGTAATGAGGAGTATGATTATATCCCTGAAGCCGGCTGATAAGTGAACAAAAAATAAAGACAAATATGTGGTATATTCTGTGTTTACTCTGGTAAAATGTCAATGAGGCTTGGTATTGGCAAAAATAGACTTGTTTTCATCAAGAAAGGATGTATCCTGACTCTAGGCCTTTGATTAAATTAGACATGAAGAACAAAGTGATTTTGTTGTAGCTTGACATTTTGGGTGCCACAATTATTTGTTTCAAGGGAATTAGATGAGTCATTTCTGTACAGTCTAACTGAGACTACAGACAGTAACCCACTGAGTCAACATGAAGAGTGGGAACAGCTAGACTGGCCCCTTTTTTAGATTTTATTTTTTGTGCAGCGTAAAGAAACAAAACATAATGTAGTGAGCAGTATTTTTTAGATGAGCTGATGGGTAATAATCTTCTTATCTAAAGCTCCACCAACAAAGTACACATGCTTGAGAAGTTGGCTTTAAGAATATTTAAGTAACCATGGGATGTTTAAATGTTCAAAACTTTGGAGTCACATGTTTTAAAGATTTAGTATCAAGTGACTTTGCCTCAATACAGACATCCCCGCTGCAGGCTAGGAGGTCACCTGTTTGATAGGTAGCCATCAGTCAGGGTTGCTGGTCACCACTTTGCTTTTTTGTTGTCGTTTCGTTTAACAATAAAAACTAAAACGTATATTTGCAGGCCTTAAAAGAAACAATTCATTTTTGTCTCCCTTGGTAGAGTAGACATGTATGTGTGTTTTTGTATTTAACTTACTGACTCCTCTCTCTCCATAGCCCAGGTGAGGAGGAATAACAAGGTGTCTTTTCTCTCCCACACACATGTCCATCAGTCCATCCTCCATCCCTGGAACGACCTGATTGGCTCCCAACACGATGTTGTATGTCTTTCCATAATTATACCTGAAAGAAATTAAATGAAACAAAAGCACACTAAGTACCGTCTTTCCGGTCATTAACCTTAAATAAGTCTATGCCTTATGTGCCTTCTAGCTGTATCACATATCTCCTGTTTTCACTTTCAAGTAGAACGTAGTTAAAACTGTACACATTGTGTTCTGTGAATATTGATTTTCCATATAAACAAAGCAGTTTTTGGAAAGTTGAATTTTCTAAGCGTTAACTCTCAATGTTGTACCACAAACTAAATTCTATTCGCCTTCACTGTATTGGAGGCATTTCAGTAATAGATCGCCAATAAAATCTAACTATCTGTATGACCATATTAAATAATATTAGCTAAAAAATAAAAAAAAATTCAACAGCTCTGATGGTGCTGGATCCATTCTGAGCTTAACCCCATGACTTTATTGTAGAAACTGTGAGTGTCTGTTTAAAAAAGTCAAAGAAAGGAAGGCGACGTTCTAAATTAGTTTGTTCAGCAGTGTCTGAAAGCCAAATACCAGTTGGTGATGCTGTGAAACTGAAGAAGATGGAGCTTCAGTCTGGCAGAGCATGATTTGGATATCAGGGGGCAGAGCTCAGATGTTAGATAAGATGAGCTCTGCTTCTACCTGACCTCTTATTCTACACCCAAAGAAGAAAAGTATTCCTTCACATCAGTGTTTCTCAGTGTTCAAAGATATTTTGCCGGGGGCCTGAAAGTGTGCAACAGAAGTTCACTCACGTAGAGTCAATGGATGAGCCGTCCATCAGAGAGGCGTTGTAGTGATACTTGACAAAGTCTCCCTTCTTGGTTTGCTTTTCACACTCCTCTGGCTTAAAAGTCACAACAACCGCAGTGTTGTCTGAAGGGTTGTGGAAGTCGATGATATGAACGTCAAACACCAGCACAGCCGATCCGGGGATCTTTGAGCCTGAGAGATGTGATGACAGCCAAAAAAAATTCAACATTAACCCTCCCGTTGTCCTCATTTACAGGCACCAAAAAATATTGTTTCATTGTCTGAAAAAAAATCCAAAAATTCAGCAAAAAAAATTCCTCAATTTTCTGAAAATTTGCAAAACCTTCAGGAAGAAAATTCCAGTAATTCCTTAAAAGTTTCCCATAAAAGTTTTATTTAAAAAAAAAAAAAAATCCCCCAAATTTGCCAAGAAAATTCTTGTAAATATTTTCCAAAAATGAGTAAAAATCTTCCAAAAAAATCCTAAAAATATCTAAAGTGATTACATATATATCTGTAAAACTTCTAATAATTTCTTTAAGAACATTCATATAAAAATCAACCAAAATCCAGCGAAACTGGCTGGATTTTGGTTGACTTTTATGTGAATGTTCTTAAAGAAAATTTTTTAACATTTCTTTTTTTCCACCAAAAAATGTTCAAAGATTTCCCAAAAATGTTGAAAATGTGGACATCAGAAGTTTCACTGTGAAAATATTTTTTTTTCCCCACATTTTCAAACTTTAAACCGGGTCAATTTTGGCCCGCAGGACGACACGAGGGTTAAATGCTGCCAACAAAGAAGTGTGAGAGAACATATCTGTGATATACGTAAGAGTAGCACCTGTGCCTTCCTCTCCATAGGCGAGATGTGGGGGGATTGTGATGGTGCGTCTCTCTCCAACACAGACGCCAATCAGACCCTCATCCATGCCGGCGATCACGTAACCTCGACCCACATAGGTGTCGTAGGTACGATTACGAGAGTAGCTGTGCAAAATATTAACATAACATTACCAAACTGAAAATCTGTGCACATGCTTTGACTTTAACACACATAGTTTTTCACATTACAAAATGCTTTAAGTGAATATACAGGAAGTTTAAGCAGCGCACACAAGGCGACAAATGAATCACACTTAAAACAGCCGAAAACGCACGCTCAAATGTCTGTTGTGGGAAGCAAGTGCAGAAAAAAACGCTACCCTCCAAACCACTGCACATGGGCTGCATCTAGCAAGCTGTTTTGAAGGGAGCATTTGTGGTATTTGGTTTACGTGAACATCAAGTTGACTGACAAATCAAGCACTTCAAATGTCTGGCATAGGCGTATGTAAAGGAGATAGAAAATGTGTGTGGCAGGAAGTAAAGCAAGCCTCAGGCGTTCCTGTTTTGTCTTCTGTCAGTGTTAAGAACAACAGGAAAGATTAGAAGCTGTGGTGGAAAAGGCCATGTGCATGTTTGCAAATTTTACTCATCTGGTCAGTTAGTCATTATTGCATTTATTTATTATGTATTTAGCATCACTAACAGTAGTAAGAATCAACAGTAATAAGAGTAATAATATCTGTTTGAAAACTTACTTCTTTTCAATATTGGATTGGACGATTGGAATGTCCAAAATGACTGCAGTTGTGAAATTTCATAGAGGAATTTTTCCACTTTTCGTCAGTTTGAGCTAAATGAAGGCATATCTTATTTTGAGCTCTGAGCGAAACAATTGTGAGATAACTCTAAATATGTTTTATATTTTAGAATTCTCAAAGTAGCCACCCTTTGCTTTGATGACAACTTTGCAAACCCTTGGCCTTCTCTCAATGAGCTTCATGAGGTCGTAGGAATGGACATTAGACCAGTGGAAATGTGTGCTTTGGTCTGATGAGTTCAAATTTGAGATTTTTGGTTCCACCCCTGTGTCTTTGTGCGACGCAGAAAAGGTGAAGGGATGGTCTCTACATGATGGTTCCCACCATGAACCATGGAGGAGGAGGTGTGATGGTGTGGAGGTGCTTTGCTGATGACACTGTTGGGGATTTATTCACAATTAAAGGCACACTGAACCAGCATGGCTACCACAGCATCCTGCAGCAACATCCCATCCCATCCGGTTTGCGTTTATTTGAACCATCATTTATTTTCCAACAGGACAATGACCCCAAACACACCTCCAGGCTGTGTAAGGACTATCTGACCAAGAAGGAGAGTGATGGAGTGCTGCATCAGATGACCTGGCCTCCACAGTTATCTGACCTAAACCCAGTCCAGATGGCTTGGGATGAGATGGACCACAGAGTGAAGGCAGAAGGGCCAGCAAGTGCTCAACATCTCTGGGAACTCCTTCAAGACAGTTGGAAAATCACTTTAGGTGACTACCTCATGAAGCTCATGGAGAGAATGCCAAGAGTGTGTAAAGCAGCAATGAAAGCAAAGGGTGACTCCCTTGATTTGAAGAATATAAAATATAAACGTGCTTTGACTCATTTCACACTTTCACACTTTACTACATAATTCCATGTGTTCATTCATAGTTTTGATGCCTTCAGTGAGAATCTACAATGTAAATAGTCATAATATTAGTTATTATATAATAAATAATGAATACATTATTTTATGATAGTGCAGCTGATATCGTTTTCACCTAGTAGTGTGTCTGTGTGTGCATCATCATGGAAGAATGTGGTCCTGCAGATACCTACTGTAGCAGAAACCATAAAGTCAGTTCTGAGTACTTTGGCAGGTGTTCGTTTGACTCACTGTGTCCGTTTGTCATCACAATACGTCTGTGTAACTGTGCAAGATGCAGACACACACTTGCACAGATGCGTGTCTAACAATGAGATGAAGTACAAATATGGGGGTTGGAAAAGAACTCATTGTGTATGAAGATGAGCTTCAGCTCAAGTTAGTTTTTTTCCCCGAGAACAGCTCAAGTTTGCAGTCGACTGTCTCCAGTGATCTTCATTGATTGGAACCTCTGAATATATCAGGCTTCACTCCATCTTCTTAGAATTAAGTGTTTAAATATAGCTTGAATTATTCTCTGTTGACATCAGACACAACAGAAACAGTAGACTGCATTCAACAATATCTATTCAACAGTATCTACTCTAAGATGTACGTATGTTGCTTTGGATAAAAGTGTCTTAAGAATATGTTAACTGTGAAAATACTGATCAAATATGGAAAAATTCTTTCACATTCAAGACTGCAGGCAAGTGCAGATTGTAGTAATATCCTTGCTCTGTACTTTAACAACAGATATGTAGTGGCTGCATGGTCAGAGAATAAGATTTATGAATGGGTGATATAATATTTCAGTGACTCATGTCGCACTTGTGCCAATTTTCTGTTTGAATACAAGCTCAAGAAGTAAGTGCTTACTAA
This sequence comes from Amphiprion ocellaris, assembly GCF_022539595.1. Taxonomy (NCBI): domain Eukaryota; kingdom Metazoa; phylum Chordata; class Actinopteri; family Pomacentridae; genus Amphiprion; species Amphiprion ocellaris. The sequence goes on from NC_072780.1 coordinate 9,801,171, forward strand.
AGCCAAATATTTCACGTTAAGCAACATTATGCAATCAATGGCAAACAGGAACCTTGCACTTGTGGGTTTGTTTCGATTCATCTCTCAGTACGTCTTCAGCACACAGAGATATGCTGCCACTCTGAGGCTGCTAGTGGAACAGCATATAAAACTGATTTTTGTTGAGACTCAATGTTTTGTTTGAGTATCTCTGTGCAATTAACATAGTTAATTAAAATAGTGAGTGTACCTGGAATCAAAGAATGTCCCATCAAGGAGGCTGCCATTGTAATGATAGCGGACAAAGTCTCCAGCAACGGTCTTCCTTGTGCAGGACTCGGGCACCATCTGATTGGTCACTGTGATCCCGTCTCTGGGATTGTGAAGGTCCAACAGTACGACATCAAACACCAGAGACGCCTGCCCTGGGATGTCGCTACCTGAGAAGAGAAGAGGATTTAGAGCTTTGTTATTCTTCCTATAACCATTGCAAGGATCAGTTCCTAACTTGTAAGCATCAAAAGGACCTTGAGTTAAAATTAGTTTGTCAAAACGTTGCTCTTTAAGCTTTAGTGCAAATTGTGAAAAGATTTACCAGAATGGGAACCTTCCGAAAACCAACATTTATTTCTATTATTTATTTTATAAGTCATGAACACAAGTTTCTACGCACTTGTAAAAGACATGTATATCAAAACAGTTCTGACTTTCCAATGGCTCCTACAATTTTTTCATTTTGTATGATGGAATCATTAAAACACATGCATCCTTGTCACACAATAAAACATTTTTTTATGTTGGTTATTTCATAGATTTATTATGGATCTTCTGGAAATATGATAAAAACTGCTGTGGATAAAATATGCATACGGCAACTTGAACTATTAGTTTTGGTGATGTAAAAGTTGTGTTATTCAAATTTTCTTAATGGCATGGCCTCTTAACCTCTCATGAGTGATGACAGTTGACTACAGCTGGTGACTCTTCTGAACCTATTCCAATAGGGTCCACTTTACAGACTCAATAGACTCAGACACAAACACTACAATGGGAATGTCTGAGGAGCTAAACAAACATCTGAAACAGCAAATAATTGACTAACACAAGTCAGGAAAGTTACTTGAAGCTGTTTAAAAGCAGCTACAGATCCCAAAATCATCTATGCAAACAACCGTAAGCATCAAGTTTATAGTAAAGTTGTGTCACGGCCATGATCAGAAAGAAAACAAACTATCACCTGAACCTGAGAGACACTTGGACAGGATGGTGAAGAGTCAACCAAGAATCACCAATTAGCAAATCTGTAATGAATTAGAAGCTGCTGGAATACAGGTGTCAGAGTCCATAGTCAAGCGTGTTTTACATCACCAAGGGCTGAGAGGCTCTCATGCAAGAGGAAAGCTCTTTTTCCAGAGGCAGCAGCTTTGGGCTCGACTAAATCTGCTTCTGATCACATGGACAAAGAACGGGCCTTCTAGAGGAAAGTTCTGTGGTCAGATTAAACAAACATGGAGCTATTTGGCCACAATGAGCAGAAGAAGGCGAGGCATTTAACCCCAAGAACCACAAACATGCTGTCAAGCATGGTGGTGGAAGTATTATGCTCTGAGGCTGTTTTGCTGCCAGTATCGAATACAGTGATGACAGTCTTGTATTAACAAAATTTCACAGAGTTTAGAGAGGCTAGAAAAAATGCACACTTTTTTGCTAAACTTTTCCCTCCTGATCACCATTTAAAAACCCTTTAAAAAAGATAAACTCTCCAAGAAAAAAAAAGTGACAGGTACTTGAATGCTTCAGCTGCTAGTTGTAAAGCAGACTTTGGTACGGAGCGACACGGTGTGCGACTAACTAACTAACTGATGGTTAAAAAGAACACAGTGTAACTTGCCACTAGGCTCTAATTGATCCTGTCTTCATGCCGGTGGTAATTTATAATTAGAAGTAATTAATGGCCTTAATACTGTTGTTGGGTCATGTGCATAAATGAGCACAACTCTCTCTCCTTGGACATTTATATGGATCCTTGTTGCTGTCTGATGCTGCACCTGTTTAATAAACTCAGAGAAAAGACTCCTAAACAGCTGGATGCAACAAACCCCTGTTAACATTTGTCTCAAACTTGGATTACATTTACTATTGGTAAATCTAATTAATCTGACCGGTTGCATTTCTTGAATCTGACCTGTGATTTTTACATGTAAGTTGTGTCTATTGCTCTCTGTAATGTTTTCAGACAAAAATCCCCCCAAAAAGACTTCCCCCAATCACTTTACACAACTCAAAGTACGTCACTTGTGTATTCTTGTCGGTTGATGTGACAGCGTGCAGTTAACACTTGTGCCAGAAATGTTACTTGGTCAAACCCAGTAACATTGCATTCGTGACTTTTACAGAAAAGTGGACAAGGTGCTCATTCAGACATGAATCCGACACGTTCAGATGCTGTCAGATTAACAGAACAGGGAGCGTGTCTGAAGTGGGCTTTATACTCACTGAGCAAAATAATCATTACAAAACTGTAAACACTCACCGTCTCCATTCTCTCCGTACCCAAGTGACGGGGGCATAGTGACGATGCGTCTCTCTCCAACACACATTCCCAGAAGGCCCTGATCCATCCCGGCGATCAGCCAGCCAATCCCGACGTAGGTGTCGTAGGTTCGCATGCGGGTGTGGCTGCAGCGAGAATGGAGAACACATATTATAGAAGAGCAGGTGAACGTCTGTAGGAGTGTTTGGGTGAAACAAACCTGGAATCAAAGAGGGTCCCGTCCAGCAGGGTTCCGTTGTAGTGGTAGCGGACGTAGTCGGACACCTCCACCTTTCTGGAGCAGACGGAGGGTGTGTGGTAAGTGTTGATCTGGACGCCGTCCTCCGGGTTCCACACATCAAGCAGCAGGACGTCAAAGTGGAGGATGGAGTCAGGAGGGATGATGTCGCCTGCAGAGAGAAGAGCCGGTCATTCAAACAGCAAACAGTACTTTAAAATCTCTGATAGAAAATGAGCATCATCAAACTAACCCTCACATTGAGCATAAAAATGTTAATTTTGTAAATCACTCCAGGTATTTGCATTTTTACTACTGGTATCTTTCTCCTGTTTGAGCTAACACTATGACTAATTGTTGACTGACTGGTTAACACTATGATTTGTATTGGTGCATGTAAAAAAATAATCAGTTTACAGGCATTTATTGAAAAAAAATACGTTTAAATTTGTGTCTGCCCTTAATTCAGTGTATCATCAGGCAATGCTGACAAGACAACTCAGTCAATAGATGAGTCAGACTTTTAACAAGCAGCTATTCTGATTGTCAACTAGTCCTGTCAGTGTTGGTTTTAGTTTATCTCAAGCACAGTCCCTGACAAATAAATGTAATACTAAAATCATTTACACAAGCAATCAGCAAAATAAAAAACAAGTCATTAAGCAAACTCTAAAAGGGAAGTCCAGGCATTGTTAGATTTTTTATAGCATTTTTGAATTTTTCTTATTTTATTTCTTAATATTACCATTAAATTACATTTCCTCTTTTAAAAATACAAGTTCCGGCCTCCTCCCACAGTCCATAAACAGTTAAAAAGTTAATCGGTAACTCTAAAATTGCCTGAAGGTGTGAATGCAAGTGTGATTGTGTGTCTCCTGCCTTCGCCCTAAGTCAGCTGGGACAGACTCCAACCCCTCGCGACCCTAATGAGGATTAAGCGGTGTATAGATTATGGATGGATGGATGGGAAATACAAGTTCTAAAAATATAAAAATCCAGCATATAAGTGTATTTACAGAATTAAACAGTAAACCTCATATTCTACCTTAGAGTGCTGAAATCAGTTATACAGCAACTAACTGTTTTGAATTAAGTATAATAGCAACACGGTAAAAATACCATAAAATACTGGCAACCTCAGCTGCCAGCATTGTATTGTTATTTTACAGTAAATTCAGTTTGTATCCGAGCTGACTTTGGACAATAGGTATTGGTGACACACAGTTAAACCCACAGCCCTCTTGCTTCTTGTTTCCAACAGTTATCTCCCACAGAAGCTCTACAGGGGTATAGACAATGAAGATAAAGTGTAGAAGGTGAAGCTATGGGGCAGCAGGGACTGTGTGGGTGGGAGCCATTAAACCTTTACTACTAGTGAGGTGGCCTTCTCTTTCTGGTGTAAATATCTATCAACCTATTAAACCCTCATGTCGTCCTGCGGGTCCAAATTGACCCGTTTTAAAGTTTGAAAATGTGGAGAAAAAAATATATTTTCACAGTGAAACTTCTGATGTCCACATTTTCAACACTTTTGGGAAATCTTTGAACATTTTTTGGTGGAAAAAAGAAATGTTAAAAATGTTTCTTAAGAACATTCACGAAAAAAAATCAACCAAAATCCAGCGAATTTCGCTGGATTTTGGTTGATTTTTTTGTTAATGTTCTAAAAGAAAATATTAGAAGTTTTACTGATATATATGTAATCAATTTAGATATTTTTAGTATTTTTTTGGAATATTTTTTTTCATTTTTTGAAAATATTTACAAGAATTTTTTGCCAAATTTGGGGGATTTTTTTTAAAAATAAAACTTTTAAGGGAAATTTTTGAGGAATTATTTGAATTTTCTTCCTGAAGGTTTTGCAAATTTTCAGAAATGTGGGGAATTTTTTTGCAGATTTTTGGGATTTTTTTCAGAGAAGGAAACAATATTTTTTGGTCCTTGTAAATGAAGACAATGGGAGAGTTAAAAACCTCCGTCCATCTTCTCTCTTTTCTTCTTTTTTCGTCTTGTAATCCCTCTAATATAGAGGCTGCCGGTGGAGGCATCAGCTCTTACCTGTTCACACATGCCCCCTCTTTACTCTGAATATTTCATGCACACACACACTGGCCTCAACATATTCCTCTCTAATTACTACCATTATAGGTAAATATATTAATAATTTCAGACATGCTCAGTTCTGAACAGTGGCCCAGATTTCTGCACATCAACAGCTGCAAGGTTACAGCTGATGCATTAACATTTGCAGCTTCTAAAAGCCGACAAACTTCATCCAAAGCAGCGTCCTGTGATCCACTTCCTGGTCTGTGATGTCCCACTGACATCATTCAACATGGACGCTCCGGAGAAGCCCACTTCCTCTTTACTTAAACTGAGCCTCAAAAAGGTTTGTCCCTCCTGCTTCTGCCAAGTTCTCTCATTGTTCCAGTGAGCTGTGTTCTAATTCATCTGTGTATTTATAGTAGCTGCATACAGGGATCAACACCACGCTGTGCCCAAACTTTGCAGGAGATGTTTCACTCTCGTTCCAAACTGTTAACGGAGTCAAATATACACACCGTATCCTTGTTTTCCGTAGGCGAGTTGAGGTGGGATCTTGACCAGTCTCCTCTCGTTGATGCACATCCCCACCAGAGCTTTGTCCATCCCTTCAATCAGCTGCTTCTTGCCAACAAACACATTGTAGGTGCTGCCACGGTCGTAACTGAAACATAAAATAATACACGATTTTATTATAATTATCTGTCATTTGTTTCCTCATTTAATCATAAAAGCAACACAGATCCCTTGAAGCCTGGATTTAAGTTTTTAACACCAGAAAGTAGTATCCATGTGCACTTATTAGCACAATATCATCATTTTATTTGCATCCAAAAAAACCCTACTAATTCAGAAAATGCCACTCATGGAAGAAAAAGAGTGAAGGACTGGTATTCCAACATCTTAGCTGCTTGTTATTGTTTAATTTATCTGATGAAGGCACTTGAGACCAGATTAAGAAGTGTTACAATGCTGCTAATGTCACAATTAGATTTTTTTTCCAGAATATCTTGCAGGCCTTCAAACAACAAGGCCAGACATCAGCTAACACTGCAGGACTTTACTTAGTTAAGATTGTACTCCATAAACTTGGATTGAAATGTGCAGTAGTTCACATAAATGCCCCCAAAAAACTGCCATTTGTGGTCAATATCTGTCGCTTTAGGGGCCCCTGGGTGTCTTGCTAGCTGACCATTTTGCATGATGCCCTTTTAAGTGGTTTCTATAAGTGGAGTCCAGAGACCTTCAGATGTTCTGGAAGATGATTTCACATCAGGCTCAAAGACAATATCTGTGTTTCAGTGGATCCAGTGTGGCTGATATGAATGTATGAAGGCTCATTTCAGAATCAGACAGGGGTCATCCGTGTGACCTCCGTTATGCTCGCTGATATGAACATATGTAGGAACCCTCAGATGAAACCTCAGAGCCCAGTCTGCCTGCGTGGCTCACTGGAGCGAACCAACAAACGCGCATTTTTACGCATCGCGCACGCTGTTCGCACCGTGCTGCAGCTTTGGAGACGTTAAAGTGGTAATAAAACGATCCCGTCGTCAGATACTCACCTGGAGTCGAATTTCTTGCCGTCCGGAAACATGCCGATGTAGTGATACCTGACGAAGTCCCCTACTTTGACTGAGCGCACGCACTGCTCCGGTTCGAAAGTTTTCTCAATGAGGATGTCGTCTAACGGTACCGGAGGAGCGTTGCAGGCGGCGAACGCCACCAGAACCGACAGACACAACACCCCCTGCACCCACTTGATCATTTTCGCCGCCGACAGACTTTGACACGATGGAGATATGTGCGGGTTCGGCCTGTTTGTGTGTGTGCGCGCTGACTCCCTGCTCCCCGGTACTTCGGTTTCCTTCTCTCCGACTTGGATAGAGAAGTCCTGCCCCTGGTCCCAGCTCAGGAATGATCACGTGTCAAGCCAGAGAGAAACAACATCACTTCCGTTTAAACTTCATAGTTAAACCCTCCACTGGCGTCTTAAATGGCACGTTTCATCACTAAAACCCTGATATGCATGTATATAACACACAATACAAATTCTGTATGGCGCACTAATGAGCGCAAACGCCACTTTAGCAGCTATTTGTGCTCTTATTCTAACTGTAACCTGCGTTTCCTGTGTTTCTTTCCCGCTAACTTGACGCACTCTGTGATTGAATGGGAAAGTTTGGGCACCACGTATTGCTCCTGCGCAGTGCGGCCTCCAAGATGTGTCAACGTGGTAACGTAGGGGTCTCCGCTCAGACACATCCCCTCTGGAGTCATTTAAATAAGAATAACGCGCACATCTGGCTGCGCCTCGGAGTTACGTGAATCAAACTGTGACAATGAACACGATGCGTAAAGTTTACTTTGGATTTTACGCACAGATAAAGCAGCGTTGGTGATATTTAGGCCTTTGGGGAGTGAGGGCAGACCACGCAGGAATGTTTCTACGTGGCAGTGGGAGGGGGAGGGACACCCACCAGGGGTTTAATTAGTGACCGGGAGAACAGGTTTACTTTTTAAAGAGCAGCATTTGATAGAAGAAGCCTCCTGAAGCCAATTTTACGTTAAAACCGACTTTTCAATTAAATGCATCCTTTAGGAATCTCTCCCTCAGTTATGGTGCCAACTACTAAAAAACTTTCCCCTTTTCCAGGCTATTTACGCGCACTGACAGAACAACAGCAGTGATTTACTTTGTGATTTAGCAGGAGGAGGAGCTGCAGCAGAACCAACTCTGTGCAGCAACTGATCCTGCCCTGCGCCCGGGGGAGGGGAGGCTTTGTCCGGATACGTGGTGGAACTTGAGGCGGTCCTAAAGAGACCCACGCACCCCGAGAGACAGCCCTGGATCATCCCAGCCAGCCCCTCCACCTCCACCATCGCCTAGAGTTTCCACAAAAAAATGGCAGCCTCCACTTCTTCCCAACTCTTCTCTGCGCTACTGATCGCCTTTTTCCTCTCTGTGGTGAACTCTCAGTACGAAAAGTACAGCTTCAGGAGCTTCCCCAGGAACGAGCTGATGCCTCTGGAGTCCGCTTACAAATACGCGCTGGACCAGTACACCGGGGAGAAGTGGAAGGAGACGGTGGAGTACATGGAGGTGTCTCTGCGGCTCTACCGGCTGCTCAGGGACAGCGAGGCCTTCTGCAACCTCAACTGCAGCTCCGTGAGGCTGGACGACGAGCAGAAGTTTGCGGAGTTTCCAGAGTTGCGCTCGTTCGGGAACGTTATGAAGAGAGCGCAGTGCTTGAAGCGCTGCAAACAGGGGCTGCCTGCCTTCAGACAGACCATGCCCAGCAGGGACATCATAGATGAGTTTGATCGGAGGGAGCCCTACAGATACCTGCAGTATGCCTACTTCAAGGTAAGTAGGAATTTTAAACATGAAGAGGGAAGCGTCTCCTCCAAATCACCCGGATCAGTGTTTATATAGTATTTTACCTGATGGTGATTTATCCATATGAGGGGTTTCTCATTTCATGTTGTGATTCTTTTTCCTGAAATGCGTCTTGACGTCATCTACGTGCCACGGATGCACTGGGGGTTTGTTGTGGAGGGGGGGGTTAACGTTTTAAAAAATTCTTGTACCTTCTTCTTCTCTGTTTTAAGAAGTAAAACCCTGGCAAATTAAGAAATACTAGTAAGGTCACGTGGATATTTTACTGCTCATCCTCTCCAAACTTGATTCAGCATAAGTTAATCTTGGGTTTAAAACTCAGGTTAATGTTCAGATTATGATTTATTTTACTTAGAAGCAACAAAAAATCAACCTGAAATACATATGGGGACCACTTGTACACAATTAAAGCTACTTATGTTCGGGGTCACCAGGGGTTGGCTGCCCTCCAACTCTCTATATATGTGTATATATTTTGCATATCTGTATAATATGTACACATATAAGTACGCTTTTTTACTATAAAACTAAATTTCTGTAAACTGGCATCTTACCTGACCTCACAAGTCATTGTGATCTGTACAAATATGTTCCTTACACAAATAATGTTGGGCCCAACAACGGAAAAAAAACAATCTAACAGTCTACATCAGCCTTTTTTGAGTTAGTAAAATTATGTTCAGCCAATAAACTACATTGAGTGGTGGGATTTAGCATTCACTCTGTAACGAAAAGTATTTTAAATGACCACTTATTTAATGACTGACAACTAGGGCTGCCACAAACGACGCGTCGACGAATCGCCTGAGCACGATACGTCATCAAAAGCGGACGTGAGCGCGCAATGCAACAGAAATCACCGTCCGAGTGGAGCGCGGAACACGCGTGGACATCCGCGCTGTATCGTGCATATATAGTATATGCATATATTATATACGCACAATACAGCGTGGACATCCGCGTTTACGATACAGCGCGGACATCCGCGCCGCATCGTGCATATACTATATATGCACGATACAGCGCGGATGTCCACGCGTGTTCCGCGCTCCACTCGGACGGTGATTTCTGTTGCATTGCGCGCTCACTTCCGCTTTTGATGACGTATCGTGCTCAGGCGATTCGTCGACGCGTCGTTTGTGGCATCCCTACTGACAACATAAACACAATAGTTTAAGTCAGTTACTCCTGAAAATCTAGTTGTTCCAAGTAGTATTTCCATGTTATTTAAAATGCATTTTAAAAACTATTATGTACTTAATTACCATAATTCTAAACACAAGGTTTTAAGTTGGCAAATATAGAAAAATTACATTGCTCCAGTGTTACGTAAATCGTGGAGAGGACTTGAAATCCTGACAACAAACTGAAGGAAAATGTAGTTATCCAGCCAATTTTATTAAGTTAACTCAACTTGAATTCATTTTTAAATCAATTGACGCAAAAATGTGAGTTTAAATTACATACAATATTAGATTGGTGCATTTACCAGCATTATTATCACAATAAAGTTTGCAACTTAACAAGTTTATCTCAATTACCTAATTTAAACTGTTGTCCTGCAGTCATTCATTCAGTTAAGTGTTTGGAATAGGTCCCTTGAATTACTTTGTGTATACATAAGATTAACTTTATGTAAAATTTATGTTGTACTTGTACTTTACCACATACTTTAACTGCAGCATATAGACTTTTTTTTGTATTATCTGTTTTTAAAAATGGTTTGATTATTGCCAGTTAACTTTGAAATGATGAGCCTATGGGACAAATCATAATCAGACTGATATTAAAACTACAAGTGACAAGAGGTCACTAAATGGTTTGGCTCTTGAAAAAAATATGTTAATCATAGAATATGGAATTCAGATGACAGTTTAACCACTGTGGGAGATTTTGAACCGACATGTAAGACACTGATATCAAAATGAGAGAACAACGTACTTTTAATTTACCACTCATCTCTGTTAAACACTAACAGATTATTACTGATCTCATACAGTGAGGTTTTTAGAACAGGGTGGGCTCAGGGGAACATTTGGCCCTCATCTCACTATAATATTCAATTTTACAGCACAACAACCTTTGTTTACTGCTTCATCCAGTGTAGAGAACAGAATTAACAAGTTCAATTAGTGCCACTTAACTGCAAAGTAAACAAATTACTGAGTAAATGAGCTACAGGCAAATAGGGACCAACTTAACAACTGTTCCTGAATAGCTCTAAATCAGCTGCTGGATGACAAGCGTTGCCAAAAATTGACACGGCAATATATTGTATTGCTTTCTGTTGGAATACACTGGTGCCAAATATCGATATTTTGATTAAATTTGCAGGTATTTTAAACTGATTCCTGATTTCAGGACAAAGAGAATGATCAAATTAATGAGAGTAAAGTAAACAAAAGTTAACTAATCTGCAGTGAAAAAGACAATGTCACATTATTGTAAGTCAGTATGATAATACACACACACACACACACACACACACACAGTGACAACCCAGCGCAGTGAATAACTACACAATTGTTGCTTTTTGCTGTTTTAGGGCTATTTTAGTGGTATTTAGCGATGCTTATTTCTTTATTTCTTTATTTGACAGGGACAGTGCAAATTAATGAACATCTATTTAGACAGCAATAGATGTAAATGTGTCGGATTATAGCAACAATGCTAATTTATATCCACAGTCCTTAGGCAGATTTAAAAAAAACAGAACAGTGGACAATAGGTCACAATAAAAGGACAACAGGTCACATTAAAAGAATAGTAGGTCACAATAAAAGGACAATAGGTCACATTAAAAGCACATTCTGAAAAGTACACAAAGAAGTTAAAGGTCAGTATATTGCAGGTTCTGTTTTGCAGTGTGTCATGATAGGGTTCCAGCATGAGTTATTCTTTGATTCCCACCTCTACTGATAAATACATGAAAACGTTCGTTTCAAAATTTCTACTACCTAATGTCTAGTTATTTAATAGCAGTTCATCATATATTTTGTGTTCTTCACTGTACTCTATTCTATAGTTCTCCCACTTCATTTGTGTGGTTTCCTCAGTAGACAAACACCAAATATATTGGATTAATAATGTGTAATGGTGTTGTTCTGGCAGTCTGACAACCTGGCCAAGGCGGTGTCGGCGGCTCACACCTTCCTGCTGAAGCACCCGGATGATGAGATGATGCAGAGGAACATGGCCTATTACAAGAGTCTACCTGGAGCTGAAGAGCATTTCAAAGACCTGGAGACCAAATCCTACGAGGTACAAACACATAGAACACAGTGAGATGCTCTTTAGGTTGGATCCTCTCTGATCTCTGGAGGCTTTTATATATGTATTTATATATATATATATCTGTGTGTGTCACACCCAAACCCACGTCTTTGAGAGCACGCTCTCACACACACACACACACACACACACACACACACACACACACACACACACACACACACACACACACACACACACACACACACACACACACACACACACACACACACACACACACACACACACACACACACACACACACCGTGCTATTATTGGCTCTGTGGGTGTAGCGGCCTGTAGTTGGCAGCCTGATCTGGCATTATGAGCTTTTAGTGATGGTCTGCGGACCATAAACCGTCCTTCATGGCCTCCACAAAATAAAGCGCCAGAGATCGTGGAGGTTTTTATGTCCTTTCTTCAGCACTACAAAATGTGATATATCTTGATGTTTATTATGTTTTGTCTCAGTGTTGGAATCTAACCTGGAGAGAACCAGTGTTTAATTTAACTGGATGTTAACTGTTGATATGTCTATTTATTGATGCATTTCAGTTTATTTTATCTGCCACTTTTGATATTTTTCAATCAGTCAACAAATCAGATTTTATTTATATAATATAGCACGTTTCATGCAAGTACAATGCAGCACAAGTGCTTTACAGAAATAAAAATGTAACAAAACAGTCCAAATACACTCCCCTAAAGTCCTGTTAGAAATAAAGGATTCTAAAACACAGGGATTGAGGAACTGGGGAAACACCATCTTGTTTAACGGCGTGGAGTTTTGTCTTATTTTGCTATTTTGAACTTATGACTCATCCTGCCTCTGGTTCTTCCACATTGCAAATTTATGAAATTCATGAGATTTATTTTTGATAACTTTCCCTCAGTGCTTCAGGTCCTCTTTCTATTAAGTAAAGCACTTTTTTATCTGTATGAATGGAGCTATTTTATGTATAGAAATTTGTTTAAAATGATATATATATCATCAGCAGCAGTCTTTAACATCATATCCCGTGCACATAGTGTAGATACAGCTAGGAAACACAGGTAGAGGATGCTGCATTATTATGCCATGAGGATACACAATATGCATATGTTCTGGTTGTTGCAAAGGTATATAAGCTTCCAGTTGTCATTTGACTCTGCAAACATTAACTTGCAATGCATTTTTGGTTCACGAAATGTATCAAAGTTTGAGTGTTTTCTTTGATACAGTCGTGGTGTTTTTTAACAATGTGGATTTCCCTCGAAGTACATTATACTCACGGATTGTTATGTTTTCTCACCGTTTTGTCATGTCATGGTCCAGACCTTGTTTGTGCGGGCAGTGAGAGCGTATAATGGAGAGAACTTCCGTACGTCGGTGTCAGACATGGAGCTAGCGCTGAGGGACTTCTTCAAGGTCTACGACGAGTGTCTGGCTGCTTCTGAAGGCCCAAGAGACGTCAAAGACTTTAAAGACTTCTACCCCTCCATAGCTGGTCCGTCCATTTCTGTCTCGTTTGTATTTATTGCTCTATCACTCCTCCACTAAATCTGCCCTTACCACGTTTTTTTTTCTACCATTTCTCTGGCTGTGTCTTTATTTAAGACTGTATTTTCCAACATGGTTGTTGCCTTTCTACATTTTTTATCGCTTTTCTGTGTCTATCTACAACCTCTCCAGAGCTCAAGAGGAGTTTCATGCAGAGCTCTGATTTCTTTCCCCTCCAGATCACTACATTGAAGTCCTGGAGAGGAAGGTGAGCTGTGAAAGTGACTTGACACCTGTCGTCGGGGGTTTTGTTGTTGAGAAGTTTGTGGCCACCATGTACCACTACCTGCAGTTCGCCTATTACAAAAGTGAGTACCTTCCTTCAGCTAGAGCGTTATTACTGTTCGGAGTTTCTAAGTTTAAATGTGTTTGAGTTTTGTGAGCTAAAATCACTGAATTAAGTTGTTAATTCTTGTTTCCAGTGAACGACCTGAAGAACGCAGTTCCATGTGCAGTGAGCTACATGCTGTTTGACCCCAGTGATGAAGTCATGAAGAACAACGTGGCTTATTACAAGTTCCATAAAAACCAGTGGGGTCTGGTAGAGGAGGACTTCCTTCCCAGATCAGTGAGTGATATTATTACTGAAACACACACAGTTTTGTGCTTGAAGAAAAATGTCCTGGGTCAGTATATAATTGCGGGACTTTCTGTATCATAGTTGACATTTTTGCTGTTTTCAGGCCTTGAGAGGTGTTTTTGTAATGGGTAACTTAGTGGAAAGGGATTTCTATACACAGATACAATTAGTTATTTCCCATATAAAATTTGATATATTGGCAAAGAAAGAAATATCTGTCATGATTATCTCAACTTCATAAAGAGAACACAATCAGAACAATTTTTGAATAAACTCATTTTATTATTGTTTAGCTAGTTAGAAGATGCTTACTAAATTTGGACAGTTATTTAGTTGACATTTTAGTGATATCCAGTCATTTTTTAATAATAAATGATTGTTTCCATAATAAATAATTATGGAATTTGTGAAGACATGATCATACTGAACATAAAAGTAAGTGTATTTCAGATAATAATAATTATTCATCCAAAACTTTTCACAATCCACGTTACAAAGTGCTCCACAGGGCCGCAAAATACAACAGACAAGACATAAAACCATGAGATTTTCAAAGACATTGAAAACACAATATGATGTACAAAAACCAATACCCTTTAAGTAAAGGAAACACTTCTATTAAAAGAAATTAAAGGCAGCTCAAAGTAGACTAAGAAGAAATCACTGGTTTCCTCGGGCTGATCATTCCAGAGCTTGTTCGGTTTGGAGTCGATCGATAGTTCTTTGCTTCAGGCGACTAAAAAGGCTGTTGCAGTAATCCAAGCAAAATGAAAGAAAAGCAGTTAAAGACTCTCTGTAGCTTTTAAAGTGAAGATAAACTGTATTTTTGAACTATTTCCAAGATTATAAAAACATGATTGCATGAGCAAAAATGTGGAACTACTCCTTTAAAACAAATGTTCTCATTGCTTTTGCCTGAAAGTGCCTGAAAACACACATCATTGAGTAATTAACACTTTGTCTGAAGCTTCATGTCCTCAGCTCACTATAACGCATCATTTCTGAACTGCTGTGTGTGTGTGTGTGTGTGTGTGTGTGTGTGTGTGTGTGTGTGTGTGTGTCTGCTACAGGAGGCTGTGCGGTACTACAATCAGACCACTATGCAGCTACAGATGCTGGAGTTCTCCAAACAGCGCCTGGTGAGCGATGATGAGGTGTGTGCCTGCGTTCGCATATTTTTGCACCTTCAATGTGCCACAGGATGATTCCAGCCAGGAGGTTATTAAATCTCAAGTGAAGGGAGCATAAGATAGAGTCTGCTGCTAATAATAGATTCCTGTGTAATCGGTCACAGTTCAGACTGAGTTGTTTGCATCTCTCATTGGCTCTGTCCTTGTGTAACTTATGGAAAAACCCTGGATTCTTCAGTGCGGTCACATGACGCCCTGCAGTACAATGTGCCCTGTGTTTATCGGGCTGCAGAATCACAGGCGGCCATGGGGTGGCAGTACGACACAGCATTTCTTTAAGTTATTGTGATGCAGCACAAGGACTGTGGCCATCAGGGCAACCTAGCATAAGCCAGGATTACGTGCTGTATGTGGTAAATACCATTCAGTTCTTGACTGTAATCTCTTTAGTAATGCGTGATATGAGAAATCACACATAGAGCTTTCGAGTGGGAGGATTTGTGGTAATCCACTTTGAAACAAAACAGACCCTCCTGAGTTGTCTCCGGTTCACTCTTTGTGTCATGTTTGTGTCCACAGGGGGAGGTGGTGGAGTTTTTAGATGAGTTCCTGGACGAGGATGAATAGCCGACGTTGGAAACTCTGCCGAAACACTGAAAAAACAAACACAAAGTTCAAAGCACTCATGAAGTTTAAGAGTCCCTGATTGATCACTGAGTTTTTAACCTGCAGCTCCATATCTTGAAGATTTTTTTTATGTCCCTCTGTCTGTGCACTAAATATCCAGTTCAGTTGTATGGACTTCTAGCACAGCGGCTAAATGGTTTGAAGACAGTGATAAGGTAGAGATATTTGTACTCACCATTTTATGAAATAATTCCTCCACTGTGAATCATCAATGTTGTCTTTTGGAGATTTTTGACAATAAAAGGATTTTGGAAAAACCTTATCTTTCAATCATCAATTAGATTTGAATCATATCATGTTTTACAACTTATATATTCATTGGTAGGTCCAAAAAAAGTCAGAAACTAATGAAATGTAACTGTAAACCATCACAAAGTTGAGCCAGGTTCTGCTATTTTTAGCATCTGTCCTTTGAAAAATGACTTAAAGGATTAATTAATCACCTAATACTCTGTTTCAGTCCATTGATTTTTGACTGGAGCTCCAATAAAAAAAGAAAAACGAAGATAGAGGAGAGGAGAATGGAGCACAGAGCCGAGCAGAGAAAACACTGAGTTGTTTAATAATGTTTGAACATTGAGTCTCTGTGCAGTTTGTCACACAGTGATGTTAAAAACCCACCGGGGAACATTCCCTCTATATTACTGAGTGTCTCTGTGTCTCCGTCCTCCTTCTCTCCTGCCTCTATTTACCTGTCTCTTTTATTACTTCCCCCTCGAGCGCACTTCGTCTCTCAGCTCGTCTTCTTTTTTATACATTTAGGTCAGAGCGGCAAAAGGTAGTATGCCGATAAACGGAGCTTTTTGTTAAACGTTTCGATGAAAGGCTGATTGTCGGGAGTCAAGGTCGCAGGTCAAAGTCACACCTTAAGGTGCGATTAGTCAGACACTTACACAATGACAGGTAAACAATGGAGCAATCAATCTGAGATCTGTAGCATGAGTCGGTGTGTCTGTTTGACCCTGACAAAAGTAAAAAATAGAGGTAAAAGCACATGTTTAGATGTTTATTGTGACTCAGAGAACACGGTACACATTTCATCCTGACATCAGACACTTCAGGCTGTTTGAGATGAAAAAGAAACAGAAATGGAAGAATCTTTGCATCTTGCGAATGAAAGTGAGAAATTTTCATAAGTGATAATCAGTTTTGATAGATTTTCCTATTAAAACTCCAAATGAATCCCAGCATTTTAATATTCTTGGTTATTATTATGATCATTCTGACTTCAGAGAGGCTCAATAATCTCCAGTGTGGTCTTTATATATGCGACTGCAAATCCAGAGCTAGTGTTTAAAACAGCAGGTGAAGTAAAAAGCAGTAGATCAGATTTTGCAGAGATGAGCGTACCCTGTATAAGACGTGTGTCTAATGCCGACTGCGCTTGAATGATTTGGTGAAGAAGAAGAAAACGTACAGTAAATCTAAAATTCATGTCCCACACACCAGTAATGCTACAGTATGTACAGCAAGTATATAGATTCCTATTTACAGAAACATATAGACAACAGGCACTACTTTCCTCAGGCCCTCACCACATTAGTGTCAATTCAGAAGTCCAAAAGTTTGACGAAATATTTGATTTCCCACCCAAATTTAAAACACCATTAAAATGATTTTCATAAATCAGCTGGATGTTGACTTAAACATCGAAAAATAAACTGATGACACCATAAAGTGCCACGTCTACTCATTACCACTCATAATAATTATAGTTAAAGCACTTTCTATTTAAGTTATTGCCCTACAGATCTTTTTTTTCACTAGAAGAACCCACTCGGATATTGAAATGTAAAACCCCCCTATGGCTATTTTGAATCTATTTACATTCTTTTATATAAATTTCTATTTTAAACATTTCAAATATTTGCTACAACATACTAGAGATACCTTTTTTGGACTAATTCTGGACAAGAAACCCAATTTATGGGGCAAAAATAGACATTTCTAATTAGTCTCATTTATTCTTCACTGATTTTTAAAGATAGCTACATTGTTTGGAATTATAGCAACAACCACTGATATCTAATCTGATAATAAATGGCCAAAGAATCTCAGAGTCCAGTCCAGAACACTATCGTCATTTTGTGAATAATCAGGACATTAAAGATGAAACGTCACCAACTGACGTATTAAAAATACTACATTTGTCTTCTGTGTATATACAATATATGTTAGGACTTATGATCCAGCCCTATTTTTGACTTTTAGAAATCTAAATTCTTTTTTATTGAACTTTAACGGGGGGAAAAAAAAAACATTCTAAGCAGTCAGAAGATCACTTTAAGTTCAATCCATTTAGGGTTGTGATTCTCTGTTGCCATGGCAGCACCTCAGTGTTTAGTCTCTGCTTGGTTTGAATGCCGTCAGCATCCACTCTGGTTCCTCAGTCGGAAACTTCAAACGCAATGAACTGCTGACCGTCGAGCTGAGACACACACACTCCATCACACACATACATGGCGCTGAGTCTGCAGTCTGGATGCCTCCATACGTCTCACCAGCCGACTGTCAAAACCAACAGTCTTAAAAATATTTCTCCCATCATACTGCACCTCTCTTTCCTTCCCTTTCTCTTCTCGCTTCTCTTCATCTGACCTGTTCACCTTTTTTCTCCATTCTTTCTGGTCTGACAGACACCAGACTGGTCATTTGGGACAAGTTGTCCAAAAGGTCGGAATTGTTCTGAACTTCAACACTCTTGTGGTCGAGCAACAAGTGAAATGCAGTTTTTATGAACATAAAACAACAGAAAAGGTGAATGATAACTCGAGAACAGTACACATCAAAAATTAAAACAGCAATCAATAAAGTAAACAAAAGGTAACACAGAGGATCTTTACCACAATGTCCAAGAGCTTTGGAGGTTGAAATCTCAGTTTGTGTATTCAGGCAGGCTGTTGGGCCTTGCGTTTGTGTGGTTTTCCTACATGGTCATTTATTTATAATCTCCTTTTTCAGTTCCTGGAGTTGAGTCCAGCCCAGTCACAGCACCTTTAGGTGTCCAGCTAGATGCCAGAGCTTCTAATATAATCAATAGGTATAAGATAGGTGGCTTTCCGCAGAATCGATACCGCTTACCATCTTGTTTCAATGTTTTACTAAAATTTTCCTCTAGTTCTGCAAAGTTTTGCTATGAAAGCAGAGCTGCAGCAAGTTATCTGTTCATACCTATTTGGAGTAGTTTCTAACAAGATGAGGAGCTGTTCTTTCCTCCCAGCTTCATCTGAATCTTCCTGTCCTTCCTAGATGTCTCTGCCCTTCATCAGTGTCACCTCATCTGTGGCTCCTACACTTTCTGCTGCATCTCTATCTGTTGGCCCTGTCGGCTCTGACTTTGGCCTTTCCCGTTCATCTCGTACACCGAACTCTTCTGCTGTTGCCGTCGGTAACACCACACCCCGACGATGACTGCCGTGGCAACCGCACACACCGCCACGATTATGGCTGCCACCGTTGGACCTCGACTGGAGGAGCTTGGAGGACGGGGAGGGCAGTTCTCACCCACGCAGATTGTCTCCCCCATCTCCCCTTCCATCTCACCCCTCTCGCCGGTCTCACCGGGCAGGTTGTGTTCCTCCACTGTTCCGGTAAAGACGTCGTCATCATCGTCGTGCACCGGAGGAGCTAGGCCATGATCGAGGAAGGGGTGTTCAGTGAGGTCACCCAGCCAGGAGTGGGTGGGAGCTGCCTGTTGGGTGTCGTAGTCCAGGGTGTCTGAGTACGAGGGAGAGTCTGAAGGCTCTAAATGGTCAGCAGAGGGAGCAGGGGTTCTGATGAAGCCGGGCCACACCTCCTCCACAACCCCATGATCCAATTCAGGCACAGTGGTGGGAGATTCATGCTCCTCTGGTAAGCTGGTGTAAGAAACAGGTCGACGAATTTCCACCTCATTGGGTCTGTCTGTTGTCTTGGTAACAGTCCCCCTTTCTTTACCGTCTGGTCTCACCCTTTCCGTTGTGGAGTCGCCGTTTTCTGTTTCTTCTGGAACAACAGGGTAGCCATCCAGCCAGGTCTCATCTGTGGTGGCCTTTACTCCCCTCTGGGAAGTGTTCTGACGCTCATCAGTTGCCATAGAGACGATCAAGTGCTGACGACCATCATCGTCTTCGTGGCTGTCGTGATCATCATAGCTGTCATCGTCTTTGTGATCATGATGATCGTGATCGTCGTGGTCAGAGTAATGGTCATCTTCATGGTCATAGTGTTCCTCACTGTCATCATGGTCGTCATGGTCGTCATGGTCTGGATGTGCCTCAGACTCGTCGGGATGTTCTCCATCATCGTCACCATGATCATCGTGATCATCATAGGTGTCGTCTCGATCATCGTACTCCTGACTGCCGTAGCGAACACCATCACGTTCCTCTTCATGTTCGCCCATGTCGTAGTGATCATCGTGATCATCGTGGTCGTCATGTTTGTCGTGGTGTTCCCTACTGTCCAGATCATCATGCTGAGCCGGAAGCTTCACAGAATCCTCATGATCTTCGTCCTGGTGACTGTCATAGTGATCATCATAGTGGCTGTCCTCATGGATGTCCCGGTCGTCATGGCGGCTGTGGTCATGATCATCGTTATCATGATCATCATAGCTGTCATCATGATGATCATCAGCATCAACAGGACGTTGGTGATGAGGTCTTTCTTGGCTCTCGTGCTCTTTGCTCTCCTCTGATTGGGCGCCTGAGGCTCTCTGTGTTGTCTGTGTAACCGGGTTGTTGGAAACAGGAGGTTCCTCCTCCTGAAAGGCCTCAGAGGGGAACCAGAACAGATGCTTTTGAGAGAGAAGAGAAACTGGTGCCTCTGTGGCTGCAGCTGCATCAGTCTGGACCACCTCCGTTCTCTCCTGCTCGAACACAGGATGACCTGTGAAGTCCTCGACAGCCCGCTCTTCATCTTTCTCTCTTTTTTCTACAGCTTCTTCAAATTTTCTACCATGGTCAATCACCTTTCCTCCCACTTCATGCTGGTCTTGATGCTCCTCCTCTACTTTGACATTGAAGCTTGTCTCTTGCTGCTCGTGACTCGTCTTCCCATCTGGGTATGCAGCTCCATGCGCCTCCTCATAGGTCTCACCATGAGCCTCCTCTGGTCTCTCGTTTTGATGCTCTGCCTCCCCATAGGAATCCGTGAACTTGTCCTCGTAGTCTACGTGCCTTTCAGTCTCATCTGCAGAAAGAGGAAACATGCTGTATATATTAATGAACACACAAAGCTACATCAGGTTTGCGCATTAAGTAACTTAGTAGTGGTGCCCACACTTTTTGGATCACGACCCCTTATACTCAGGAATAGTTTGGCATTTCTGAAAATTTGATGAAGTATGTTATTGCTAAGAGTCAGATGTGAGGATCAATACCACTCTGTCCATTCAATATAAAGCTACAGCCAGCGACCGGTTAGCCTAGCTTAGCACAGACTCTGCTTCAAAGCAAAGACTCTCACAATGGTAAAAAGGCTCCATGAGGTCACTTCCAGCCACAAAATAGTCCGACACATAGATCCCATGCAAAACCAAAAATTGGTGATTTTACACTTCAGTTTTCCTACCAATTAAACAAACAAGATAATGTAAAAATTGTTATGGAGCTTTAGCACGCCTGCTTGGGTGGATGTTTGTTTTTTACGTTAAGACAGAGCCATACTAGCAGTTCCCCCTGTTTTCGGTCTTTATACTAAGCTAAGCTTAATTGCTGCTAGCTGTAGCCTTGTATACAATGGACAGATATGAAAATGGTACCAATGGCAAAAATATCCAAAAATGTGGGGTTAATTTATGGAGTCAATTTATCTGGTTAACTGTATTTAATAAAAATGCTTTTGTTTCAGAATTACCTCATGGACAGACACAGTGTGTGGTTATTAAAAAAAGTTATGTCAGAATTTGTGAAAGTTTTTAAAGGTGCCCCTCAAGGCTAAATTCTGGCGCCTCTTTTGTTCACTCTTTATGTAGATGACATTGTCTCCTCTGTGTCTGTTTATTATTTATATCTTTAGGCTGGTGATAGAATTTTGTACCATCATGTGGATACTAGACTTTATACTGTCAAAGCCTTCCAACATTGCTTGGCTGGCTTACAAGCTGAGCTCAATAAGCATCAGGTAACTAAACTCATGATCTTTATCAGAGCCTAACATATCCCTTATGACAATCTGGTCATGTCTTCAGTGAGTGGCACAAATATTCACAGGTGTACAAATATCTGGGAATTTGGCTTGACGAGAAGCTTTTAAAGATCATGTGTCCACACTGGTGACTAAACTACAACAAAAATAGTTTTCTTTCACAGGAATAAATCATGTTTCCCACTGCATTGCAGAAAAAGGCTTATTGAGGCAACTTTTTGAGCAGGCCTGGATTAATTATGGTGACCTTTTATACATGCCTGCATCAGCGGCGACTCTTAAGCCCTTGAGCACTTCACTCTCCATTAGGGTTTGTTACTGATGATAATTATAATACTCATCACTGTGAGCTGCACGCTAAGACCGGGTGGCCCTCACTCTCTATAAGGCATGAAAGAAATAGATTTGTTTTTTTTATTTATGAGACTTTTACTGCTTGGTTACCCCCCTACAGTACTTCATTGCTGTATTTTAATGTGAGCCCTCACTTGATGTGCTTAAATGATTGGATTATGCTGCAGGCACAGCTGTTTATACTGAGCTTGGAAAACCCAGTTTTACTCGTTGTGCACCTGCGACCTGGAATAACTTGCAGAGCAGTCTGAAGTGTGACTCATTAGGGCAGTTTAGGCTTTTATTTTAATCCCTTTGTGCTTCCAGCTGCTCTTGTTTTCATAGATGGATTTGTTTTTGACTCTTAGATGCTCTAGTTGATTATTTTATTTTACTAACTTTGTAAATTGTTATAGTCGTCCAAGTTCAAGAATTTTATTTTCTTGCTTAGATTGACTGTAAGTTCCCTCTGTAGCTAAATTTAGTCCAAGTTTAAATAAAGGTTGAATGAATGAATGAATGAATGAATGAATGAAATTGCAATCTTTTATCTCAGGCCGGTGGATTTTTAGATGATGGATTTAATGAAATCCTGAGTAAATAGAGAGAAACATAAATGCAACTTTGCAATTTTTGCTCTTTAAACCATCTTACGATTCCTCAGAAACGACAGCTTTAGAGCACAAACATGACAACACTGTTAGCTAACCATCCACCCAGGCCTGACATTATACCTTCCTAGAGTTCCTCGTTCTCCTTTTGCTATGAACTGGACCACTGTTAGCTAACCATCCACCCAGGCCTGACATTATACCTTCCTAGAGTTCCTCGTTCTCCTTTTGCTATGAACTGGACCACTCTATGGCATGTGACACTGAGGTGTCATCGCAGCCATTTTCATTCCAACTCACAAGTAAGAGTCTGTTTTCTGTCTGCCTAACGAATCAATCACCGGTCACCTGACAACACTGGCAGCTAACAAGGCAGGAAGTGAGGAGGCTGAGCTCAGTCTGGTGTCCTGTCCAGGTCAAAGCTCGGGGCTTTGAAGTGCATGAGCAAAAGGTGGATCCGTCTCTTTCTGTCTTTTTCTATTTCTGCCGTACATAAACAATTTAAACGCCTCCTTACCCTTGACACAAATCTGCACCAGTCCATACCACTCTCCACAGCTGTCGCACAGCAGGCTGAAGGCGGTTTGTCCGCCGGGCATCACATAACCTGGAACACACGCGTACAGCAGCTCGTCTCCCATCTCGAAGCCAGAGTGTCCCTGCAGACGTGCATTAGGGAAGGATGGAGGGTCTCCACACGGCACATCTGTCAACAACAAACACAGGCAAACTATAAAAGCTCAAATGACTAGTTAAGGATGATGCTATCACTCTTCAACATAGCTATGATTCATGGTTTACTAGCTTTACAGTATAAGAATGACACGGTTTATAGAAAATGTGGATGTAATTTCAAATAACATGACCACAAACAAAACCAAAAGCATGAAATAAAGGTTATACTGAATGACAAATAACAACATGCTGATGGTCTTAAAACTGCTGCATAATATATCTTAGGTGAAGTTTTTAGTCTTTTATTTACTCTCAGAAATAAATAATAGTGGATTTAGCTTTTGTTTATTATAATGATGAATATCTAATGTTTGAAGGTCTAATATTTTAAATAAAACTTTGAAGTTTGTAGCCTTAGTGCTATAAAAAAAATAGATCAGTTTAAGGTATTTGACTACTTTATGTTACTGTCAACCACTTTACAAAAAAAAAAGTTTCAAAGCATTGTATTTCCTTCTATGAATTTAATGTTATGTCAGATCTATATGTTTAAGCTGAATCTGCAGTGGTGGATGCCTGAGCTTCCAAAGCAGCCAAAGGAATCTACATTTTTTTGCACTAGAACCATATTATAAATGTTCTTCTTTTGCTCTAATTATACTGTCAACATTTTATTCTCTTTATCTTTAAAGCGCTGTGCTTATATTGTCAAAATGATACCCTGCAATACAACTGAGCCACTAAATGACTGATTTGTCGAAATAAAGGAATACTCCATGCGTGCTGTAATTGATTATAGTTCTTTTTTTTATTTAAATAAATCTAAACCAATAATTTTAAGGTTAAAATACATTAATGTCATGGTCTAGGTTTTTTTGTTGGATTTATTTCCTGTTTTATTTTGAAATCCACAGTCCCTTGTGTGTCTCTTGTCGTTTTATTTCCTTCCTTTGTCTGCTTTGCCTCCATCTATTTCACAAGTTACCTGCTTCTTCGCTCTTCATTAAGATCTTAATGTAAAAATAGTCTTGGTTTGGAGCCAGTTTGTCCTTTTAGCACTCGATCATCTTCATTTTTTTGTCTTTAGTGATTCTTGTCCTTAGTTCCAAATTTGTGCATTTGATTTTTTGAATTCTATTATTTCTCATTTTTCTGTTTTTTGTGCCTTTTGAATTTTTTTGTTGTGTTTTTACATTATTTTTTGCAGGATTAGTGGGTTTAGTTATTCACTTGGATTTATAGTTTGGATTTTAAGTCTGTTTTATTTGATTAAAGTGTCTTCGGCCTCAACCTGCCTGTCTGTACTGTTTGCTCTTGGGTCTTCATCTGAAGTCTCAGTGACAGTTAAGACTGTAAAACTATGGCATGTCTTTAAATGTCTGTTGTCTGAAACATGAACTATAAACAGTAGCAAAAATTTCCCTGGAATGGTCCTTTAAAATAACTTTTTGCCAACAGGACTGACTAATTCAATTAAACCACTGTGTTTATCTAATACTTAAATCAGTGTATTTTAACCCTTTGATGCGCAACATGGGTCAAAAATGGCCCCAATCCAGTTTAAAATGGGTATCTCCTGACCCATACTAAGCACATCAAAGGGTTAATTAAGTTGAACAAAAATGTATATGCATGTGTTGCCTTGAAATGGGGTTATCTCAGCCTGCAATGCTTCCAAACTTCCTGGAAAAAGCAAAGGTTTGACTAACAGCTGCAGCCGTAACTGTAATCCTGACCGTGAAGCTGCGCCTTTGCGTTTTACTGCATTAAGTGGATCCGTGCTGCTCGTTTTTCCCACAGCCGAGTGTTTGTTCGAACATCGGGCTGTGTGGTATATTAACAGCCACAGCACTGTAGCTCTCCTGTTGATGAGGAAAGACTAGAGACCTCTTGGAGGTGGCGTTCGATACTAATCTGATCCAAAACCAACCACAGACTTGCCCACGTCTTCTGTCAGCGCCAGTGGAATTTAGTTTCAGCTGCGTCTGGGCACATTCGTGGACCAGGTTGTATCACACACACACATCCAGGAGAGGATAGATGGATTCATATTTAGAGACAGATATGAGTAAAACATGGCACGCAAACATGAGTAGGATGGAGAGTGATGAAAGCAGAGCTGTAGATGGAAAGAGTGCAGGAACACAGCCTCTTTTATGCCTCAGTAAATATCTCAGGAAGGACACATATACACACATACTGCACACACAAAGCTCATTCATTCATATCCTCATTATAATGTATGAGTGTCCGTATTAGTGTGTGGTTACCAACCGTTGTCTTTGATACAGAAGGCGTCCAGGTGTGTTGTGTCGTCTGTAGCATTTTCTATCCTCACATCAACTGCTTTCAGTGCGCTGCCCACGATATTACACACTGTGGTCCTAAAAATAGACAGACACACATACGTGCATTAAGAATGTCTATTATCTACATATAAAGTTAAATTACACACAAACACAGTCATTAATTACAAGGTGATATGAGGCTGACTGGCCTACAGTGAAGCATTTCAGAAACCCCAGCGGGATTTTGGGATTGAGGGTGGTGAAAATTAAACCCAGTGTGTTTACTTTTAACACACACTCCCTCACTCACTCACTCCCTCACACACACACACATACACAGAAACAGACTCTGTTAGACACAAATCTTCTGCTTCATTACACTCAGTCGTGGAAAATAACAAAATACTTTTACATCAGTGCTGAGCATACAGTCAGTACAATTTTTACAGTGGATTTCAATTTTATGCTACCTCACACTTCTGTGTTGTGCTTTTAATTCCACTGTATTTATGTACATGTCAATGTTGATGTGATAATTTAAGCTGTAAATTACTTTTCATATAAACATTGAACATTGTTGGTGCATGCATTCGCTAGCCACAGGTTTCAGTTTGCATCCATGTGTGTTCAGACTCATATTACACATGTAGTGAAGGCTCTGAGGTGTCTAAGTTAGTCAAACTAGTTGCATTTGTTCACATTTGGCCAATAAAGTTGATTCAGATGGGACAGAGCTGGTGCCAGAAGATGTTTCAAATTGAAAAATGTGAAAACTTCATACACACCATTAACCCAGCAGCACAGAAAATTTATACAGCCTGCACAGTTTCAACGTGAGCACCGAGAGATTGATGTGTAACCAGTTCAGTACCTGACCAAAGATGATAAAGGGACACATCTCCTCTGCTGTCATGAATGGGCCAGAAATGTGTTTTGAAGAACTTATGGTGTCACAGTGAAACTGACCTTTGACCTTTTGGGAATAAAATGTTGTCACTTGTTCAGACGTGTGTAAAATTTTGTTGCAATTAGTCTATGGATTATAGAGCTATGGCTGCAAACATGTTATGTGAGGTCATATATTAATTATAATTTGTTTATCCCCAAGTCCAATTTTAAGTTCGTGGGATGACACAACTGTCAATTTATGGGATATTTTAGTTGCCACAGTTTCTCTAAATTTCTCTGATGGTGTCATTTAAATGACTTTAAGAGGCCTAAAGAGGTCAGATTGCTTAATATTTAACAAAAATGTATACTATATAATGATATTTACTATAATAACAAAAACGAATATTTGGTAGAGCAGAACTTTCTTCTTCCTTCTTCCTTTAGTCATCTCAAGACCCCTCAGATTTATCTCATGAGCCTTTGAAAGGGGCCTGACCCACATGTTGGGAAACACTGAACTAATAAGCTTATGTTGTTACTGCTGTAACAATGTAAACTCCTCCTGGTGTGGGGAGCTATAAAGGATTATCTCATCTTATCTTATCAAAACTGGCTCACTCCACCTCCATCGGCTCCAAAAGTAACAGTAAGTATCAGCAGTTTTCTCGTACTACATCTGCTGGGTCAATATATAATTGAGGGACTTTTGAAGTCCATGGCATACATTTTTATTAAAAGTAAAGAAAAAATGTTATTTATGTTCACTATGGTCATGTCTTTACAAATCCCATTATCATTTATTATGAAAACAATCACTTATTAATAAAAAAAAATGACAGGATGTCACTAAAATGTCAACTAAATAACTGTCAGAATTTAATAACAACCACCTTCTAATTAGCTAAACAATAATAAAATGAGCTTATTCAAAAATAGTTTTGATTGTGTTCTTTTTAAGTTGACATAATCAGAACAGATATTTCTTTTTTGGCAATATATCAAATCACTTTCAACTAAGTTCCCCATTACAAAAACACCTCTCAAGGAAGTGTGGTAATTCCAGATCACATGACCTGCTCCACATGATGTCATTTCCTCCTGAAGAAAAGACTGGCAAGACTCCAAGGCTTTCTGAGTTATTTAATATAAAATAGTGTGTGAGTCAACTGTGGATTTATGGCATGTCAACAGGTTTACTACAATATCTTTAGAAATAACTTTGAATTTCAATTTTACTTAATTGCATATATAATATTTAGATGAATCTTTTTCTAAAAATGCCATGTGGTGTTTGGTTATAGGCGGCCATGTTGATTTTAGACCTGAAAACAGCAAAAATGTTACAAAAAGTCCCGCAATTATATATTGATCCTGTTGGTATTTGTACTGAAGTAAGACTCTGAATGCAGGTTTTCTACTTGTAATTGTAAATTGAAAAGTTAATGCATCGCTACTTTTACTTCAGGAAAGGATCTGAATATTTCTGCCACCCCTGATCGAAGTGGAGTGAGTGTGAGTTATCTCAGTAATTTAATGTTTCCTCTGAGTAACATGAAACATAAAGCTGCAGCTCTGGTTTATGTATGGGAACCCTGACTGCCCACAGAGATAGATACAGCCACACAGCACAGTGCTTTCTTGGTTGCCGCCTGGTTCGCTGCCTATTCAAATATTATTCCAGCCTGACATCAGGGTGCTGGAACACACATCATGGCTCAGACATGCTGCAGTATCAGCAGCTGTAGCGAATGACACAATATTATCACACCGTGATACATTTGGGATGGATGTTCCCATAGCAGGAGCTGTCAGCTACAGCCAACTTCTTATAGAACAATCACAACATCACGGACTCAATATAATATGTAATCCACAGGGACCCACTAATGTGGAAAGTGCACGACGCCTACAAGCTGCAGGGGCTAAAAGTGCTGAGCAAACAGTCTATTTTCGGTGCCATATTATTGCATTATTAATCCATTTGTCATCCAAAAACACTAGATAAGATTGACTCCCAGGCCAATGTTCCCAAAGCGACTCCCAGCTCCGACCAACCCCATGTAAGAGAATTTAAAGTAAAGTCTGACTGACATCACAAATATCATAAGAACTCAGTCATACTACACTGTTCATTAATATCAGTTCTCATTGGTAATATTGTGAACCAAATGGACAAGCTTGGCCCAAACTGAAGTGTGCACATTTGTGTAGGTGTGTAAGTAGCTGAACCAGTCAGAGCGTCAGTAATTGGAAAGAATCTGACTGGCAGCGCAGTGAAACTGTGAGAAGAGAGCGGTGTGACTCACACTGCATGCTTGTGCCACACTAACTTCAGCTTATAAGGACAAAAGTCTGAGAGACGGGGAGAGAAATTTGGAACAAGACAGAAATCACCAAGAAAACACTCTGAGAGAGACAAAAACACAAAGACTGTTTAAACATTCACCCCTACAGGTATCTGTGCGACAGAGTGAAAGAGGTGAAACGATTGACCAACGTGGAGCTTTTCACCTGAAAGGAGACCCATTTCTCAAATCCACAGCCTTACATGACAGAACTATTACAGGGAAAACCCAAAAGTATGTCTCTGAGTGTTAATTCAGTCCGCTGGTATTATTGTGTTTGGTTACCGGGGCAGCAGATGTATGACTGACAGGTAGGAGAAGGATGTTAAGGTAGGAGGGTCAACCTGAGACACACTTGTTATTACGCAATAGACCTCAAAACTAACTAGCGCTGATGAAAGAGCATGTCCTTCTGGAAAACAGCTCAGTTCACATTATAGATAGAAATAATTAAGAGACGCAATTGTTCTACTGTGATGGAAAGTGTTCTGGATAGAGCGTTTCTTTCTCTTCACTTGACTCTTCAATACTGTCAGCCTGTAAGTTCTCTGATATTTTCTATTCATTTGTCATCAGTGACTGTATAAAATAAGTGGATGTTGACTTCAAGTCTGAAAACTGCAACCAGAGCAGCAGTTACTCAAACCTGCATTCTATCTAATGATCAGCAGGGGGCGACTCCTCTGGTTGCAAAAAGTAGTCTGACTCTATAGAAGCCTATGAGAAGATTATCCAACTTCTCAACTGATTTATTACCAAAGTAAACCTTCTGCTGACACGTTTATGGCCTCAATTGATAGTTTCAAGTCTTCTTCAACACAGCATAGTGTTCATTTTGTAAATTATGGTCCTATTTAGAGGAAAATGGGCGATAAAGTAGGTAATGTTTTGTCACATGTCCCCAGTTCTTAGTCAGATTTGGCCTCTCCATCATCCCTTCTGGTTGTTAAAATGATGACCAAAATGCCAAACTCAAGGCTGAGAATGGTAATGCATAAACCAATGAGTGCATCATATACACAGTTTATGCCTGTAAAAAAGATAATTGAAAAAGTGGATGAGATGGTCTGGGATGACATGTAGCAAAGCTATCTGGCTGGAAAGGGGATACAGTATACATCTTGGCTCTGCACAGTTTTGTCTGTTACACATGTAACTTACATGTCTGTGATGCTATTGTGTCATTAAATATGTCAATTTGTGCAACTTGTCAGTGCATTTCTTTACCAAATTGAATCAAATCAGAGGATATGAGGACAACTTGAATAAGACAGACAACGTCGGCTATAAGTCACATTTTCCTCACACAGTTTGCTGAAAATACCCATGAATAATAATATATATACTCATAAATGAATGAATCAAGTGCTATTATACTGCTTTCAAAACATTCAAATTCCAAAACAATCATGAAATTTACCTCTCATGTGAAATATACACGTATAGATACATGAATAATGATAATCTGCCAGAATATCTGTGAAATTCCACGTCGGTTCGGTTGAGCACGATTGTTGTCGCTGCTCTACTGAGTCATCAGAAACGGAGAGGGGTGAGGTGTGGAGCTGTGGAGGGATGATACACTGTGAAACATGGTAAGCCGGTGTGAAAGCTGATGATGTCCGCTGAGCAACATGTAGAGAGCACATAGGAAAAAAGAAGGTGGCTTTTTTTTTTTTTTTTTTTTGTGAACAGATCATTCTTAGGGCAACTGCCATTCTGAGTCAGGTTCCGTTTCATAACAGTTTCTTCTCAGAATAATAGCTGAGGAAGATTATTTTTCAATGGCAGATATACGAATATTTGGATTAATTACATAATAAAGCATCATTTAGATGAAATTAATCTGTTTACAGTATCTTATCAGGTCTTTAAAGTACACTTAACAGCACTGCCAGAGGCATTAACAACTATTAAGTATATTACTAATAAATTTTGTTCAGATATTGATTCTGCTTTAGTTGAAAATTACCACCTGATGTTCATCTAATTTTTCATCATCAGGCGCATGAATGACCAAATTAGCAAATGTGAACTTGCCACCACTTTACACTAAACCTCTTTAACCATCAGCATGTTTACGTAATACTTTATATTTGAACAACATAAACTAAACTGTAGTAATTTTAGTATCTACTCTGCAATTACCACCCAAGAACAGCATCACCTCTGTCAATCATCTCCTCATAAGCCAACAGTGTACCTGTCTTCCTTCAGGCCCAAATCAACTCCGTCTGTGTGTCTGTTCCTGTCTCTGGGTGCTGAAAGCTGTGTGTCATGTTGCCGTGGAGATGAGAGGTGTGAATGGAGGCAGTTGTCGACATGACACCCCGGCTCAGAATTCCCTCCTCCTCCAGGAAGAGACAGAAGAGTCTTTCTCCCTCTCTTCCTCTCTGCTTGTTCTCTTCCCCCCCTGAAATGTGTCACTCTTCTATCTTCCCGCTCGCTCTGTAACGGCCACCGTTCTCTTTACTTCCTTTCATCCATCCTCACGACCTCCGTCTCACACACACACACACACACACACACACCAAAACGCACACACCAGAGTGACCTCTGACCTTTGTGGAAATCTTAGTTCTTCCCTACATGTCACCTTCAAACAATGAAGACAAATGCTTCCTTTTCTTACCCTACTGTGCCTCCAAGGAGCCACCCACGGGTGCACGGGGAGAAGAAGCACTCCACCACGGCGTGACGGAGCTCTTCTGCTGATGCCAAGCGGGCATGTTGGGAGGCGCAAGTTCGCTCAGCATCTCTGAAGCCCTGCAGGCCAGTGGAGTTCCTCAGGTCCAACACAAACACTCGACCTGAGTGCAGGGAGGGAGAAATTAGATAGAGGATTGCCAAAACGCATAAATCTGTCCTTTTGCCTGCTGTACAAGTTGAACCTGGGTGCTTCTAGATAATGGCATGATCTGTAGGAAAATAAGAGCTGTGAATAAAATCAGATCAAAAATGTGTATATTTGATGACAAATTAATTGAACTTGGAGGCCCAAAAGAAATTGATGTTGGGAGAGTTACTGTATTTTAACAAATTACATTTGTTCATTAAGTTCTTCAGCCTTCTTCTATGACATTTTTTGGAGCACATTTTTATTCAAATACATTTTGGGCATCCAACTGAAAGCTTGCTTTAAAAAAAGCCAATCAATTAAGTGGGTTCTTTGTTCAATTTGGTGCCTATGCATATAAAAGTCTTAGAGCCTTATTGTGTCTGGAATGATACAGACATGTCATATTTATATTATCAATTAACATATCTATCCTAATTAAATCCTCTCATTATCACATAACTACAAGTTGCCATCTAACGTGTTTCAATTAAGGATCATTAAGGATCACACTTGCATGTGAGTCTCTACAGGAGAGCTCAGCAGTCAGGTTTAATGTGTGTGAGCATCTGCTTTGTCCACCTCCTGTGATGCTTAATTGACCACAGTTGTGATTTCATTACAGCACAATAATACATCATTAGCTGGACAGAAACATTACACGAAAAGTGCTTTGATATATTAAGAATTAATTCTTCTAAATACTAGGCTAAAGCTGAGACAACCGAATGTGTTTCTTAAAGCTTGAATTAAAGGTGACAAATCTGATGGAAGCATTACGCACAGATTTGTTGGATGTAAAAGTGCAGGTTTTTGCGCAGGTACTGACGTTATGATGTTAAATTTGTGTTAGTGCGATGAAATATTGATGCTAAAGAAAGAAAAGTTTAAAAGGCTCCATGACTTAAACGCACAGATAACAAGGCAGGTGCCAAATATCTGCGCACGGATCCACCAGTGCGCTCTGGAACGGTTTTACGCATCACCGGTTTAGAGAGAAAAAAAAGCCTCTAATTTAGTTTGGAAGTAACTTTATAATGAAAATCATAGTGTAGCTATGGCATCTATTTAGTATTTTAATTTTTAAAGTGTTTACTTACCATCTGCATTTACGACAGAAGTCACCACAAGACAAGCCAGACATCCAAAGAGCAGTGATTGAATATTTTGGTTACAATGATGCAACATCTTTGTTTTCTCCCCACAAGTTCTTCTCCTGTCGACTTAATTTCACGTTTTGTGTTGGAAAACGTTTCCCAAAACTTCGAAATGTATTCACAAACTCGCAGGTCAAAGTGACGGCGGAGGGCAAAACTTCTGCTATTTGCCTCCTGGTGGCAGAGGGTTGGCTGAGCGACTGGAAAGGTGCTCACAAGTGAGGATGTTAACGGAAAGAAAACGGCTGCAGCGGCTCAGGAGCGAGGCGCAGTTTATCTCCTCCAAATAGTCGCACTGGCAAGCAGATGGAGCACCTGTGTGAAAACTCGCGCGTCCCCGTTAGTAAATACGTCACGGCTCAAAATCTTGAGAGGAGGGTGGGCGAAGGACCACCGGACTGGTCCTTTACAGAGGAAAAAAAAGAAAGAGAGAGAGAGAGAGAGAGAGAGAGAGAGAGAGAGAGAGTCTGAAGTGTCTTACAGTTCTACCTGCTCATTCCCTGTGAGCCTAAACCTTTAAAATATCCATCAGTGTGCACTTATTTTGCAGAACTGCATTACTATTTATAGTCCATTTACCACCCAGTGGCTAATGAGGGACCTGAGGTTCAGTACACCCAAATGGAACTGATCCTTTGAGCACAATGATGTTAATTAAGGTGATCTTTCCCTTCTGTTGCAGGCCGAACTTCTCTATATCGGATGGTGTGTGTGTGTGTGTGTGTGTGGGTGGGTGTATACGTGCCCCATTTGGTGAGAGAGATAAAGACCACAGCCCATATGGAGCTTTTTTGGAGCATTCAGGCTTTGTTTCAGTATATCTGCATGTGAAGATAACAACCCACATACACACAGGATCCACGGTGGTAAACCTAAATTTACATTACAAGCTATAAAATGCTGAGAATAAACTTATCACGGTGTACACATATGCTTTTACAAAAAATAAAATAAATGCACAACACGCCACAGAAGGAACTGAATGTCCATTTGTTTCTTATTTGGACATTGATGCATGGACAATCAGGCTCGGTGATATGTATAAAAATGCAGAGCAGATCCAGTTTGATTCTGATTTTATACTAATGATAGCAAGAGGAAGAGATCTAAGGAAGTTGTAAAGAGGGTTCACAGTTGGGGCCCTGATGGCAGGAGCTTCAGTCACAAAGCTCAGCTGGCTGGTGTTTAAACAACATTCATTAAACTGTGTTTGCATGTATGGGAAAGACATCAATAAACAGGGTCGGAAACTTCTGTCGACAGCCCACATGAACGATGAAAGTTTATTTGTGCATTATATGAAAGGAGAAAGAAAGGAGCAGCTCCTCCTCAGGTGTCTGAGAATGTCTCTGAAATGTGTTCAAACAGATACATCAACGGGGATATTAAAGTAGGGCTGAAGTGTACAAACTCCTTATAATAATGATGAATGCACATTTAGGAGCTCTGGTGCAAAAACCAGAGGCACTGGCCTACAAAGATCTAGAAAAACAGCATACCTAACCATATTCACAACAACTGAGCCATTACATGTGGACATATACCAAGAGAACGATACAGGCCTGAATACTTGACCCCCTGTTCATCCCTCCAGTAGAGTTCCACAGACTAGAAGGATTGCTGCCAAGGAGCTTGTGGTTGCAGATAAACTGTTTCAGCAGCATATGGTGGCCCAACATCTTATGAAGACATAAAACCATCTGATCATTTTTCTGATTATTATTTGGGCTCAATAATGGGAGAAAATTACATTTCAAGTGCAAGGAAGCTACATACAGTCTGGGACAGGAGCAATATGTGTATAAAAGCAATTGAAATGAGATTTAAACTAAACAATGATACAGACATTCCTCAAGGAGTGACACCTTTATTGAGGATTCACACTCATCTATTATTGTCTCTTTCTCTCACATCCCACCATTTCCATTTTCATAATTTTCCGTGTTCCCTCCGTCCCACTGGAGTCAACTGTTCCGCTGTGTTCTTGCTTCATTTCCCTCTCTGGTGTTTTTTTTTCCATGTCAGTCACTTTTTTTCCACTCGTGCACCTCTCACACTTCCATGGATGTCCCCTTCAGAGGGCCGGATGAGGGTCCTGACTCGTGAACATGGGTTATTTGTGGAGAGTCGAGGGGTCGGACAGAAAAAGTGTGGAGGAGAGAGACATGATTCACACCTGCAGCGTCTCAGAGAGGCTGGTGAGAATTATGTTTTCCTGCAGGTGTCCAGGAGGGGCTCTGCGAGGGGACAGACATCCCATCCAGACATCACACCGGTGTGTAATCTCACAGGACTTCCAGCACACACCCATTAGACAATCTGTGCTGTAGAAGCACACACACACACACACACACAGGTACCCACAAATATAGAACCACAAGATTGCTCTGAGTATGTGTGAGACCAGTGACTTCCCATGTGAGACATGTCCTGTCAGAATGAGGTGTAGTGCAGGTGTGTGACTGACTCAGAGGAAATCACTGGTCATAATGGTGGAGGGAGGGATGGCTTTGTCTCCATGGCAACAGCCTCCCTAAAACCTCAGTAAGGGGTGGGGTCCAGACACAAACAAATGTGTTTTTAGGAAAAGTGACTGATTGTGTGGGTGTGTATGTTTGTGTGTCTGTCTTACAGAACAACAACATCCCAGATTTTATCTTTATAACAATGCACTTTT
The DNA here is from genome assembly GCF_022539595.1 of Amphiprion ocellaris. Taxonomy (NCBI): domain Eukaryota; kingdom Metazoa; phylum Chordata; class Actinopteri; family Pomacentridae; genus Amphiprion; species Amphiprion ocellaris. The sequence goes on from NC_072780.1 coordinate 9,836,513, forward strand.
CACAACAACCGAAGGGCTTTTGGAGAGTTTGTTTTAAAGACATATTGAAGAGGCTGCTTGATAAGGTGGGGAGTATCATTTGAAATGCGGACAGTATCATTTATCTGTCATGGCTGCTCAGTTGTATGATTTTCAATGGATAAGTCCTGATAAATCCATAGCGGTGAATTTGTAGTAGGATCGTCATCATGTGATCGTCAGCAGGCAGCTGACATAGTGTTCATTTGTTGTCAAAGATACAGGGACGCCGTGACGCTATCTCGCAATGATACAGAAATCTTTAACAACTTCGTGGATCCAGACTATAAGTCGCATCACTGCTGACCTTCTCTGAAAAGTTCATCTAAATCAGTTTCTCTGTTTTTGAGTAATGTTGCGTACAAACAGATTAACAGACAGACAAACGTACACCAGTCGTCACATAACTCTACGACGTTCCTTGGCAGAGTAATAACCTCTTACTACATAAAATGTGAATAGATTTGGCTACACTGTAAAAAACAATCATAACATTTCTCCACTGGGTACTAACCTCTCATATTACTAGAGTAATTTTCCATAGTTCAAATACAGTTTTAGCCTTAATTCAACATGATATCATGTGTACATTTTTGGCTTTTTAATGTTGAATGAAAAAAAATAGTAACACATGGATACATTTAATTGAAATTAGCTATTTTATATCTTAAGCAAAAGGGAAACATTGTATTATAATAATGTTTATATATTTTTTTTTTAAAATGAATTGCATGGTTATTGGCAGTTAACTGTTTTAATAATATCCTACATTAGACATGTAAATTTAGACTGATTCATAAAACATTTTCAAATATTAAAAAATATCACAATCCGTAAAATTAAAATTAAAATTCCATAAAACAACATTTTTACAGTGTAGAATGCTAAATAACAAGCAGTGCTATAAACATTGAAAAATGTATCAGTTTTATTTGATGTTATATTAATGCTCCATGTCAACTTGATATTGTCATTTCTAATTGAAATATTTTTAGATATTTAAACCTCCATATCTGGCCATAGATGGTCTTCACTGACCATGTACATGTATGTGTTTATGTGCTTGAACTAGCAAATACATGAGCATTTTAGCCACAGTGCTATAAGTATATTAATGTTTATAAGCACTTTTACAAAGTGTTCAAGAAATAGAGAGTTAAACAGTAATAAAGCAAATTTTAAAAAACATTGAAATGCATTAATAATAGATGAAAAATAGAATAAACACAAAATAGAATGAGGCAATAATACAGATTATGGCAAAAGTTTTAACAATCCAACCATGTTTGTGAATATACAAGATGATGCAAAGAAGATTAAAGTATTCAGCCTCATAATAATGTCATAAACGTACTGTTCCAACAGCTCAGGTACACGTTCCATTTTAGAGACTATAGAAACAGTGCGTGCACAACAGACACGATCCTGCTTGACATTAATACAGTCACTGCGATCATTAGGACACATTCAACACGGAGCTGCCAGCCACAGCCGAGTCAGGACGAGAAGGGCGTGGAGCTATTCAGAGAACACAGTTAATTAATTAGACTGTTGATGACAGATTGTTAATTACCAGGCAATGTGGTGGGAAGGGGTGGCACGAGGATAAAAATGTGGTGCATGCACAGGAAAGACAAACTGGATGAAATGTCTCTGTTTTCATAGCAGAACACAAGCACAAGCTGTTTGTCTGTCTCAGTCTGTTGCATCTTTATGTTGTACAAAAATATAGTGTGCAAGAAATGATTTATATACAGGGACGTGTAAAAGTATTGGTCCCCCTGACAGAAATCTTCTGTTTGTCACACTTAAATGTTTCAGATCATCAAGCAAATTTTAATGTCAGACAAAGTTAACCCAAGAAAGCACGAAATGCAGTTTTTAAATGATGATTTTATTTTTTGAAGGAAAAATGCTGTTCAGCCCACATTGCCCAATGTGAAAAAGTAAGTGCCCAAGCTACCCAAGCTACCAATTTACCAAATGACCAAATTAATTTGGCAGTTGTGTGACAAAGGAGGACATGATCAGGCCAGCTTAACAGGCAATTAAGCCATTGGCCAGTCGGAGGCCACTTCTGTGTTTGTGGAGGTTTCAGAAGAGCATGTGTACTGGGACTGTTGAGACATATGTTTGGTGTTGGCTGTCACTTTGCTCTGTGTGCGTGCAATTTACAGGCAGGTTGAAAATGTTCTTTGTTTAATTTAGTAATGATAGTTGCTGTTACATGTTTACGTAGTTTTGTATACTCATTGTTTGCTTCTTTCTATGTGTTTCCTGTTTATAGAACCACACATAGAGATGCTGGCATACGTGTTACCTCTGGTATGAGTTACAGAGAAAAAGGGAACAACTTGTCTTGCATTCTGACCGATGCCTCCCCGGCCACAACCCTATTGACCGGTGAAAATTTATACAGTCTACATCAGGGGTAGCCAACACCGTGCCTGCAAGCGCCTGGTTGCCCGCAGAGATGCCCATGTGAGTTGCCTGCCACACATGTTCTAAAAATAACACTAGTCACCATGAAATTCCTTATAAAAATTATAATTGCTGTTATTTTTAAATCAAAAATACTTACATTAATGCAGATTTTAAATTATAGTATTTATTTATTTATTTTTTAAAAACAAAAATGTCTTCGGTGTAAATGAACTTTGACCTTGTCCGAGTCAAAGTTCACTGCGCATGTCCAACTACCACATCACTCTTTGCTGAAGCGTCCGGGCGCAGACGCTTTGGGAAGCTAGATGTGGTTTTAGCCCCAAAACATGACAGAGAAGTGAAAGAGAAAACACTATTTTCACGACGATTGGGAGGAAGACTTCTTTTTTACGACAGTGAAAGATAAATGTAAGTGTCTTATTTGCGGGGCGACTATTGCGTCAGCAAAGCGGCACAATGTGGAGAGATGCTACTTTAGCCGCTACAAAGCTTCCATGCTAACTAGCCACCTGCTAGCGCACATAGACTGTATGCGGACTACGGACAGGAAAAGCCCGGGACTCAAAGACAGCTTTGGCATCTACTACGGGGCGAAAAGTTTCTTCCTGGTGAAAAATGTACCATTAGAAAAGCTTGTTTCAGTGACGATGGACCGGGCTCCTCCATGACGGGTCGCCATGCAGGCTTCATTGTACGATGCAGAGGTGATCCAGACTTCCCAACATTCCTACATTACCACTGCATCATTCACCAGCAGGACATATGTATGTACAAAAGTGGCCGGATTTGATCACGTGATGACTCCTGTCGTGAAGATCATAAATGGCTCCAAAGCCAAACAACCAGGACATTGAAGGTGCTGCTGGAGGAGCTGTCAGCTGAACATGGTGACCTGTTACTACACACAGAAACCCCATGGATCAGCAGGGGATGAATTTTGCAGTGTGTTTTGTCACTGTTGGCCGAAATCAAAGGGTTCATGCAATCCAAAGGGGAAGACACCTTGCTGCTTGAGGACACTGAGTGGATTCTTGCCCATGCATTTTTAACGGACATCACTGGGAAACTGAACCATCTGAACTGTGAGCTGCAAGGTAAAGGTAAGACATGATAAGCTCTGCAATGCCAGGCTTCCCACTAACACACATTTACAGACAAAGAAAGAGGTAACACATGTTGTCATTCAAAACACCGTGCCATTACACGAAAATGTGAAAAAATAATTTGTTGAAAACATGTAATGATTTGTTGTTATGATCTGTTAAAAATGTTGCAATGCTGGTGATTAATACTAATGTGATAGGATTCATTTCAAAATGTGAAAGAGTTGATTTTTTTTCTTACATAACTGATAATTTGTACAAACATGGGACAGAGTTCATGAATTGTTCAAAAATGTTACAAAGGTAGTGGTTTGTACAAATGAAGCATGATTTGATGACAGTTAATGATTTCCTAAAAATGTTAGAAGTGACAGTTTGCACAGAAATGTAACTGGTGTGATTTTGAACAAAATGCTGCAAATATGCTGATTCATACAAAACTGCCAAGAAAGATATTTACCAAAGTTTCAGAGATGGGATACCTCTGACTTTTAAATATTGGAACAGATTTCCATATGTGTGTGTGTGTGTGTGTGTGTGTGTGTGTTTCCTACCGTCATTGTTGTGGAAATCGTTGTTAATAATTATTGTTAGGAATAATTAACATAAATGTGATCAGTCTTTTTTACATATTATTTTCATTATTATTATTATTGTTTAAAGATGATGGCGCAAGTTTGCTACTAAGGAAGTTTGTATCAAACAAGGTGCCCTTCGTACTACTCAGTACCCTTGAAGTAGCTCTCAGGTTCAAAAAGGTTGGTGACCCCTGGTCTACATAATCTCCAAAACAAGTTGGGTTCAATTTAATTTCATTTGTTGAACCTAAACATCACTAAACAGAACCTGTCTGGGATTGTGAAGTAGCTAAGTGGTCTCAAAAAGCAGCACATGATGCCACGTTCTAAAGAGAATCAAGAAATGAAGCAAAACAAACTCATGGATATTTCTCATGCTGGAAAGGGTTGCATAGCCAGTGCTGAGGCTCTGCGACTCCAGAAAACCAGTGAGAGAAATTATCCACAAATAGAGAAACATGGAGCAGTGGTGAACATTCCCAGAAGTGAACCAACGACCAACATTTCTTCAAGAGCGCATCAACGTCTCACCTAAGAGGTCACAAAGAACCCAGATGAACGTCAAAAGATCTGCAGACCTCATTGGCCACAGATAAGGTTGTTGCACATGATTCTACAATAAGGAAGACACTGGGAGAAAATGGCATCATGGGAGAGCTGCAAAGCACACACCATTACTGACCAAAAAGAGCATAAAGGTTTGTCTGGCATTTGCAAAAAAACATATGGATGAAACTGAAGACTTTTGGGATATAATCCTGAGGACTTAAGAGTCAAAGGTGGAACTTTTTGGAAGACATAGGTCCCATTACACCTGGCGTGAAGCTAATACTGCATTCTATAAAACAAACATGATACCAGCAATAAAACATGGTGGTAGTGTGATGGATTGGGGCTGCTTTGCTTCCACAGGACCTGGACGACTTGTCTTATTTTTTTTGGCCTTTTGTTGGCTATATTAGACAGGTTTAGTAGAGAAGCAGACGGGAAAGTAGAGAAAAGATTGGGGAGAAGACCTGCAACAAAAGGCCATGACCTAGAATCAAACCCAAGCCGCTGTGTCGGGGACTGTAGCCCCTATTCATGGGTCGCCCACTCAACCTGTTGAGCTACCTGGGCGCCCAACTTGTCATCACCGATGGAGCCATGAATTCTGCTCTCTATCAGAAAATCTTCCTGGAGAATATCACCATGAGTTCCTCACCTAAAGCTCAAGGCTAATGGGTTATGCAGCAAGACAATGACCCAAAGCACACAAGCAAGTCAATGGTTGAGTGGCTCAAAAAGAACAAAATTAAGATTTTGGAGTTGCTGAGTCAAAGTCGAGACTTAAATCCAATTTAGATTTTGCAGCAACACCATAAAAGGGCAGCTCGTGAACGAAAACCATCTAATGTGACTGAATTAACACTATTCTGCAGGTGGAAAACTGGTTATTAAGTTCAGAGGGGCAATTACTTTTTCATAGCGCTGATCTAAGTTTTCGATAAATCTTCAATAAACCATCATTTTGTGCTCTGTGGTTTATCTTTGTATAATTTTCAATAAATATAAGTTTGATGATCTGGAACATTGAATTGTGAGAAATATGCAAAAATGGAAGATTTCTGTAGGGGGGCAAACACTTTACACGACACTGTAACTGTTGGACAGGATTTTTTACAGTGCATGATAATATTTTCTGTCCTGTCATGCTCTTGGCAGCGGAAGAAATATTCAGAGCTTCACCAAATTGTAAAATACATTTATGCAAGTAAAAGTTCTTCTTGCAAAAATGTAAAAGTATTTCCTATAAACTTAAAGTATTGAAATGACCCATTACTTGTGTTATTATTCATAACAAAAACTGTAATTGAGTATAAATGGTAAGTATTTGCTGTATGTGAATGTTAAGTTACTACTACCTCTTCAAATCCGCCATATTTTAAAGGTAATATTGTATTTAAACCTCACTTAATTACTGATTCTTTGCAAGTTCATTGTTGTATTATTGTATATTTTTATTTTTCATAAAAACGTGTGATGGAATGTGATTGATTATTACGGACTAAATTATCCAAGAGTATACTATTTTAAGAAAAACCTTGGGGGAAAATGTAATCCTGTCCTTTTTGCTGCTATTACTTGCTACTCAAAGCCAGATTTGTAACAGACTGGGCTGTTTTTATGTTTACTAAAATAAGAAATTCACAGCTGGTTGTTTAATTAACATTATTGTCACATTCACTTTTAAACCACATCTTAATGTCGTCGTTGGTTGGGGATAAAATATGCTGTTTGGTAGTTTATCCTACATTAATGTGCCATTCTGGATTCACCATGTGCTATTTCTGTAAAACCTACAGTCGTCTTCAGAGGTGGAGGAATAATTTACATCCTGTACTCAAGTAAAAGTGCAAATGCCACAGTGGAGAAATGCACTGTTACAAGTAAATGTCATTCATTTTTGCAATGCAAATCCATAATTAGCAAAAGTATTCGAATCAAAACATAATAAAAGTAACAAAAGATTCCAATTATTGATGTATTGTTGGAGCTGCTAAAGGTGATTTAACATTATATTGTTTATCTGCTGTGTAGCTTGTGCCGCAATAAATTTATAACAAAACATATTTTGTATTTTTAAACTAAATATGCAAAATAGCTACTTATTAAAGTTCAGCCGGATAAATGTAGTGGAGTAAAAAGTAGAATATTTCCCTCTGAATTTCTATGGAGTAGAAGTATAAGGTAGCATAAAATCATACTTTGGTAAAGTACTTAAGTAAATGTACTTGGTTACTTTCCACCACTTGTTTGAAAGATATGGAGTTAAAAGTACATTATTTCACTCAGAGGAAGCAAAAAAAAAAAGAAGCATAAATGTGAATACTCAATTTGTCTGTTTGGCCCTATTTGATTCCATTTCTAATCATATTTCCACCAAGTTCTGCTGTATAACAAGATCCTGATACTGTGATTCTTGTAAAGACACTGGATGAAGTGAGATGAGGTTGCATGAGGGCGTCCTCTAGCTGCTGACATGGAGAACAAGCACAAAGATATTTAGTCCAAGATCTGTAACTCAAACACCAGTCTGTCTGCAGCCCTGTCTACTAAACCTGCAACAGAACAAGTATTAGGCTATTTTATTAAAGTAAAAGCAGCTATAAAAATATCTGAAAATCTGTTCCATTACTTGTAAAAGCAATGCTGTCAAATCCTAGAGAGTAAAACTACAGAAGTGTAATCAAAAATATAAAATATCAAAAGGAAAAGTGGCCATTATGTACAGGAAATGTATTTAGAATTTAATTTTGTCATCAAATCAGTCAATGTGTAGATTTCAGATTAAAGTACAGTTTTAAATACATTAGGACTCTTAAAGGGAGTAGAACAACCGGTCAGTAAATTAACAATATTGCTTCATTTGTAGATTATTCATAGATTAAATTAAAACGGATTGAAACAGTCTTTTACTATAAAATAAGACAATTTATAAAACTCAAATGCAGACAGAAATACATTTGTAGGCTGCAGAACACACTATAAAGTAGATAAATCTCTATCATCAATAATACTGTCTGGTCTTAACGTCACGATTTAATTTAGTCAGTAAAAAATCCTATTTCATATCATTTAAGAATTAAATTACTCAGGTTTATTAACAACTTAAATAACCCTGCAGCTTTAATATTTAAGCTTGTTGGGTTCATTTGTAATGCCAGTTTAATGTCACTAATGGAAAGCACTTCGGCTCAGCAGCTTTTATTTTAGAGAAGCTTAAGTGACAATAACTGTACAATATATATAAAACACTAAATGAGAAATACGGTCTTTAGTTGGGCTTTTATTGCTTCACTGGTAATACTGGTGTATTTTAACTCAAGTAAGTCAACTAAAGAGTCACCACAGTAAGATAATATCACATTGCATTGCATGTTTTCACTATGAGAAGTGACCTGGGATGACCCCAGCTGTGAACTGCTGCTATATAAACTGAACTCAGTTGAGCTGAATACAGGACTTTTTGAACAGTATCTTTTTGATCTTTGGCTCGTAGCACTGTTTCATTTTCATGTCATTCCAAAATGTCTTATTTAAATGTTACTGATTCATCTGTGCCACATTATGGTTTTTATTTTTTTTATGGTTTTTATGGTTTTGTAGTAACCAAACTGTATTGTTTTGTTTAATCATGCTGATGGAAAGCACTTTGGTCTTCTTTGATGTTGCTGTAAAGTGCTCTATAAATACATTTTGATTGATTGATTGATTGATTGATTGATTGATTGATTGATTGATTGATTGATTGATTGATTGATTGATTGATTGATTGATTGATTGATTGATCTTTATTTTTAAAACAGTCATTTTACAGCCATTTACATTCCCAGTTTTGCTTCGCAGAAGAGCGTGCAGTTGCTGTGAGAAACTGTGAAAATAAAAATATTAATAAACAAAGATATGATGAAGAAGAAACTAACAGACAGTAATCCATCATTCTTAACAAGCCTTTGAGACTTATGTTCTTGTATGAAATAAAAATGAGAAAAGGGGAAAAGAAAACAAAACATTAAAAAAATTCCAAATTTCAAATTGTTGTTTTTAACAAAATATCAAACAAAGTCATGGTTTATGAGCTATTCTTCTGGTATATTCTCTGTTATGTACACATTTCCAAGAAATAAGAAATAAGTCAGTCTTTTTAGTGAATGGTTTGACATCGTTAATCTTATCCAATGTGTAATAGTTGGTAATGTGGAGTCAGTTTCTGCTCATTTTTGTAATAATTATGCTCTTTTGATTACGTCAAGTAGGAATAACCTGGTGTCTAAGGGAACTCTTTTGGAAATATTCTTCTCACATGTAACTGACCTTCTCCCCAGTTGCTTTATTTTTTCTCCACTGCCAAACACAGTAAAAACAGCCTGCAGGTCTTATCCTTTTTTTGTCTGTTTCCACCTCTCCCACCAGTTTACATAACGCAGGAATGCCAGAGCAGTCAGCCCAGGTTGTTTTGGGTGTGTGAGTCTGCAGGTTGAAGCCCGCAATGTGGCCACAGTTACACATCTCCACCGTGGACAAACTCTTGGATCGCGGATCTGGCGTTCACAGATGCGAGTGTTTCCTTCCCCTCCTCCTCCTTTTAATCGGAGGTTCGTGTCAGGTCACGTCCCGGTGCCGTCCCGGGCCGCGCCTGCTGCGGCGTTCGTGCACACGAATGCGCCTTTTTGGTGGCGATTTCCCCCGAATCTCCGCAAGACCCCACAATCAAAACAAATCGACCACGCGTGCTTTTCCCGCAGCAATGACGTCACGTGGGCCCTCCCCCTTCTCCCCGCAAGTGAAGTGAAAACAGTGAAGGAAGGAAAAGCGCTCGTGTCAGCCGCCATACGCGCGTTTGATGCGTAAAATACGCGGCGGGGGAGCGAGGGCGCACGTTAATCTGGCGTTTCTCGTGTGTTTTTGCGGCACATTTTCGTGAGGTTATTTGTGTGTGTGTGGAGGGGGGGACAGCTGACTGGAGCGATGAGGGGAGAGGCGGAAGTGAAGTCACTTGACAGACCGTCCATGTTATTATTGTTATTTTGGTAGCTCCTGTGATGAGACGGGCTGGGGAGCCGCTGGTCTCCGAGACAACGAGCGCAACCGCAGGCCGCCCCGGACCGACACCACCCTCACCGCCGCTGACCCGGAGACAGGAGCCTCGCTGGCGGCTGGGGAGGGAGGGAGGGAGGGTGTGAAGACCCAGCTTTCAGCTCGGCTCCTTCCACTCCCCGACCGACCAAAAATAAAACGGCGACAAAAACAATAATCGACTGGTGTCTGCGCGGTGTGTGAGCGAAGGGACGAGCCGCCGCAGACATGAACGGGATCACCAAGGGCCGGTTCGAGGTAATGACCGAGGGAGTGGACCGGCAACGGTTAAAACTGTTTGTTTCTAGTAGACGTGGGAGTCGTGGGCTTGTATAAGCAAACTGTGTGTGTGTGTGTGTGTGTGTGTGTGTGTGCTTGTGTGTGTTTGCATGTGTGCGTTCGTGCGCTCTGCTCCTAATTTTACATGCAGTCAGGAGCTGAGGCGTTTTTGTTGGTCAAGGATAATCCGAAATCCTGTTGTTGTCCTGCCGCACCAGTAGACAGCGACAACATGGAGCTCAGGACTGCGGGACAAGAGGAGGGCTGTGGCTGAGGATAGTCAATATATCAGGGCCGAGGCTGGCTGCCACTGTCGCCTGAGGTTACAGGCTTTCAGGGGAGGAGGAGGAAGAAGAGGAGGGGGTGCAGATGGAGAGTAATGTTGTAAACACAAGCATTTGTAGCAGTGTTCTATTCATTTGGCTGGAAGAACCCTCCTGACACCTCCAGTGATACCTGACAGGTGCCACAGGAGGTTTTGGTGGCTCCTTGACCACTCTCTGTCCTTTTGTGTTCCAAGAATAGGCAGCGTTCAGTTCATAATGTGAGATAACTCCATATTGCCATCACGTTTTTGCACGAAAGTGGTAAACACACACCTTTTCGTGCACATCAGCTCTTTTGTCTGTTACAAAAGTAGCAAATATTGCAAGTTTTGAGCAATTTCAAGTGTTTCTAGTTGTATTTCTGAGTAGATAATGTCGGCAAAGGTGGTAAAAATGAGCTTATAATGGAGGCAATGTAACAAACTCACTATTTCCATTATATTTTTGCACAAAAATGATAAACACACACCCTTTCATGAATGTCAGCTCTTTTGTCTGACGTATAATTAGCAAATATTCAAAGTTTTGAGTAATTTTAAATGTTTTTAGTTGTATTTATGAGTAAATAATGTCGACAAAAGCGTGAAAAACTAGCTTATAATGGAGGCAATGTGAGAGACTCCATATTTCCATTATAATTTTGGCAGGAAATTCTCAATTACACAATTGTTCATGCATGTCAGTTTATTTGTTTTATGTAAAACTAGCAGATATTTCAAGTTTCAAGCAATATGAGTTTTTTTTAAGTTGTTTTTAATACTAACTAATGCAATACAGTGTCAGCAAAAATGTTGACAATGAGCTTATAATGGAGGCAATGTAAGTGACTCCATATTTCCATGGTAATTTTTGCAGAAAAAGTGGTAAACAGACACCTTTTTTGCATGTCAGCTAATTTGTTGTATTTAAAAGTAGCAGCTAATTCAAGTTTCATGCTATTTGAATCGTAAAATATAATAAATAATGTCAGCAAAAGTGGTAAAAATGAGCATATGATGCAAGTGACACCTGATGCTCATGTGTAGTTGCATAAGTTCATTCATAATCTTGTTTTTATAAGAGCACATGGTGATTGAATCGTCTTTCTCAGTAATGACAGTTGTCATATTAGTATTGCAAGTAGAAAGTAGTAATTTGTGGACTCTATTAGGTACCTCAGACCTGCACTGAAGTACAATATGTGCCGTTTCACAGATAAATAGTTCAGTTATGCATAGTATCTGTGGTATGATAAGTTCCTCGTCCTTCCAGCTGTGAGCATCTCAGGTATTGCTCAAACATCGCTGAGATTCTTTTCAGGGTTGGACTTGATGCTACTTGACTCTCCGCAGTCAGGTGTTCGCCGTAGTACGACCGTCTACGTGCGAGCGAGTCAGAGCAGAAGGTGTTAGCGGTGCTGATGTGTGTTGTGTGTTGCCATGTCGGTGGATTTCTCAACAGTGCCCTAAGCTTCTTAGATGAAAACCAGTGTATGGTGGAAACAAAGCTGGTGTGTGTCACACTGAGAGGAGGGGGGGAGATGAGGACTTGTAGCCTGAGATGATGCTTCACAATCAACACCTGGCACGAGCGCCTTGTAGATGTTGGATGGCAGGCCTGAAATTGAACGCGTGACCCAGATCTAATTTCCTCGTAGCTGCTTTCATGTGGCAAAGAAACTGAGCTGTAGCCAGTTGATGAAACAGGTTTGCGTGTGTTGTACACTGTCTAGGAATAGGAAGAGTGTGACAGCGGGGAGGAGCTCCCTGCTTGGGAATGCTGCCCTTCTGGCAGCGGGAACGAGGGCACCAGAATGTTGAGGTGATAACTTTAAGGAGACGTGCATACCAGCCGTGGCTTTGATGGCATCGTAATTCAAAAAGAGAGCCCGTGTTTTCCCTTGACTTAGATGACATGTCAGATGTCATCAGTGGTTTATTATGACTAAATTCATTTGGACCAACGAATGGATCGCTTGTTTCAACAGTGAGCTCAGATTTGTGAATCTAAATTTAATCACTCGCAGTGAGTCTGGAGGGAACCAAACTAGATCTCATTACACAAAACAAGTTAAATTGTGTTCACAAGCTTAAACCACGTGGAAATATGTTTTGTTTTTCTGGGTTTCATCCCGGCCTGTCTCTGTTGTTGGTGTCTGTTGAAGGAGAGGTCAAAGGTGGCTGATGTGTTATAGAGGTGCTTTGGAATTCAAATTTAATCTTAAATCTTAAGTCACCTCTGTCTTTACAGAGCAAATGTCCTGACAGTGGACAAGTTAAGTTCTGTTTCTACTATTCGGTACAATACACTTTACTCAGCAGACACGGCTGAGAATGTGATAATACATTATTCAATACAAGTGTGTGTGCGGGGACCAGTGATGGAGGAAGGTTTAACTATATCCTCGAGCTATTATTGGATATAGTTAATCAATAGGTTTCAGATCGGTTTCAGAACCACTTTCTTGGCTGGTGCTGCTACCGGAGCAGAGATGGTAAAATTCAAACCAGCGTAGTTAACGTTCTGCATGTCCTCGACTGAACCAGCTCCCACTCTGTTGTCTTTTTACCTCACTTACCCTTTATGTCCTCACCTCCCCTTCTTCCACTCTGATTGTAATGACTTTTATACGTGTTTTTCCGAGGCTGTTGCGCAATTTCTTTGTTTGCCTTTTGTCTCCTCGTCTCGATTCTCCTGCCTGCTCTATCGAGGAGGTTGCATCTGTCGTGGAGCTGGGATCAACCTCTGCTCATCCCTCCCCTCGCTTCCCTTTTTTGTGCCGTCACATTTTTTCGGTGCTTGAAACAGCGGGGAGTCCCCCCCCCTTCTCATTATATACAGTTTCTGACTCTTTGAGGATACAAGTGCGTCGCTGGCAGGATGCGTGTCTGCAGAGGCACAGCGAATGTGGGTGTTTGCCGTAATTTAAATTCATGGCTGAATACGGCCCACCTGATCTAGAATGTTCTGCCTCTGTTCTTCACACACAGAGGTCTGACTTGAATCACCTGCCAGTGTGTAAGTGTGTGTTACTGCTTGTGTGTGTGTTGCGTGTCCCACTCAGCAGATGGCCAGACATCCAGTGAGTAGACTAATTGAGATAAGCATGCCAACAAGCTGACCAGGCTAACAGAATTATAAGCTTGTAAAGGAGGGGACATGGGAAACCAAATGCAGCTCTGCCGTGTTTATTAGCATAGCTTAAGGAAGTGATAGCTTTATTTCTCAGCAGCGACTGTAAACACAGAGCAGGGGGCTGTTTTTACTGCATACGTTGTGAGTTAGGGCTGTGAAATAATGTCAGCTTGGTTTGGGTCTGTTTGCCGTAGTGATCCTGAGCTGATGATGGATCTTTCTGCCTCGCTGCTGCCTCCCAAACACACTTACTGTTTACTGTTTATCTTGTGTCTCGGCAGGTGTTCTCAAACAGCGATGAAGCCCCCATTAACAAGAAGCTCCCCAAAGAGCTTCTTCTTAGGTAAGACTCATAGTACAGAAGCTCCATCATCCATAAACAACACAACACAACATACCAACAGGGAAAAGGGCTTAGGTCGGGGTTGCTCATTAGCTGAAGCAGCCTTGAACTGTGTGTGTTTGTGTAGTCGCTAGTTGTGTGTTTTTGTATGATGTGTCAGCCACTAGACTGAAATGAGGCTCCGTTAACTGTGTGACCTACAGACCAATATTTTGTCCCACAGCAGCTGCACATGACCCATAAATCTGACATCACACTCAGCCGTGTTCATCCTCCACACTGATTTATACATGGTTTTTTTTTTTCCCAGTGTGTGTTTGCTTGTATGTTGGAAAACGGGGGATGCACCTGCACGCACCTCTGCTGACACACAGTGTGTGTTTGTGTGTGCATGTGTGAAACACTCCTGGGCCTATGCAAACTGTATGTGTGTATGTGAGCTATAAATAGCTTGTCTTAGCTGGTGGGGAATTCCGCAGTGCTGTGCTCTTCTGCTGCTCCATCTGCACTCTACAGAGACCCACCAGTTTACCCATTATAACCAGCAGGCTTTCACTGGTGGACAGAAAAACACACACGCATGCACTCGCTGGCTACAGCACATGACCTACTGTCACATGTGTCATGTTGAGAGAGTTACACAGCATGAGCAGTGACTAAAAGTCATTGTGAAGGCAGTAAATCTTGTTTTTAGACCATAGAAAGTGGGTTGACAGGAGCTTTTTTTTGTTTTCAAAGCATTTTGATAAATCCTGCCACTAAATTACACAGTGAGGTTCATTATGATGTCTCTTCAGGACTGTATGTGGATTTTTATACACGAAAAATCAAGAATCACATGTGTTAGATGCTAAATTCACCTGTGGACTGGAACCAATCTATTTAGTTCCTACGTCAGACTGCGTGGTTCTGGATTTTTTTAATCTCTTTAGATCTTAATAGTGAAAGTATTACAAATTACTTTCATTATTGATTAATCTAGCTTACTTTATTGATTAGCTATTTTGTCTGTATAATACAGAAGATGGTTGTTTTATTAAACCGTGAATCAAAAAAGATACAGACGTAAGATAAGTACTGAATCCTCACATTTGAGAAGCTGAAACCAGAGACTGTTTGGCTTAAAAGATTACTTAAATGACTTTTTAATAATGAAAATAGCTGATACTTACGGGCCAATCAACTAGCCAATAAAACAAGCCAAAGAAACAGAACAACTCTAAATTGACACAGTCTGCAAGATTCAAAGGAGAGACTCCATCTTCATATCAGTTCAAAGATCTAATAACTGCGTTGAGGCATTGCATTGTTTTATTTTAATGTGTCACTAAATAGAAAACTGACTTTCTTCTATTATAAAATGATATGAGAAAGCTCAGCAAAGTTCTTGCAGTGTTTTCGGCTGAAAGTTTTTTTTTATTTAGTTCTTCTTTTAAAGATATTCGTCTCTAAAGACACTCCAAAAATGACCATTATGTCCAAACATTCTTAAAACATTTCCTGAACATTACATCAAGAATGTCAAGCCTTTGTTATCATGTTATCAAGATATAATATGTGTTGCAGGTGAAATGTTCAGTCTTTGTCAGCACATCACATTACAGTAACATTCTATATAAAACGTTCTGTTGTGCGACACCTTGATAACATCTGAAAAAACATGTTCTAAATGTTAGTTTGTTTTCTGACAATATCCTCCAAGCATCCTCTGATAAAACAGTATGTCTTAGATAGCTTTTAACCGAATACGGACATTATTTGAAATGATAACGATTGCTGAAATGAACATTAGATTTTCCTTGAAACATTGTTAAAACTTGTTAACCAGTGTTGCAATGTTTTAGCTGGGTGAGGAATAGGAATATTGCTGGATTACTATATTGATTTGATTAATTAGCGTTCTCATTAGCATTACAGCTTATGTTCCACACATGACTGTGAGCAAACCAGATTGCTCGACTGGTTTTTTTTGCTTTACTGCCTCCCAGCCGGTTCATTGTAAGCAGCTGTTATCTGGGCCAGCGCGGCGAGGATGTAAACCGTGAGAACTCTGATCTACAAGAACCGCGTCTGTCAGAAAAGGCCTCGGAGAGAGTTCAGGGTCCTCCTCACCAGGAAGCACTGACTCAGCAGACTCCCAACCAACACCCAATTTCATGTCTGACTTGTTACTATGGCAACCAGTCCCAGACTCCTGGTGGCGACTCTCTCTTGTCTGGCCATGCTCGAAGGGGCCGCGTGTACATTTTTGTCAACAAATGGGACTATGCCCTGTTAATATCCTTTTATGTACCTTGTCTGGAAAAGAGGCACACCCAGGCAGGATGTGACAGAGCAGAAAAACATGCATTACACATGATGCTGTTGCTCTGAAATCTCTTCCTTCCTGTTGTCTTATGAAAAAGTCAGTGATACATTTATCTGTATTTATCAATATCTCCTCCTTTAAAAAAGTCAGATTCCTTCACATCTTATATTTTTAACACCAGTTCCAAATGTCAAATCCCTAAATAGGACTCGACAAATCAGACTGAGTTATTGCTTCTCTGAGAACATGATTAACTGAATACTTTTGCGGTTGGTAAAAGGCCCCTCTCTCACACTCATAATGGAAAGTCAGATTGTATTTGATTAAAATGGACGGCCAATCAATGATCAGCGTCACGGCCATTAACCAGTTATTAGACAGGGAGATCGATGAGCAGCAGCTTTGATTGGTCGGCTTCTCTGGTGGCATGCGACCGCACCATGCGCTGTGCATGTGCATGTGTAAAAAGTGCACGTGTCGCATATGTGTGAATGTGTCCCTGCGTGGCTCTGTCGATTGTGTGCGTGGACTCCCCTGACACAAGACTCTGCTATAGATTATACAGGCATGTCCCGACATGCCCTGGCTGAACGCACATCAGACGCACCCTTTGTCTGGGTCTATATGAAGGAAACAATGGCCAGCTCCTGTTTCCAAGGGTTAAAAGGACATTCAGACCCCAGCTGCACTCAAAGCTTTGGCACCATGACAGTTCTCTGAATACCTAAAAATTTCTATAGATTGCTCCCTTTTGAGTCACTTCTGTCGGCTGCAACAGGCCGTTTCATGGCTGAGAAATGAGAGGATGTGTACATATTTAGCATGTGTGCCCTCCTGTATGAGCATATATGTTTGTCCGTCTGTCCCAGCCTGTCTGTGGCCTTGCCTGTCTGAGTGCCAGAGATTACTCATTGGCAGATTAATGGATTGAGCTGACCCAGTAGCCTGCTGCATGCAGCCCTTTGTGGCCGACCGGCCTCCAGCTCAAACGCTGCCTGTGTGTGGGGCTCTCCTGCTCCCAACCAAATACAGGGGATTGTTCTGTTCTCCACAACATATAGTCGCTAACACGAAAGGAAAAACAAACATAAAATGTACTTGGAAACAGAGCTCTTTGTCTGACACAAACTCATGCTCCTTTTTGTGTCTCTTTCCAGAATATTCTCCTATCTAGACGTGGTGACACTCTGTAGGTGTGCCCAGGTATCCAAGGTAAGCACCTCCCTCTCTGCACTACCAAAAAGTATGTACTGTGGTGTGATTAATTTATGACCAGTTTCGATACCTGAATTCTCTAGAAATGTCTATAATACAGTGCCCTCTACTGGTTTTGTGTAAGTGGCCCTCCGCCTTGCTGTTGTGCACTGCAGCTGAAAGCCGTTTATGAATGAGGTGTCTATGATCATAAAAAGGTCTTGGCGTGTGAATGCAGAGCTGTAATGGCAGCTTTTCGTACAACAGCTATAGTGGGTTTCTATAGGGAAAATGCATTTTTTGCACCTGTGACTAAACAATTTCTGTTTCTATGATAAATGTAAATACGCTAAGTTGTTTTTAATGTTAGAGTAGTTTATCTGTTGTCTGTTTAGCTTCGTGCAGGTATTGAGGTTGCCTTAGGTTCCAATAATTTATTATTTTCTTGATTTATCAATCATTCTGACTTGTGTTTTAGAAAACACTCTAAGCTGATCATTTCCTAGAGGCAGATTTTTTGTCTTCAAGTGTTTCTTTCTGACTCACTATCCAGATTATCTTCATATTAGAGTGTAAAGAGACAGAAAGCGGACACAGTTGGAGCTGCGTAATAAAAAACTGACATTGCAGTATTTATATTTTTCTGCGACATAGTAAATTTTCACTTATTCTACAATGACTGAGTGCATCTGCATTAAAAAAATAACATTGGGAACATTTCTCACAAGGTGTAGAAATGACGAAGCTAACTGAAATTTTTTATTTTTTTTTGGTTTGAATTGCATTCATTCCTGTGTGCCTTTGCACTCGTACAGAGCTTTCTGATTCAAAAGGTCAAAGAAATTAGTCATGTTGATTCATGTAGGGACAAGACAGCTGACAAAGTACCTGTTTTTGTTTGACATCGTCTTTTCTGTAGCTGAAATATTTCCACACAACTGATATGTTTTTTTTGCAAGCAGATCTTCCTTTTCAGTGTACCTCTCCTGTTCCTTGAACATTTTACTGTTTACATTTGGAGGATGTCAACAAGCTGTGTCTTATGAATGAAAAGAAACAATTCAGTGTATCCAAGAAACCTCTAAATTGGAGTAAATGATGTTCTATCAGACAGAGTTCTCTTAATTGAGAACCATGTGAGTATAGTTGTTGCATTAAACAGCCAAAAAAGTTGTAGCTTCATGTTTGAGTTCAGTTAAGTCTTTCACTTTGCACTTCTTGCTATCAGATGCTAGAGCGATAAATTGTTGAACTGTAGCGCATCATCAATCAAGTTTTTATCGCATGTAGTCATAAAAGCGTCACCATTTACCTCTCCCCTCTTTCAACAAACCTGCCTGTCACCCTCTCAGGCGTGGAACGTCCTGGCCCTAGATGGCAGCAACTGGCAGAAGATCGACTTGTTCAACTTCCAGACAGACATTGAGGTGAGGGGCTTGTTTTGGAGAGAGAGGGAAGTAAAAGGGTGAGGGGCTACAGTGGACAGTGTCGGTGGTTGTGTTCGCTGCATGTGTGTGTGCGAGTGCTTGTTGAGTAGCATTATCCAGCCCAAGGCTTAGTGCTGGGTCAGTAGGCTTTGGTGCCGACTGTGCCGACGTCACAGCTGATCCTCTGTCCTGTGGCCCAAGTCATATTACTCTCTCTCTCTCTCTCTCTCTCTCTCTCTCTTCCTCTCAGGGCCGAGTGGTGGAGAACATTTCCAAGCGTTGCGGAGGCTTCCTGAGGCAGCTCAGCCTGAGGGGCTGCCTGAGCGTCGGAGATGCCTCTATGAAGTGAGATTCCTACTGTGTCTCTGACGTACACTGATATAATGAGCGTGCCTCTGCTTTGACTTTTATCATCCTCTTCTTGGTTGGATTACTTGCTGTTTTTGTCCCCTGTGTGATTATGTTTAAAGTTTAAGCGGCTTGTATTTCTTCATTCCCAGGGGACTCTGTTCTAGGAACTCTTTTTTTTCCCATTCCATTTAATCTCACTTTACTGTGTACACACCAAGAAACAAATAAAACAAAGGAAAGAAATTAGGAAATTGTTGTATCTCTTGGTACATGTTACCCTTGAAGATCTTTATCATGTCTATAAGCAGGGATTTAATGAAGTACAAGCTGTTCTGGGGAGAGCAAAGCTTTTGTCTAACATTTTTTTTTTTTTGAAAAAAAGGAAAGAGAAGTGTGCTTTAGCTGTACAGGACCTTCCCAAGGGCCTGTAGATGACTGCGTTAATTGGCTGCTGAGCAACTCCCAGCATCTGACTTCTTATTTATTCAATGAAGCGACTCTTGAGAAATTCCCATTCTCCCTCCTCACCGTTCATGTGTTTCCCAGGACATTTGCTCAGAACTGCAGAAACATTGAAGTGCTGAACCTGAACGGCTGCACCAAGATCACAGACAGCACCTGCCTCAGCCTCAGCAAGTTTTGCTCCAAGCTCAAGCAACTAGATCTCACCTCCTGTGTGTCCATCAGCAACCACTCCCTCAAAGCCCTCAGGTAGCCACCGCACATGTGGTATCGCCCCGGCCATTTAAACACAAACCTCAGTTAAAAAAGCCTCATATGAACCCCTTTCCCCTCTGTCTCTCACACTTGCACTGTGAATGCTGCTTTTCTTGAGATATATATATATATATATATATATATATATATATATATATATATATATATATATATATATATATATATGTGTATATATATATATATATATATATATATATATATATATATATATATATATATATATATATATATATACATACATGGATGGATGGATGGATGGATGATGGATGGATGGATGGATGGATGGATGGATGGATAGATAGATAGATAGATAGATAGATAGATAGATAGATATAGATATATGTTAATATATACATTAACAATATATTAACAGTTTTTGTATGCAGGTACATATATGCATTGCAGTATACATTACAAGACTTGCAGATATTTTTAACAATAATGTGGCACTTGCATACTAAACAGATCATTTTCCGTAAAGTAAGGAAATAAAGAAAGGAGAAAAAGCTTTTAAAAAAGAAAAAAGAAAAAAAAAATGAACAAACATCTTCTCAGACATGTAAATGTGTAAATGCAGTACTTTATACCAAACAGCAGGTAGTCTTGTTATTTCTCTCATTCTGGCAGTTCCACAAGGTTTACATCACAACTATTTATTCCACCTAATCGCTGTCGTCTGTTAAATTTATGGATTTCACAAAAGCAACAAAGGGTCCCCACGCTTTCTCAAACAAATCCTGTCTCCCTTTTCGTACGTACGCCAGTCTTTCTAGAGGAAAGGTTACTAACATCTGCCTCACCCAGTCTACTAATCTTGGTATGCAAGATTCTTTCCAAAAGAGTGCAAGTAATTTTTTAGCATGCAGGAGGCTTGAATCTATTACTATACGCTCACTCTTGGTGTACTTATGTCGCTTTGGATAAAGTCCTAAAATAAAATGAACAGAATTCATTGAGATAGTTTTAGAAATAATATTTTCTATTGTTTGTTTAACCTCCCCCCAGAATTGTCTTTCTTGATATTTTATAGAAATCATAAATGTATTTATTTGTACCATGTCCTCTGTGTTTTGTTTTTGTCTTGCACATGCTCAGTGATGGCTGCAGAATGCTGGAGATGTTGAACCTGTCATGGTGTGACCAGATCACACGTGACGGCATCGAGGCCCTCGCTAGAGGCTGCACTGGTTTACGAGCGCTGTTCCTCAGAGGCTGCACACAGGTACGGTCATGGGAGTTACATGCACGCACGCACGCACGCACACACACACACACTATAAATTTAGTTTATTTGAGGGCATTTAGAGGCATTTTATAAGAAAGACGTTATCACATTTTAAGAAGAATTTTAGCCCATTCCAAAGTGGTTTTATTCAAATGTATAATGAATTATTCTTCCTCTTCTTCCTGTTGTTGTTGTTGTTACTGATGTTGTTTATTTATGTTAATATGTTTTTAAAGATCCAGTGCAGAATATAAGTTATAAAGGAGAATTTACAGATTTAAAATAGATGTGCATTTGCAGTAAAATAGAAAGTCTTTGTCAAAATTTAAAATACCACAAACTCCAACTCAAAACTTATCATTATGTTTAATGAAAATGGATGTTTTTATCATTTAGCGGGGCACTGCTTGAGACCAGAGTGCTAACTACTAATAGAACAAAGTGGCTGCATCAGAGTCAAAGTAGCTTATTACTCAGCCATGGAACGGCAGAGTTATGTGACGATCTACGTACGTCTGTCCATCTCTCTGTCTGTCTGTTAACAACATTACTCAAAAAAGGACCTACAGATTTGGATGAAATTCTCAGGGAAGGTCAGAAATGACACAAGGACCAAATGATTAGATTTCGGCAGTGATGCAGCTTATAGTCTGGATCCACGGATTTGTTAAAGATTTCTGTATCGTGAGATAGCGGCACGACATCACTGTAACTATGGCAACAAGTGAACACTACATCAGCCGCCTGCTGATGATCACATGATTGCGATCCTATTACAAATCGATCGCTGCAGACTTATCGGGACTTATTCATCAGAAATGATACAAGAAACATTTGATTAAATTATGGGGATGTTTCTGAGTCCCATCAGTTCCTGCGGCCCGCTACATATTTATGTCTCGCTATTCGGTATCCGTACGTAATGTACACATGCATAACACGCACCTGTGCTCAGCGCAAGGTCATTTTGTTTGTGGGTACATCCTGGCTACATTCTGTGTTGCCACAAATTTTTTCAAGATTTCATCCGTCGAAATGATACGACTGAGCCGCCTTGGCGGAGTGCTGCGCTCTCTGAGTGCTTTTCTTGTTTTTAAAATTAATTTGTGGGTTATCAGCAATCCGATAATTGGAAAAATGTTAAATATTTGATCCGATGTATAGCCAGGCTGATAATCAGATGACTCCTGATTTTTATTCTTACCAACAACCAGAATAAAGCTCACCTCTGCTTGTTAGACAGTTTGATCATAAAATATTAAAATTATATAGTTCATAAAGGGTAGACAGGATGAAAACCTCTTCTGATGCGCTGAAATGTGTTTCCTGCCGCCTGAGGAAATTGTTTGCCGCTTTTTACTGTGAACAGGAATCCTTTGATGGAGATAACTGCTCACGTGGTGATTCAGCTTAGGAAAAACCAAAATGAATTGGTACACTCAAAACAAGCTTTTTTCAAATTAACAATCAAGCATCACACAGCACTCTTTTTTCTGACCTGACAGAATAGAAACATGCCCTCTTCCCACCACAGTACATTTTCTATCTCATTGTGTTTGGCCTTTTTACTGAATTTTGTCTCATTGGTTTTATTTTTGGTGATGCGGTGGTGTCTTTTGTTGAAAACAACATTTTCGTCAGCCTTTCTGCTCAGTTCTTAGCCATGTCTCATCTATGTTTCATTTCTGGAAAAATACCATAAACCCCCCATAAGTTAGCTATAGCTCACTATAGATTAAAACTGGTGAAAAATCAGGGAAAAGTTGAGTAAAGATTCTGTTTATTGGAGAGCATTTGAAGTTATTCAATCTTAAATTTACATTCATAAATTATAGATCTGTGTCTTGATCGCCAACTCTGCATTTTTTCTTTCAACCCAGCTGGACGACGGAGCTTTGAAACACCTTCAGAAACACTGCCCAGAACTCACCACCATCAATATGCAGTCTTGCACAGTAAGACCAACATTTGGCTGTGGGTTGGATGGATGGATGGATGGATGGATGGATGGATGGATGGAGGGAGGGAGGGAGGGAGGGAGGGAGAGGCTGAAGACAGCGTGTGAGGGATGAGCCTGTGTGCATCTGTGTTTTTGTAATTTGTTTTGCATGTCTGTTGCCTCCAGCAAATAACAGATGAAGGCCTGGTCAGTCTGTGCCGAGGATGCCACAAGCTGCAGATCCTCTGTGTGTCTGGCTGCAGTAACATCACTGATGCCTCTCTCACTGCACTGGGACTTAACTGTCCCCGACTCAAGTACGAAACACACACAAAGACACCTGTCTCTCAGCAGACAAATGGCTTGCTTCAGTATTGACAAAATACCTTTATGCATGCATACAATGTGACAGCTGTCAGTTTCAAAATTAACCAGAATTGTTATATTTATTTGAGGTTTTTTGAGTAAATTTAACTGCCTAAAAATACTCAAAATATCAAAATTATGGATGTCTCAGGGATGATTTTGGGCCTTGGTGTGCGCTGTGTGCTGAAATGAACGTTAATACTTAATTCTGTATGTGTTCTCAGGATTCTTGAAGCTGCACGATGCTCCCATGTTACGGACGCAGGGTTCACTGTGCTGGCCAGAGTGAGTTTCATTTTGCTTCCTTCTGTTTTCCTATCCGGGCCAAGTATCAATTTCACCTCAGTATCTCTTGTGTTCTCACAAAGCATCTGTTTATCTTCACAGAATTGTCATGAGCTTGAAAAAATGGACTTAGAAGAATGTATTTTGGTAAGAGAATTTGTGGCTTCCTTATTTACTCCCAAAATCATACTCATAACTGTCTGGATAGAGGCAGGATTGTAGGAGAAGAGGAGATGTGATGGTGTGCGTTAAAGGGTGTTTTTGCTGCCAAGAAGGGAGTGAGCACTCCAGTTACCTCAGCATTTAAATCACTTTTGACAGAATGCGGAGAAGTGACATAGGAGAAAAATGCAGCACAGGCCTCCAAATACATGAGAACTGAGCCTCTCAGCTGTCCCTAGACATGTGAGAACAGTACCTTAATCAAGCTTGTCCTCTCCTCAGGTGACAGATAACACCCTGGTTCAGCTGTCAATCCACTGCCCTCGCCTGCAAGCGCTGGTAAGTGCTGCTGGTTTGTGCCAGCCTCTTTCTCAACCTGTCTGTGTCCCAGCGTGGGGTTTAATCCATCTATCTGTCTGTGTCTTCATCCCTGCCTCCTGTGTCCTGGACAGTCGCTGTCCCACTGTGAGCTGATCACAGACGACGGTATCAGAGCTCTGAGCAGCAGCACCTGCGGCCAAGAGCGCCTCACTGTGGTGGAGCTGGACAACTGCCCCCTCATCACTGATGTGACCCTCGAGCACCTGAAGAGCTGCCATCGTCTGGAGCGCATCGAGCTCTATGACTGTCAGCAAGTCACCAGGGCTGGCATCAAACGCATCAGGGTCAGTGGACATGATGGCACACTACAAACTGTTTATTGTCATATAGAGTCTGCTCTTGCTGGGATTAAAAGAGTGAGTTAAAACCTGCTTATCTGCTCTGCTTCTATGTAGAAATTATAAAGTTCAAACGTGGAATAAGTTGACATATTTGCCAACATTTAGATGAGAAGGTCGACACTGCTGTCATTTTTGTCTGTTAAATATGATGATACAATTGTGTAGCTCAACTTTAATTGATTTTATTGATCATCTCAGCGCTTTTTCAACATGTTTAAACATGTTAAATGTTTCTTGGGATAGAATCCTGACCAGGGCTGGTATCAAATGCATCAAGATCAGTGGACATGATGGAAAATCACATACCATTTATGATCATATGGAGTTTTCAAGCCTTCATACCTGTTCTGCTGCTATGCATAAATTATGAAGTATGTCTGACAGTCTTAACAACACTGAGATGAGTAGACCAATACTCCTCTCATATGTGTCCATTAAATGTGAGAGTATAACTAGTTAACTCAACTTTCATTGGCTTTATTGCTCATCTCAGCTCTTTTTCAATATACAAATAGATTGTTTTTCGCAAAAATGTTTCTGGGGATAGAATCCTGACCAGGGCTGGTATCAAACACATCAGGATCAGTGGACATGATGCAAAATGACAAACTGTTTATGATCATGTAGTTTTAAAATTCACCTCATTATTTTGCTCTTATGTGGAAAATTTTATAGTTTACATCTGCATTGCCGGAATAATTTGTCGTTCTAGCCGGTATTTAAATGAGAAGATTAATACTACTTACATACTGTTTATGATCCCACCTATTAAAACCCACCTATCTGCTCTGCTTTTATGTAGAAATTATTTACAGGGTGGGCCATAAGTTTCCATATATAGGAAAAATAAACATTTTATGTTGGACAACCATTTTTATTTATATAATGTGCTCTATATGATTACCATTGTTTCGAAAACACATATTAATACGTGTTTTCCACTGCTGATGAACTTGCATTAGCACAGTTGAAATTCTGCTTGTAATGGCGTTGGTGATACGTTCCTTGACATGATTTATGTCTCGTATCTTCACCTGATACACCATGGACTTCAAGTGCCCCCAAAGATAGCGTCAAACGCATCTTCTAGCGTTCTGAAACATAAAAAATATATACATTATACATTTTCCTATGTATGGAAACTTATGGCCCACCCTGTAGTTTAAACCCACTTTAAGGAAATAATGTGACCTTCTTTCTAATATTTAGATGAAAAGATCAATACTCATTTGCGTCCACTAAATATGAGGATACAGTTTGTTAGTTCAGTTTCCATTAAATTAATTGAACTTCTCATCTTTTCTCCCAAAATATGAATACATATTTTTTTGCAAAATGTGCCTCAGAATAGAAACCTGACCAGGGCTGGCATCAAATGCATCAGGGCCAGTGGACATGGTGGACAATTTCACACTCTTCAGATCATATAGAGTTTTACAATTCACCTATCTGCTCTGTTTCTATCTATAAATTATATAGTTTAAATCTGCTTTAAATGAGTAACTTTGCATTTTATTTCCAACATCTCGACAAGAAGGTCAATAACACACTCATTTGTGTCTATTAGATGTGAGGATACAGCCGGTTAGCTCAACTTTGATTGATTGTGTTGATCTCGTTTTTTTTTTTTTTCAAGAATCCTGTCCGTGTCATTTTCTTTTTTTTTCTTCTTCGCATTAACACGTGTCTCCCCTACACAGGCCCACCTTCCAGAGATCAAGGTCCATGCCTACTTTGCCCCAGTGACACCTCCTCCCTCTGTACATGGAGGTGGCCAGCGTCTGTGCCGCTGCTGCATCATCCTCTGACAGTGGAGGGCCAGGGGGGGCCACCTCTGTCTACAGGTCCTGCTGCTCTAGATATGGGCTGATGTGGGGGTGGGGTGGGGTGGGGGAGGGTGAACTGGGGTAGGTGTAGGGGAGAGGAGGGGCTGGACCCACTCACTGCTCCTGATCACTGATCAATATATGGACCGATCGCCGCTGATCCCTGATCAGTTGAACCCGCCCCTTCTCTCTCCTCTCGCTCGCCGATCAGCGTCGCAGCAGCTCCAGGGGGTTCACAGTGTGGAAAGGTTGGAGGGAAGAACGTGGATGGACGGACTTTCTCTCTTTTTCTCTCTCTGTCTCTCTTTCTCACTGTAAAGACAAAAGCAGGTTCTCCACTCCATTCTGCTCCTCTCAACCCCGAGACTCCCCCGCCTGGATGGGTGAGGCGTTAAGGACTGCATCTGGAAAGCTGCAGATGGAGGGGGGGGTCTGAACGGTGGAACTACAATGCATCATGTTGAAACTAAATACAAAAAAATGATGATATCGTCATCTTGGACAACCGCTCACTCTCTGTGGAGTATCATCTCAACCAATCACATGACACCTCTATGTGACCATCCTGTGATTCATTCTGCTTCGACCAATAGACACCACAGCATGGAGGGAGAGGAGAGCCGGGCTGTGGCTGAAATGCAGATGCTCCTGGATATAAACTGTGAAGCTTTGGCATGGCCAGCTCAACTCAACAAGAGCTGTGGGGGGAGAAACAGGAAGTACAGAAATGGGACATGTGACATATTTGTGCATCTGAGAAACTTCTGTTGAGATTTTTGATTCTGTTTGTACAGAGAATGTTCTGCAATGGGAAAAAAAAAGAAATTACTCCTACAGCAACTCACTCAAAAATTGGGAAAGGCCAACGAAATTTTTTTTCCCTTTTTTCAGTGCTTATTGTAATTGTCCATGCCTGTCTATTCAGAGAGGGAGATACGCTTGTCTTTCTTTTTGAAATGTAAAAGAAAAAAACTGTTGCTGTTTGACAAAAAAAGGACCTATGATTCAGACCCTCGGTGTCTAAAAGCATTATGTTGACACTGTATGCTGCTGGGATGAGTGGCCTCTCCTGTGTACTGCGTGGTTATGTTGGCTTGTAGGCCCTGATCCAATCCTGTCAGTAGCCCTGTGCACTAGCTCCTACTTGACCAATTACGGATTTGTTTACATCCTGGATTAGGTTAGCACCACAGACTAACTTGTTTACATCAGTTGGTGTCCAGTCTCCCTGCTATTCAGAGTCGGTTTCTTCTCTGAATAGTTTAGTAACACTGATACAACTGTGGCATATGCACTGTTTTAGGTGGACTGTGACGTCCATTATTCAGATTTATTGTTGTGTCTATGTGGATATCAATCAGGGCTAATGTTGATGTAACTTTGCTTCAAAAGCAAGATGGAAATTTACTTAAAGCCAAAATAGAAGGTATGAGACTGTGAGCAAAGGCACCTCAACTTTTCGACAATCACATGAGTTTATATATTTGAAAGTTAATTTAGTGTAGTTTTGTGTAATTGTCAATCTACCGATGATGTAGGATTTAATGAATTGGCTGTCTTTAATGTACCGCAATAGCTTTAGCCCCAAATAGCACGAGGAATTATTTAGAATTAGCATTTGACACAGGTCTGAAGAACTGATCCCTAACAAATTCACACTCATCCAATCCTACAAAACATATGTGACAACGGGGAAAGTGACAAGCAGAGACCGGAAAGCCCCAGAACCAGCAGTTTATTTAATACTATACAGACACTCCTTCAGATAAATAGTATCCCAGTATTATCTGTCTTGCCGTGCAGGATGTATTGGGCATGAATGCGATCATTTCAAGCACTGAAAATACAATGAAACAAAAGCAGCTTGTAAAATTGTGCTAAACAAGAGACTGACAAGTGCAGCGTAGTGCCAAGTGCTCAAAGACTGGGGAGACTGGCAGGACCGTGGATAGGACTGAGACAACAGACAGAAAGATGACGAAAGACGCAGAAGGACTCAGATACATAGCTGACTTGACTGGCTGTGATACTAATGCCCTCTGTTTGACAGCAGTTTTAACAGTTTTATGTTTAAGAAAATAAAGAAATAAATGAAAAAATAAATGAATAAATAAAGGTGACTAATAGTAAATGTGCTTGGTCTCTGCAGTGTGAGAGTTTGTGTTATCTGAAAATCTATAGATTCAATCCTCCTTTGTTTTTGGTTTTTGGAGATGTTCCACTGCTTATACAAGAGGCTTCTGCAGTTCGCTGAAGCACTGATCCAACTCCAAGTACATATAATCTGTTTCTTTTTTTCTTTTTGATAAATGAAGAATTAAATATGAGGCGCAATCATTGCACAAAATATGTGAAGTTAATCAAATGTCCTCTTAGTATCCCTGAAGTTCGTAATAATAACAAATTCTGCAGTTTTGCAAGACTTAAAACTAGTTTAAGATGATGATAAATGAGACACTTGTAGATGTATTTAAATTTAGGCCTTCAAAAAATTGTGAGATTTGGTGAAATTGTTTACTTTGTAAAGATAAGCTTCAGCTCTCCTTGATTTTTTTTGTCCTAAAATATTCTGAAAGTTCTGCAAAGTTGTAGTAAAGTCATTTTTCAGTTCCCAGAATGTTCTATTTAAAGGCAGGATAAAGTTCTCTAAAGACTAAAAATGTTTTCTTCAAACATTTGTGGAATGTTGAGCACATCCTTCCCTTTTTTATATAGCATTGTGGAAATGTTTATACAGGAAATGTAATGTATTCCCTCAACAACATCCCAGAAAACATTTTCAGAACATTGCAGGCAAAACGTTCTACTTTTGTTAATATATGAAATTACAGGAACATTTTTATAAACAACATTCTGTCATTTGATTGCTTGATGTAATGACTATTTTTTTGAGAATGTTCTTTCCTTTCTTCCTTGTTATCATTCTAGAATATGTTCACCCTAATTACATATCGAAAACATCTATATTTGTTAATAAGCCACATTACAGGAACTTGTTATGAAAAACATTCTGTCATCTGAGGCCTTGATAACATCTCAAAGACATTTTTTGAATGCTGGTTTGAGATCGTTACTCCGTATTTATCATGTGACATAATCTGACAACATCCTCCAAACATTCTCTAAATGTTCTAATTAATATGTTCTGTCTTAGTTGACTTTTAACCTCCTGGGGACATTATTTGAAATGGTATGTGAACATTAGATTAGAATGTTTTGTTTAACCCACCTGTTGTCTTCGTTTACGGGCACCAAAAAATATTGTTTCCTTGTCTGAAAAAAATCCAAAAATTCAGCAAAAAAATTCCCCAAATTTCTGAAAATTTACAAAACCTTCAGGAAGAAAATCCCAATAATTCCTTTAAAGTTTCCCTTAAAAGGTTTATTTAAAAAAAAAAAAATCCCCAAAATTTGGCAAGAAAATTCTTGTAAATATTTTCAAAAAATGAGTAAAAATCTTCCAAAAAATGCTATAAATATCCAAAGTGATTACATATATATCAGTAAAACTTCTTATATTTTCTTTAAGAACATTCACACAAAAAAATCTACCAAAATCCAGCGAAATTCGCTGGATTTTGGTTAATTTTTTTTGTGTGAATGTTCTTAAGAAACATTTTTAACATTTCTTTTTTTCCGCCAAAAAATGTTCATAGATTTCCCAAAAATGTTGAAAATGTGGACATCAGAAGTTTCACTTTAAAAATATATTTTTTTTCCCCACATTTTCAAACTTTAAAACGGGTCAAATTTGACCCGCAGTACAACACGAGGGTTAAAGCATTATTATGGCTTGCAGGTGATGTTGTGGGGATGTTCCCTGCTTACTTGAAATTTAATAAGAAGCATTTAAAGGAAAAAAACAAAGAAAGAAAAGCCTATTTGCCATTTGCTGAAGCTTTTAGGGTTACAATCTGGAAGGTCTGCTTTATAGTAAACTGCGGCAAACTGAATACAGGCTGTGCAGCAGTTGAACCGCTAGATGTCACCAAAGAGCCATGTAGCCTGTGGACACGCCCCCATAAACACTGTGATATGATTCTTGATTCTGGTAGACAACAGAAAGGATTCAACCATAAGTAGCGGGAAAAATATATTTTAGTTTCTTTTAGGGTGTCTACTTCATTGTTTAGGCACGAGTGTGGTTCCCAGCGTACCTGTTAATTTTGCATTTTCCGTCAGGCATTACGCTGGCTAGCTGTGCGGTGCCTGAAGACCCATCGGCCTGATCGTTGATCGGTTGCGCCTCCTGGTGAACTGCAGTCCCCGGCAACGCGCAGGCTTTCAGCGCCTAGTAGCGGGTTTAGTGGTAGCAGCGATTATTCCCGGATTAAAGTGAAACTAGTTACCGCGGGACTGGAGCTGAGTTGTTGTTGTGGAAGTTTGGTGCAAGTTTCTGGCCGACGGAGCGGACAGCTGAAGGACTTTAAAGCCTGTGGTCATGGAATAGAGCAGCGGAGTGGAGCCAGGCGTTAGGCCTGCGGAGAACTAACGTCAGCTAGCCGAGCTGTCTAGCATTGTTTGGGTCGCTGTGCTAACTAGCTAGGCGCTGTTTTTGTTAGCATAACACAGCGAGCAAGCCAGGACTGCTAGCTTGTTTGGATGCGGATATATTGGAGGAACCTGCTGAGGTCCACTACTCATTTCCTGAAGTTTCGCTAAGTTTTCCTCTGCGCTAACGTTGGGCAGAACAGAAAGTAGCGGGCGACGTTTTTGTCGTAACGTACAAAGTCGAGCTTGTTTTGCGGAGGGATGATTTATGTGCGAAATTAATCTATATTTTAGGAGAAATTGCATGTGGATGACCAAACATCAGTTAGGCGCAGTCCAGAAAGCACAATCTCTCTGCCCCTCCGCGGGACGACACTTCCCAGCTAGAGTCCTTCACAGCCCGTCCCAACAAACACAGTCTCCTGTCTTCGGCCGGCTTCAGTGGCTGGCCACTCGGCACTGAGTGCCCAATGGAGGAACATGACAACATGGACTATTTTTACCAGCAGGTACTGCAGAAAGACGTTACCCGCAGATTGCAGGTCGGCCAGGACCTCATCGACTACCTGAACGACCCGCAGAGGTCCCCGGACGTGGAGCAGGACAAGCCCCGGCTGGATAAGACCATCGATGAGTTAACAGGATGGGTGAACTCCAGCAATTTCAAGGTGAGAGATCTTGGCCAGTCATGGCATGAGGGTATCGCAGTGTCACTGTAGCAGCCTTCCTGTCGGCCTGTTCATGAATTATTTTCCACCAGTTTACCCGGTGAACAGGAGGAGAGGAGAGCATGGAAATTTTTACTGATATTTTCCAAGAGATTGGTTTCAGTTTGAGGAACTTTATTAGAGATAAGATATTTAAACGGGCTGTTGTCGTCTTGGAAATATGAAGAATACTAACTGATCTCATTTCAAGCAGAGCGACTTCAAATAATAGACAATATTTTATCAGATCCCAATCAAGCAAAGACGATTAAAGACTGAAATGCTTTATGCCTATTTTCCTCTCCAAACCTAGAAAGAAACAGGAAGCTGTGTGGTTATTTCTGACAACCTCGTCTTCTAATCCTGGATCAGAAGAGGCTGACATTTTTAGATTTCATCCCAGTGACAGAAGCACTTTTGCGAGGCATTCCTGTGGTTTGTCGGGGGTTATGCTTTTGTTTTGGCTGAGATTGTGTGTCTATGTTAAGGAGACCCATTGTCAGACTGTAGACTACTGGAGCATTGGATGGGATGGGGGAGGGGTTAGAAGACTCATTGTTATGACCCATGCTTTTTCTCCATCTATCCCTCTCTCATTTTCTCTCCCCTTTCATCACCCTTCCTTCTTGCTTTTCTCTGCTCTCCTCCTCACTCTCTCTCATGTATCCTCTGTGTGTCTGCACTTTTTGCCGTATCGCACAAACTTTGGAATCTGACATTTTTGCCAGGATGTCGCACCAATCCAGACTGCAAGTCAAAACAGTCTGAAGTCCTTTTCAAGCTGTTCTGAAATTTTACTCCCAAGTCTCTTTTTTGAACCGATTTAACAGTGTCTGCACTGATAGGCAGAACTCAGCAAGACTGTATGAGTGGAAATTCTGTGTTCAGCATAATGACGCATCCTCAGCCTCTTGAAAGCACATCACAGTTGACAACGCTCCGCAGCTAGTGGCAGAAAATGCTCATTTGTCGTGGTTGTCACTTTGTTGTTATTTGACAAAGATCATTGCCCCCGTTATTTCATGTACAGATCCGACATAAAGTGTCAAACATCTGTATTTGTTTTTGATAAATTAAGACCTAAACATTAGGTGCAATCACTGCACAAAACACATTGATGTTTGTCACATTTCCTCCTGGCATCCTCCAAATTCAGGATAAGAACAGATTCTGCATTTTTGCTCCACTTAAAACAAATTTAAGTTGATGATATATGATAGACCTGTAGACATTGACAGCATAGTCATAAATTTGGGAAATGTTGATTAAAGTTCGGACCTTTCTAAATATGATGAAAATTGTGAGATTTACATGAAAGTTTGTAGTTTATCTGTAAATAGATAGATTGACGATGAATCACCAGATGTTAAAAAACTTTTACAACCTGAATTTACACCTTTTCTGTAAAACAC
Source organism: Amphiprion ocellaris (assembly GCF_022539595.1). NCBI lineage: Eukaryota > Metazoa > Chordata > Actinopteri > Pomacentridae > Amphiprion > Amphiprion ocellaris. The sequence continues at coordinate 9,869,491 of NC_072780.1, forward strand.
TGAGGAGAAACAGTAAGTGAATAATTTTAGATGTAGTGCTGTAATCTTTATTATGGCATTTACTGCTACCACTATCCGTCAGTTGCGGCCCATTGCTGCTGCCTTGAACTCCATCCCCAGCTGTGACAGGCTAACATTTTCCTTTGTTCAGGTTTTATGTGGATGACACGTACAGTAACTTGAGCTCAGATCAGTGTCTGGCAGTGATGTGCAAGTGAATTGTGACCCCGGAGAGGGCTTTGTACAGCAGGCTTTTAGTGATGATGATTGGTTCCCTGTTGGGCAAAAAAGGCAGGAGGAGATGGCTGTAAGCAAGATGCTGAGTCAGCACAGGGAAAGATGAATGGAGAGATGATGCAGCGTTGAGAGGAGGAGGAGAATACAGGAGGCGGTTGAGGCGGGATTGAGAACTGGAGTGATACATGCGATAACAGTGAGTGGAAAGTACAAGTCATGACCCATAAATACATTGCATCAGTTCAAAATGTTCAGATTAGGCGACTGTCACACTCAAGTGCATCTCAGGAATGGATGAAATACTGTATTTCCTGTGTCCCTTGCCTGTATTCCTCTATACTTGGCTTGTGTGCCCTTCACTGGCTCTTTTTTATAAATCAGTTTCGTTCTTGTCTTGTCTCTTCATTTAAATGCGAAGAACAGCAGATTCAGCTTTACATACTCTGCTCTAATGTCATTCCAGAGGCCAGCAGAGAACATTAATATTGCATCCTGCGTTTATGAGCAGCAGGTCCAGATGACCAGGCACAGGCTGAACTGATTGAGGGTTGATTCTGTTACCAAGTTGCCCTGCCCAGACATTTTGATTTGCGCCACTATGCTGAAATTTAGGAGGGAGTGTCAGGCATGCTAAATCATTTTGCCATGAGATGAGGGGCTACTCTCAACCTTGATAAAATCACCATGTTTGCTTTAAGACACAGTACACAAACAGAGCTAGCATGCAGTCAGAATTTATTGGAAAGAACTATCCACTTAAGTGTCAGTGCATTCACATTTTCCAATTTAACAATGAAATCATTTTGGCATTATCCTGCCGTTCCTGCAGACCCAACTCTTCCTGCAGGTGGTTCATAGGAAAAGCTTCCAGTTAAGGGAATCAATTGCAGCTTTGAGTGGGAAGCAGCTGCAGGAACCAATAAGGGTTACGTGGCTCTCGATAGTAGCATTAGACCATGATCTTAATCTGACTTTGGACTTTTCTGTGCTTTATCATCAGTGGAGTAGAGGTTAAAAGAAAAGTAGCAGGAGTTTTTTGCAGTTCAATAATTGTTTTGTCTTTCCCAACATCATGAATAATGATAACACCACACAGTTGAGTTACCAAAACTGTTGCTGTTTATTTTTTTTCATGGACTGCTTGATAATCTATTAAGCCTCCAGTTTTGCACATTTAGTCTACTGCTAAATGTTGCTGTGTGGGCCTTCTTTTTTTGTCCAAAACTCACTTTAAGCTTCTTGAGAATCCAGAATAAACCCTGTACATGGTATGCGAATTAGCAGGGTAAGCCACCATACGCACCAACCTGAGCCCTCACAAAGAACCATTCATACCGGGCTAAATATTTACAGTGTTTTTTTCCTCCAACATACCTCAGCCGCCCTGATATTTTGAAGCTTGCAGTCCAGAGATGCAGTACTTTGTTGCAGAATATGTGTCTGTCTCAGCGTTACTCAAGCACAGGCATAGTGTATTTTTCGGTGAAACCTTAAGTGCCCATTTGGTCCAACTTTTTTCTCTCAGCTTTCCTCCCTCATTTCCTCCTCAGTCATAGTCACAAGGTCTGTAAAGCAAAAGAGACCTCCTATTTTCTCATATCCAAGGTAGATAACGAGCACATTCCCTTCCATCTCTCATCCTCTATCTTCTCCTATTTGTCTCTCCAAGTGAAGATGCCATATGGTTGTGGGCGCCAGGCTTGTTGGGGTGCTGGGTGGAGGAGGGGAGGCCTGAGGGCTGTTTCCATCTCGTACAGTTTCTTCTTTCTCCTGCTGTTTTTCCTCTCTTTCGCCCCCTTCCCCCTAATTTAGGTCAGTATGAGGGAGTCATCGTATTGACCCGGGGCTCATGTTTCTTCTCCAGGTGATTTTTGTTTTCTGTGGTATTGCCTGGCCTTTATCCCTGTTTCCTGTTTTCCTCACAGCACCCGTTATCCCCTCATTTTCACTGTTACTGTAGTTACCTGGCTCTGCTCTTCCTTTGACTAAAATAGGGAAAAGCTGCAGTCTGACTCCCAGTTCATTACAGGACAGAGTCTGGAGAATAATGTTTAAATGGATTTTCTTTTTGGACTGTTCAGTTTTACCACAGCACTGCCAAAACAAGCATTCCAGGAGTGCAGAGCGGTGTGGGATGTGATTCTAATCAGAAACACAGTGGAAAAACTCAACTCTACTGCTAGACACCAAAATCTGTCTACCTTCCCCCTTACTAGTCCTGTCACACTCCTTTTTTTTTCTTTTAAGGCTCAAGTGAATCACAGCAGTGAGAAGCAAAAGAGATGAGTGATGGAGGAGACCATAAAGGCTGACTTTAGCAAACATCATGAATGCATTGCGTACGTCTTATTATAGTGTCACCTCCACATTTTATTCCACTGGAGACTCTGGTTATTGTGTTTATGTCCGAGTCATTTGATTTTACTAATATTCTTAAGTGCAAACCAGTGTGTGCTTCTGTTATGCAGGTAGCGTAAAGAGGACACAACAGTGTTACATAACCAGGAGTGCCACAGCTGCTGACATGCAGTAACATTTGTAAGAGTGCGGTGTTAAGCATTAAATATGACATTTATTTTCTCTGTTAAGGATGGTTATATAAAATGATTAAAATGTCACTGTTGCTTTGAGGTTTTGTGCATACGGTAAACGTAAAGAACCCATGTTATCCTTAATTACAGGTTTATTTATTCTTGTGTATTACTAGAATATATTTTTAGGCTTTAATTGTCAATCACATTTTTTGCCATAGTTTTCTCTTACTGTACATCACTGTAGCACTTCTTCTCACCTCTTGTCTGAAGCACTTTGTTTTGTGTCTTAAAAACAAGTCAAATTTGCTCTGATTTGTCAGCTAGCATTTCAAAAGCGAGGTACTGGAGGTTACATACAGAAGCCCAGATATACGACTATAGACAGAGAGTCCTACCAGATGTGACTCCATCAAGGAAACAATGGCAGCTGGAGAAGCTGATTATTCTGTGTTTGGATGCATGTCAAATTAGGCGTTTGACGATGCAAATGTGTCACACGGTAACATAATAAGCAGGGGAAGAAAAACATTGACTTTAAATGAGGTGTTTCAAGCAGGTAAGGATCAATTTTCCGTGAGAGAATAACTGCTTAGTGAACTTTGGGCTCTGTACGTTTGCTGGCCTTTTACATGCACAAAAAGCAATTACTTACTAACAAAACTGAGAAAGACCCAAAAAGCATAATATGGCCTTTAAAGTTGCTTGGTTGAACACAACTGTACAGTGCTGCTCATTCAGTCTGCTGCCCCATTTCACTTAATTATCGCCAGATTGCTGGACAACCACATGAATCATCTGACAACAATTGGACTCCCAATATGGACATTTGGCATTCTGAATAAAAGTGAAGTCATTTTATTGTACAGACAGTTAAACTGTGAATTGGAATTTTTTGTTCATGCACACAGATTTTTCCTTGGTGTATTATAATTTCCAGTCTCTGCTAGGTGTTTTATTTGTGTCGCACTGTAAGGCTCATCTAGATATGAGATTTTTGGGGACTCAAGAGATTTGAAAAACAGATGGCAGACTGACTGGCCTGCATTTTATAACTGAGTAAAGGCAAGACTTTGATCCCATGACAAAATTTCCCATTCATGGTTTCGACTGTCTGCCGAGTCAGCAAAAACTCGAGACAACTTGAAGCAGCTTTTTGAAAATCCAGTCAGGATGCTAAGATCAGACTGAAAATTATGCTAAAACCTCTGCAGTGAGAACCATATTACTCCGTACTCCTTCCTATCACTGCTGCGACTGTGGTTAATGTGCAAACAGACAGTGAAACCGGTCAATGTGGAAATTTCTGGACCAGAATCCATGCATTAATTATCGTGTGTGACCTGCTATAACCTTTGTCTGTGTCTCACTGTGTTTTGTAGGTGGCATTGTTGGGGATAGACATTTGTGGTGCATTTGTGGATCGCATGGGAGAGCGGTTCAAAGGATACCTCGGCACAGGTGAGCTATTATCTATTTCCTCCCTGTATTTCCTTTAGGTTGCACTCTGTTTACAGTGAAACTCATTTATTGAAAAACACTCTGTTTTTTTGTTTGTTTGTTTTTAAACGAGCTTGCATACAAATACCATAAAAGGGATTTCTCTAGTCTTTTTCACTGTTTACGAAATGCGGAAGAAAACAAAACTTCATGATACACACAAATTCTTTTTTATGTTTTGTGGCGGGCCTTTTGGACATGAAGTCTGTAACAAACAAGCACAAACCTGTTGTCAGCCATTCTATAGCCAGCACACACTCATCTAGTTTGACCTTTGTAGGAGGGATTATAAGGATCTCTTCCTTTGTTCAGTTTATCAGGCTAAAAAGTTAATGCCTTTTGCAAAGTGCTTCATCCATTATCTGAAGCAGTGAGTGATTGTCACGGACAAGGTTGTCCTGCTGGCTTTAGTCCGAACAGTTTTCGGGCAGAAAAATAGGTATACTCACAAAAATGTTGTATATTGACTCAGTTTTGCTTCTCCATACTACATTTAGTGTGATAGTTTATGGGTTGTTGTACAGACTCCTCAGTGTTTAGGCATATGTCCTTCCATTTTGTCTCTCACTTCCACTTTGTGGTTCCCCAGAGACAGAATAGCAACACTGCTGTCAAGCCTGGCACCACCCCCTCTGTATTACACACTCTTTTAGTCTCTATATTTGCGCTATAGCTCACCCTATTACACCCCAAAACCACACCTTGCATTCATGACTTCATAGACTGAATCTCGTGTCAGATTTCATGCTTTGGAAGTGCGTGTTCTGTCAGTGCCAGCCCTTGTCTGTGCCCGCTTGAGGTGCCACCAGCTGTCTTTGTCAGCCAGACTGGCTCTTGTCACCAGCAAACATGCATAACCCTGCAGTGCAGCTCTGGGAGGACTGGGTCTGTCACACTGTGCAAAGTCTGCCACCACACGAACCAGTATACACACACACACACACACACACACACTCTTCATCCGCTCACCGTCTAGGACAGTGTCCCAGCTGAGCTGTGTTTGCATGTATGTGTAATGAAACTGTGTTTCACATAGATGGTAAAAACAACTCTATGAACCACCGCTGGTCCTGGAATCTCCCTCCCTCCCTCCATCTGACTTCCATCTCTCCTTTCCTGAGCGCTGCCGCCTTCTCCCTGCACCCACCCTCTTCCCACACATGCACACTGAGGGGAGGAAGATGAGATCATTGACACTGAGCGATTGTATTGATCTACAGGCCTGACTTATTATACAGTGTTGCTGCGATTACAGTGCATAAGTGCGCGTGTTTGTGCGTGCACAGACACTGTGCTCTTTGCCATTCTGCCAAGTAGCTCTCTTGAGTAAGGTGGAAATGGAAGTGAAACATACAGCTCACGTAGGGATATAGCTCTGACTCAGTTATACAGTCTTGTTTGCACACTGACGGATAAGATGAAGTGATGTGATTGGCCTGGCAGCTGTGTGACCTCCAAGTCAGATTGTTCTGTAGAAGTCTCTGTGTATGTTTTCATCTTTACTACAGCAAATGACGTTATCGTGTGCAACAATGCCCCCCCTGTCATTTTTTTCTGTTTGAGGGTATTGTCCTTGTTGCCAAGGCAACTAGATGTTTTGGTAGCATAACGTACACATACTCGCAGGAAAAGGACGGGTGACATCACTCTATCACTCCCCTCGCTGATGTTTCAGACTAGGAATGTGGGTAGGAGTGTGTGTGTGTGCTCATGCCATTCTCTGTGTATTTATGTGTTATCTCATTGAGTGAATGTCAGAGGGAGGTTTTGAGTTCTTTTGTGACTCAGAATGTTTATCATTTAAAACTTTGTCTGGTGTTTTGGACTTTGAGTTAAAGTATGAGGCTGCCTATGCTGTATGACTTTGCAAATATTAATAAATCTCTGTCTATACTTACTGAACCAAATATATCTGTGGCTCTCATCCAGAAGCTCACTGTAATCGACAGGGACGTTATTCTTTCAAAAGCTCATAAATATGTTGGGTTTTTTTTGTTTTGTTTTGTTTTTTTTAATAAAAGGCTAGCAAGCTTTCTAAAATAGACAGGCACTGCAGTTTTTAGCAAACGTAACTCAAATATTATTAAATACTTAACTCGTTAGGGACTATTTTCAGCAGCGACTTTAGTGTGCATGTGTGTATGGAGTTATGACTGTGTGAATGAGCTCACCTCAAGATGAACAGCTGTGAGTGTTTCATTGTAACAGACATGTCATAGCAATGAAGGTCTAGAAATTAAGTTATGTGCATTACTAGTTTTGCTCTGTTTTGTGGGATTTAAGAGAAATATAGATTATTGCCAAACCTCTTATTTAAATAGGATGGCTTAATTGAAGATTAAAAACTCATATTAGCAAGAGCCAATGGCAGTTTTTTGTAGATTAAACGCAACCACGTCACTGTTTACTTAATGTTGAAGCTGAAAATGCACAGGGCTTATGGTCTTTATTTTTAACACTGTTCCCCTTTTCATAAAGATTAGAGTGACCTATGAGCATTTTAGTTCTCTGGAATTCCAGCATTTAAAGGCTCTAGCGTTTTAGTCTTTACTGTGTGTCACTGCATTACATCGGCCGCACTGACATGACAGCATTTGATGATCTTGACATTATTTTAGTCACGGTCCATTTCCTGTCCACTCTTTCCCCTTGTCTTGTCAGAGCCCTGGTGTCGATGGTGGTATTGCTTCAGCTTTTACATTATACTGAGTTTCTTCCTCTGTCACACACACCCACAGACTTAATACTAAATGTGAACAAATACCTTTGTATAGAGCTGCCTTTTAAAAACACTCCACTTGGGGGCAGTCTTTATTATCTTTGGCATTTAAATCCAATAGAGATTTAGTGTCATGTGTGGCCTAATTTGTCCTGTGCTTGACATAGGTGCACATTGAACTGTATTTTTCATATTCTGACTCTCATTGCTACCCCCACCCTCTCTTCCTCTCGCTCCCTTTGTCCTTCATTTTGTCTGTCTGTAGTCTTGCCAGCTCTGGTGGACAGGCTGGGTGATGGGAAGGACCAGGTCAGGGAGAACAGCCAAGCACTCATCCTACGCTGCATGGAGCAGACTGCCTCGCCCATGGTGAGATTCACACAGACGTGTACATAAAAATCCTCAGCTCAGGACCCTGATCATACAAATCCTCTTGTAATAGGATTGATTGATGTCACACACCACTTGGATCACAAAAATATGACAGTTTTTGTCATGTAAAGCTTATTTACATCTCAATCCAGACTGGTCTGGTTTAGGACTGTATTTTAGGTTCAGAAACTGACAGCAGATGGTATGAAAAGTTGCAGCTATGAAAAGCAGAGTTATATTGTGCACTGTTAAAGGAGCCAGCTGGCTGAAACCTATTAATAACAATTCTAGTTATTCTAGTTATTAAAAAAAAATATGTTTAAGATTCAGAACAGGAACACAGCAAGCAAATCACAGCCACCTGCACTTTAATAATTTATCTCACCACAACAGAGGCAATCTATGTTTTAGCTCCCTCTTGTGGTTGTTGGAGGAATTGCATAGCTGCATCTATTCTGTTTTATATTACCAGCACACACACACCACACATACACTTCTCCACAAATTGTACCCTCCTCTGTCCTCTGTAATCTCCTCAACTACTGATGAGTTACCTGGCAGAACCTTCTCTTACTCTTATCCCTCTCATTCTTCTTCTTCCAGTATGTTTGGGAAAGACTGCTTCCTGGTTTCAAACACAAGAACTTCCGCAGTCGAGAAGGAATCTGCCTCTGTCTCAGTGCCACGCTCAGCACGTGAGTTACTTCTGTTTCGTAATCTGTGTATGAAAGCCTAACTTATTAAGTGTAAGACTATTGGGTATAGGGCATGTTTTCTTTCACCTTGTGTGCAGATGGTCACATTTTACTCCTTACACTGAATTTAATATATATTTACACCGAATGTGTAGTCTGACAGATTTGCAGTCCTAATCACACACTGCTGGCGTACATTTTCAGCATGGCTTACTGAACGTCCCACACAGTAGGGGGTGCACAGTGCAGTTAGTGCCACCTTCATGACCCATTTTGTGTGTCCAAGTAACACACATGTTCTCTGTCTTCAGGATTAATCCTCTTAAGTGTTTGTGTGACTCTGTAGAGTTGGCACATGTGAAACAAATGGCTCCACGGCTTTTGTCATGTGGTGTTACAGTCTTCGGGCACAAATGCTTATTTCTAAGTGAATTAGTTTGTCCTAATTTCCTCCAGTTAGTTATTAGAGGATTCCTACATGGCCAGAGATAGCAGGGAAGTTGCTGCCATAACTCAAAGTGTTATAAAGAAACATGCATATAGATGTAAGACTAAACACATGCTTGTTTGTGGCAGCTTGTTAAGATCTATGCACGTTGGCCTTTACTGTATTTTCCACCTGGAGGTTACACACACAGCAAATCCAGGCTGTTAGAATTGCTGTGCTAATTATAGCATGTTTCTGCTAATGGAAAGTGACACTGTTGTGCTAAATGCTAAGCTGCTGAATGATAGTAAAGCTAAATACATCAAGAACGTCCATTAGGAATGAGTAGACAGAGTAAAACACGGGACAGAAATGGTCTGCTTTTGGGTTTTAACATATTTATATCATCTCTCTTGTGTGCAGTCCACATGGCCGCAGATATAACAGTGATGAAGAAAGCTCAGTGTTGTAGAGTTTTGAAGAAAATGGAAATGGACAAAGCACACATTCGTTTGCTTGCGTTCTCTATATTTACAGTGTATTTCTTTACACAGCTGACATGTTTTCTAGGCGATGAAAGCATTTCTAAATTTGCTTGTGTTTTGTTTGCCTGTGCAGTTTTTTCTAGCTATATTTCCTTGTGTTTCTTGTGTGATTTTGTTGCTATTTTTCAAGCTGCTCTGTGTTGAGCTACTTTAAAAATGTGTGCTTCATTGATTTTTTTTGTTGTTGTTACGAACAGAATTTGCATAGTTTTTGTGCCAGGCACATTCATAAATCTCCCACAGTTCCTATATTTTGTTCACAGTTCTACCAGGCATTTAATAAGTCAGTCTACTTGAGGATATATATTTTCTAAATTCCTAAAAATGTTGTGAAGGGCATGGATTTTATTAGACATAAACATCAGATATTCATGCTTTTAATACTATTCTTGTGGCTCTCTTTCAGGTGTGGAGCCCAGCCACTGAGCCTCAGTAAAATAGTTCCTCATCTCTGCTCTCTTACTGGAGACCAAAACCCACAGGTAAGAGACACAGCACTTTAGCAGTATTATACATAATCAACATGACAGTGTATTTGTTTATACCGTGCCATCGCTGTATGTGAATGCAAGTGTCTAGAGGTCATTTTTTCTTCTTTGTATCAGTCTGTAACTAAGCCTGTGGTTTGGCTGTCAGTATGCAGTGTGTGCTGGCAGGCATCTTGAGCCAGCTCTGTGATTATTGCTGTTATTAGTGAGAAGATGGGCTCTGTAGTCCCCCCCTACCCGGCTCCACTGCTGAATCATGAGCACCAGCACCCAGTCGTTAACCCACACAACAGCACTAGCGAGTGTGTGTGAGAGAGGTCGGTTTAACCTCCCGTGGAGTTGCACCCCAAAGCTGAAATCTGCTTCTATCTTCTACCCAATGATTATCTACCCACACACATCCCAACCAATCACTATCTTCAGCAGACCCGCCCACCCTCAGTTGTAGAGAATCCCTTTAACAACGTCCCATCACCCAATCACAACGGTGCTCACTGCACAACTAGCAAATCAGAAGTCTCCCATTGGTGCGTAGAGTGTGAGTCCTCAAGGGTTTATATTTTAATGTGTGTTTATGGTTGCGCCTCTTAGTCTGTATAAGTGAGGGTAATTTTTAGCAAATCATTAGGGAAAATTAACCATAATTTTAACATACACACACACACACATAGGTTATTTTTGCATTGCATGGTAGGTAAACCACTAGAAGTAGTGTGGAAGCCTTTTTGTGTTTGTGCATGTGTTAGAGGGCTGTTAAATTGCTCGTCTGTCTGCAGGTACGTGAAGCTTCCATAACAACATTGGTGGATGTTTATCGTCATGTTGGAGAGAGAGTCAGAGCAGACCTGGGAAAGAGAGGACTTCCAGCTGCACGGTGAGTTTGTGTTCTGTTGTCCTGTATTGATGAGCTCTCTCTTTGTGGGTGCTGATAGTATTTTTATTCGTGTGTGTTTGTGTGGAGGGGCTGTGGGTCCCGTGGCCTTGGCACTCAGTCTGTCCCAGGCCACACCATGCACCACTCTGCCCTTCGCACACACAGAGGCTGTTTCATCCAGAGCACAATGCTGACTGAGGTTGGGAGGGTGTAGCCGGGGCACAAAGGCGTTGGGTGGAGTCACAAAATTGAGGAAAAATCGGAGAAAGTGTGTGTGTGTGTGTTCGAGTCATCTGAAGAGGGTTCATTGAGTGGTCCTTCTTCGGTCGTCCTGGTTACATGTGCAGGGTTGAGGGTTATTCTAAGCACACAGTGACCCCCTCTCGCTCCCCCCGTTTTCCTCTTTCTCCCATGTGTGGAATTCAAGCAACAGCCACTGTTGTGTGCTGACTACTCAGCATGAGTCTTGCGTCTGTGAATGCTGGCTGTGGCCGTGTGTCATGTGTTGTGCATATTAAGCCAGTCTGTCTCAAGTGTAAACACACTGTCTATGTATGTGGGAATTGAGCAGACTGATATGTCTGTCTGCCTTCGGTTATATGTAGAGGTCTGGCAGATGCAGTGATTTAGGTCTGAAACCTGTAGCTGTTCTTCTTCTATTGATGGTGTAAACAATTTTTATGAAATTCCTTGAAATAAATACCTATTTTTGCATGCATTGTGTGTGACATACCCATTTTTACCCACGTTTACTGATAATATTGACGCACTGATGATATAATGATAATAATAGTTGTTGTGTGCACATTCATAGAACCTCAGTGAGATAGATGATCAATAACATCAATATAATTGAAGTACCAGCTGTGCAGCAACAGAATGCTGGAACTCAGAACTCCTTTTAATTTTATTTGTGATGATTCAACAGATTATAGTCTGTACTCAGGAAAGTAGCCCCAGCACGAAACCTGGTGAAAGTTTTGTGTGTGTTTATGTTAGTGTTGGGTTTTCTGGGTGGAATGCAGGGCTGTGGCCAGGGTCTTGCTGACTCAGTCACATATCTTGTATCATAATTCTGTAGACCTAACATCAGATCATCGTGCGAAAGATAGACTCATGACAGAGAAAGGAGTATAGAAGGCAGAGAATTAAAGTTAAAACACTCTGGCCTGTTTTTACGCTGTGTGAGGGAATAAACTTTGCAAAAGTATGAAAGACAACCAAAGGGTTAACGCTCTGAACTTCAACTAGTCCTAGGCCTGCTCTTGTGAGGGCTCATTTTTCACTGCAATATGAAGTCGTGCACCTCAGTGGAAACAGCACAACCATGGATAGAAGTCAAGAGATCTCAGACATGTCTTCTGTGTGGTATTTCAAAGTTAGAGTGCCATAAAGCATGAAAAAAGAAAAAAAAAAACAAGTTTGATTTATTTGATTTTTACAAAAACTTAAAAAACTTGAAATCAAATTGTGGAACATTTTATCGGATGTCTCCTGGTCATATCCATATAGGAACCCTGCAAGCTGTTGATATGTTACTACTTGTCTCCTCCGCTCTTTGAAGCCTACAGTTCAGCTGAACATTGTCATGCATCTTTTGGTTGTGGCTGAAAAAGTGAAAAACTTCCCTGTTATACTGAAAAGAATTTTTTACTTTTTTCCACAATCTTTTTGTTGCAAATTTATTTTATTGACACATGCAGAAAAAATGATTTTGATGAAATATTGCTACTATAAGCATATATTTTGTGTTGTTTTCTGATGGAACAGCATGTCACAAGTGAGTAACTCCAGGACCAACAGAAAAGTGAAAATCCAGCGACTTGAATTTTTCAGCTGCAGAATATCCTTGACAGAGTGATATCTGTAATACAACCGCATGCTATACCAGCACTATTAATAATTTCTTCAGGAAATATGGCGTGTGTATATATATACACATACTTAGTAAGAAACTTTGGGTCCTGGCATTCATGTAAATGTTACTTTGACACGTGTCACCCACCTAAACTGTGGACCAAAAACCCCCTGGTTTGTTAAAAGTAACAACAAAGGGCTGTCATCTGACAACAGTCTCCTATAAATAGGTCAGATGCAGGTTGACTGAGCATTGTCGACCTCCCCCCTGCGTTATATTTCTTGTTCAAAGGCGAAATGAGCTCCCAGAACGGTGTGAGTCATCTCCACTAGACACTGGGTGACCCTTATTCAATGACAGCCAGCAGCAGTAAGAGGATGGGCTCCTAGAATTAGGAAATATGAAGAGTGAGGGTACAGGCAAGTGGGGGGTAGAGGGACAGGCATAGAGGAGGGAGGAGCAGCCTTGCATTCTGTCTGCTGCTAGCCATACAGCCCCTCCTCCTCTGACGAATATGTGTGTCTGCGTATGGGAGGGAGGTTATGTAAAGGGTAACTGAATCTCCTCGCTGCCTGTCACACAGATTGGCCCACTGGACTCTCCTTCTCTCATACAGTTTGCACACAAAGGCGCTGCCTGAGATTCAACACTCTGTGCCACTGTGTTGATTTCCTAGTGGTTGTGAGTGTAGACATACAGTATGTATGCGCGACTGTAGGTGGTGCTTCATCGCATGCCCGTAGCATGCTTTGGTCTCTCGCTGTTTGGCTCCCTCTCTCTCTCTCTCACGCCCTCCCTCCCTCTTTCCGTCTTCTTTCCTCCCTCCCTCTCAGAGCCACTGCACCATGTTGGATACAAAGAGCTGAGGACCAGAGTGTGTCACTAGTATGGTAGCTAATGCAACGTTGCGCAGCAACCTATTAATCAGCCCACTGGGAAATACTGAGGCAGAAACGAAGACTAAATGCCAGGTTATTTCTGAATCAAATAAGCAAATAAAATGCTAATGAAAGCAAGGGAACCACGTGAAAATGCTGCACGACTGAGGAGCCAGTTGCAACGCTAATCGTCACTCATCAGGAGCTGCTAAGCTGTGGACCAGCAACCAGGCACCAAAAGACAGAGAAACAGACAGATAGAGGACGGTGTGTATGACTCTTAATGCCTGTGTGTTCAGTTCCCTCGCTAACCTTTGGCAATGAGACATTAGGGCATGTGGTTGGACATGTGTCATTATGTCTTGGTTGTGTTTTTGTCGTACCAGACATGAGTAAATGACGATGCTCAGTGAGCAGGAGATGTTTAAGAGTTTGATTTGTGTAAAGCCATCTTTTTATCTTGACTTGTCTGTAGATTGGGCTGGATCATTGCCCTGTTTTTATGCATACGGTCCTACCTGTAAATCACATTACTGAGCCGATCTGGATTGTAATTTTGTGTTTGTGTGTGTATCTGATGCTGAGCAGGATGTTAAGGCGGACTCTTGTTATGTTACTACTGCAGCTTCATGAGTGACTGCCATATTAGACACACCCACCCACTAACAGACAGACAGGCGGGCAAGCTGTCCACATGTTGCTGCTGCTGATACTCTCACTTGGGATTCACAGCACCTTGTTTGTCTCTAGGTCAAGGCTGGGGTGTGTGTATCCATCTGTGTATGAATTTTCTTTGTCATAATATGGAGGAAAATTGGCTATACTTTCCTTAATTTAGTCTGATATTGATGTATCAAGTTCTGAAATTGCAATTAATTGATTATCATTGTTGTATATGTCTGTGTGTTTTGCTCTAACCTTGTTTTCTCTCTCTCTCTCTTTAGGTTACAGACAATATTTGCTCGTTTTGATGAAGCCTTGAATTCAGGCAACATGGCTCTCAGCCCGAGTCACGGTCAGTGCCTTTTCTCATTTATTTTGCCACACTTGTATTGGAGAGCCACCAGGTTGAGTCATGTTGTCAAGATGGTTTTACTGTTGTCAGGCTGTTTGTGTGTGTCTGTGTTTGTGTGTGTGGCCTGTGCATGTCTAAATGGGCTTGTGCTTTTGTGGTTGTGTCAGTTTGTTGCCATGAGCTTCTGTAAGAGGACCTAACAGGATTAATGGTTTAGTGTGTCTACGTGTGTGTGTGTGTGTGCGGGTTTTCCGACAGAGCCAGACCTGAGCTGAAGGCTACTGATAAGTTTTTTTTATCTTAACATTAGCTTGGACTGTGGATCTCTCGGAGTCTGAGCCTTAGCCAGTTTTCTTTGATCATTAGAAGTTAGAATTGCATGAACAACATCCCTTATAGTGATGTGTCACTTTACACAACACTATCCCTGTTTGCATCTATTGTTAGTGTGATTTTCACACTTGACGCTTATATTAAGTGTTTGTGTGAAGAGAATTTATTCAGAGTTGATTCACATAGTGAATTTTGCAGGCTGGCAATAGATCCGCTATGATTTGATCAATCCAGTGTCTTTGTCAGTGTCAAAGGATTCTGACCTGACAAACCAGGTGGTTGCGAGGACAACCACGTGGACAGCTGCGTATTTGCGGATGCAGAGTTGTTGCTATTATGCTACTTTCCTCGTCTGTTGGAGCTAATTTGAAGGACTGTGTCCCACAGTGTCACCACAATCCCTGACCTCAAGTTACCTCACATAAAAGTCTCTCCAGTTGCAATGCAGTAAACAGATTTAAATTTTTTAGCAAAGATAGACATCAGATTGGTATTTGGTGTGACCGGATATCTAGAGTTAAGGTATAAGAATAATTTCCAGGTCATTTACTAGGTCATTTGTCAGATTTCAGTAGCACTGCTTTGATATATGGTTTGTTAATTTATTCAGTTGCATGAAAAATTGAATTGTCTCATTCAGGATTCTTGCCTAAAAGCAGAGACCAACACATTGCATTTTCCTTTCCAGGGTGTTTGACTTTTTTCCCTTTTGTCCATACCTTCCATGGAAATGTTGATTTTTGGAAAATCAGACATTGCATAAAAGCTCATTTCCATTATACGTGGAAGTGGGGGATTTTCAACAACTACTGGACGTGATGGGAATTATCAGTGTGAATTCACTGTTGAAACAAACTGTAGATTGTATGCATAATATTTGGATTACATATATAGTTTGTTTAGTACTTCATAAGGTAATGACGATGAAAATCTCTTTACATAAACATATCCCAAATTTTGGTCAAATTCATTTTGAACTGCATGGCTTTAAGCTGAGTTTGTGCTCACTCTGAGGTCAGTTTGGTCTGTTGTTGATGTCTAGCAGATTCTGTCACTGGATGATGGTCCCTTTAGGCTGCCCTGTCACTGCATCTGCCTGTCTAGCAGCGACAGCAGTGGTTGGTGCTCGATATGCTGTTGCAACCCGTTTACTTGGGGAACGACATTGGGAGAGACATGAGGAAAAGCTCATGTGCAGTGGGTGTTGTTGATGCTGTCTCTGGTTGCAGCAGAGGGGCAAGGAGTGTTTTTTTTTTAAACTCTCACCTCCCTTAGGTTTAGAGCAAATTTGTGTTTTGGGTCAATGATTACGTAACTGTAGTGATCAAATGCTAAAGGGATATTTTGTGTTGTTGTTTTTTGTCATGTGCTTTGCCCAGGATGAACGCAGTGCTTTTTATCAGAATAAGGAATTCGGTGCACTAGTAGCTTGTCACTTTTTATTTATAATAATGGGAAAAAGATCATAGGAGGAAACCGTACAGCAGTCTAGTGGAGAGAAAAAAACTGGCTCACATGGTGAACGAAACATGGAGTAGTCATTTATTTAGGCATGTAGCCCACTCAATATGCAACTATCCTCTCCAACAAGTCGTTTTACAAACCATGCAACAATCAGACACTTGTGAAACAGCAAACCTAATTGTTGAATAGTTCTGTTTCAAAACTACTGCAGCATACAGTGTTTGTATTAATGCTTCAGTTTATCTTTTGTGTTGGGTGGCTGTTAGCAGCTGCTTTAAATTCTTGACTGTATATCCAAACTGCCTGAGTTAACATAAAGTGGAACTGACTGCAGGTGCTTACCGTGAGGAACTTTAGCTAGGTTTCCTGCTGTTTGGCCTTGGTTGTTACCTAAAGTTTACTTAAGCTTCTTTCTTTCTTTCTTTCGCCTCAGCTACTGCAGATTTGCATGCCACAGTTGTCCAGGCACAGTCCCACAATTGTAATTTATTTTTTTTTTGTCTAGTTATTTTATTATGAATTCTATGTATTTGCATGACAAATGATTTGGTCTTTAAAATGTGTAAAAACACCCAAAATTCCCTGAAAGCTTTTTTTGTCTCAAAGTCCAGTCTCAAAACAGGTAGTTTGGATGTAGATGATGGGTTAAAAAACCAATTAGCTAATCAGTTTTGTCAGTCATATTTTGTGTGCTGTAAACTTCAGTGTTGGGTTTTAGACTGTAGGCTAAAACCTCACCATGGGCTTTAGGAAATAGTGTTTTTTTTCAATGTGGTTTGACCAAACAATAAAGAGACTAAGATCAATGGTTGTATTTCACAGGGGGCTTGGGAAAGTAAATAAACGTGAAAATGTAATCAAAAATATCAGTGAAGTTGCTGATTAATTTTCTGTTGATCAACTAATCTAATAGCAGTGTTTTTTGATAATACTCGTGAAAATGCTGTGACATGTATGTTCTGTCCAAACAGCATGACTTGTGTTTAGATCCCCACAGACCTTTCCAGCTTTACATAAGGGATGTCTATTCTAATCATTTTGTGTACCTTCTCCAGATATAATGCAAATTTGAATGTTTCTGGTAAATGTTAATAATGAAATGTTGGAGTCTGTCTCTCTAACCTATTCCTGCCTTCTTAAATCATGTTTGGCACTCAACACCTGTCAGTCCATTGTTCATAGTTTACTCTGTGTTTAGTAAGAAAATCGACCAAAACAGGTTAGAGAAGTTCAGAAACTGAATGCGACGAAATGAGCTGCTGGGATTTTCTTTTTTCTAAGCACTCCTCAACCTGTGAGTGTGTGAGACAAATTCACATCATCTGCTGAAACACACACAGTGCCTTCTTACTTGCCTTTGCTCCACTTTGTTTGTAGGCCGGGTCTTGGCGTTTGCTTTAAAGGGTCTGAGGCAGCTGTTGCTGAGAGAAGAGGAGGGAGGGAGACAGGGAGGGGAAAGGATTGAGGGAGGAAGCTGACAGAGATCCCTGGCAGTCGCCGAGTCATTTCGCTGTGCCTATCAGTGCCTCTCCCTGATTCATCATGACAGAGACAGAGAGAGATTGAACAAACGGGGAAAGAAAGTAGCTAGAGGAGAAAACAAAGGAGAAAACAGAGGGGCAGAAGTGAAGGCGGACAAAGGCAACAGGGAGGTTCTACCCATAACACTGTAACTATGGTAGTTGGGGATGATGGCGACGGTAAGTGCATGTGTGTGTATGTGTGTTTAATCTCATCTGACTGCGGATGCTGGCACTTAGACAAAAGCTTGTCAGCATATGGTTTTAGATTGAAATCAGCTTAAACTCCAAGCACTTTCATCCCAAGTACTTTGGCTCAAACATTGGCTGCCACTGCGTGTGTGACAGAGAAAACTGGGGTGTCCTGAAATGTCTCCACTATGTTGTATTATTTTGTGCATGTATGTTCCTAGATAAGAGTAACTATGCGTGGGTGTATGCAACCTTTGATTTCTGCTGTCTTTTTAAAATTCATAAGAAAGGGAGCAGAGAAATATTTGGGAGAGATGGTTGCATTGCTGTAACTTGTTGCTGAGGCCTGATTTGAACCCTAGATATCATTCACGGTTACATGATACTTTATGCACCCAAGCCAGCAGGACGCTCAAAGTGAATGTTCTGTCAGGATTCACTCACAATCTCTCCATTCACTTTGGTTCAGATAGGTGAAGAGAACATTTCCTTCCAGCTTTTGCTTTGCTATTCAGCTGATTTTTATTTTCAAATCAACTCAGAAAAAATATACTGTGACTTTTCTCTGAAATAGCATCTCTGCTTTTTTTTTCTCTCCCACTTAAAGTCTCTCCTTTGCAGAAATAATAGGTCAAGTGCGTGCTTGTACTGTATTGGCAGCACCCTTGATTATTTAGCTCTCAGTATCAAGGGTTTTGGAGAAACTGATTAGCGAGTAGACGTCTCTTTCTGACTGTATGAATGCAGTGCATGTGTGCTAGGATTTTAAGATAATGATCATGTTAATTATGACCAAATATTTATTGCTGGATATGGTCCACTATTGCTCACTGTGCTCATATGGACTTGAGAGTGGGTTTCCACACACATTAAGCCAAAATAGCTTCCAGTGAGAGCAGAAAAAAGCATTTCTTTATACATATGTGAAATTAGATTTAACTTAACCAACATGTGTCCAGGATTACACTAAACATCAATTATTACGTCACACATAGATTTAATCTCTAAATTTAAACTCACCAACAAAACTGGAAGTAAGAGACCTGCGGCATAGACTGAGTATCGTAGTCTGTTCCTTTATCTTTTATCATTCACATTGATCAACAATATAATTCAGAATTCCAACTAATTAATCACCATGTGTGTTCTTTAGTGTAATGTGTAGATGTGTATAGGGCATGTTTTTGGTGTTTGTGTACGTGAAAGTAAAGCATGTCAGCGCCGCTGGCACCATGCTCAGCTCCTATTTAATGTCATTTGGCTGTCTAAAAATGTTCCGGTATGAATACAAAAACACACACACACACCATGGAAGCGCAGAGCTATTCGGTGCCTTGCAAACTGACCATCAGTAGCAGCTTTCATTGCTTGCATAGTACTTCAGTGTTGACAGGGATTGACACACACACACACACACACACACACACACACACACACACACACACATTCTCATTCTCTCTTGCAGACATGCTCATTCTGCTTCAGTGCATCATCGACTCTGCAAAGGGAACCATGACCCTGTTTCTAGGCTAAACTGGTTGCTGTAGCGAAGGTTCCTTCTCGGAATATTATGGTTTATCCCTCTCCCCTACTTGGCATTGGAACCTAAATTATACCTGTGTGTGTTTGTGTGTGCGTGTCTGTCTGTGCGTGTGTGTGTTTGTCTGTGTGTGTGTGTTTGTGTGCATGTGTCTCTTCATTTAATGAGATCATTTTCCCTGAGCTGGGCTGGAAATGGAGCAGTCTGTCTCCCGTTAGAGAATCCAGGCCTAAACCTCAGATGTGCCTCTCACTCTTCCTTTTCTCCCTTTTTTCTCCATCATTCTCTGTCTCACATTAGGCTGTAAGTGAAACGTCTGCTCATCTGACCTTCTTACGCATTCCGATAAATGGCGACAAATGAAATGCATGGTTACTGTTGATAATAAAACTTCCAGGGCCATTTTTGAAAGCACAGGGCCTGAGTTTTCTCTTAAAAGATTAATAGCTTTTACGCTAATTCTGTATTCATCCTTTTAGTTTGTTGCCATTTTGATACTACCAATATTAACCATTCCTGCAGACACAGTTTGCTGTATAATAATTGCTATGTTTAAAGTGGTTTATCTTCTTTGTTACTTTACATGCCTTTAGTTGAACAGAACAGATTTCTGTAGGATTTGCACGTTGTTTTATTAGAGTCTGTTTTTTTGTTGACACACATACCTCCACTCTTTTATTTTGGAGCTGGGGCAGTCGAGAGTTTTTAATAGCTTTTGTCCCAGTCACTGCGATGCTACTTTTGTTCTTCTTTCCACTGGTTGTCATTGTCATGTGGACACTGTGCGGTGTCAAGATATTTGCTGTCATTTTTTACATTGGACTCTACACACTGTCACATGATCCTGAGCAGGAATATTTGAAATTGCCTGTACCCCTGCACATTAGAGCAGATCAGCACAACACACAGGCTCGGTGTGGAATAATTCCTCTGAAGATGTCTGGTTATGCTCTTAGTCGCATGTTTCAGATTTTTAGCCGTAATACCCATGCTGATGTATTTTGTAAAGCTCCACCTGATGAGATGTGGCGATACTTTTTCTGTTACTGAGATTAAGCAAAGTTTACGTGAAACGGTGTTGCTATATTTGCTTTGGAGACAAAAAAGGTTATACCAAGTCGAGTACTATGCAGACTTTTGATTCAAAGGGGCACCAAACAGGATTGAAGGAAGCGAAACAATGCTGCAATTAGTTCTGATTTAAGTGTGGCACAATGTTTCTGTTGCACTGTGCTTGCTGTACAGTTTGGCTGTTTTTATTTGATGTAGTCATCTTTAGTTGGTTTTGTTTAAATTTCAACTATTTTTTAGATTAAAATGCACAGTGAAGGTTCCATCATTATATAGTGGCACTTCCACTCATCGCTATAAACATTCACCTTTGAATCCAAATTTTATTCACTGAATTAATTATTAAGTTAATATTAAGTTGGTAGATTTTTTTTAATGTGACATTTTATTCTGTTTAGTGTTTAGGAGACAAATGCCTCCATTCTTATATGTAAGTTGTATGTCCTTCTGTGTTTTAGAGGGTGTTAGAATAAAAGCCATTTTGGTTAGAATAGAGCCAGTGCTGCCACCATGTGGTCAAAACCCTCCAAAAAAGGTCTGTGTGTTTGTGTTCAGAGATCTGTTAACAAGAATGTGATTAGCTCTGTCTATTTCAGATACACTCTCTGTCTAGATGGAGACAGATAAACAAGACAAGAAATTGCATGCCTCACTTCATTTCCTCCACATCTACTCATATGTAGGATATATTTGTTTCTAGGCAAAGAGGATTGGCATACTGGGGCTCTGGTGCAGGTTTCTACAGAGATGTGTTGTTGTCTTTGACTATCGATTGATTGTTTCTGGACAACTATCAGGTTTATCTGTTTCTGCCAGTCATCTGCTATCCTCATTTCTTTCCTGTTTTTGACTCTTCTCCTGAAATGGAGAGAGGAGGGAATCTCGGCCTGGAGTTTCCATGGTAACGCTGCCTGGTACACGGCGGAGCTGATATCTCTCTCTCTGTTTCTGTGTCGTGTATTACTATGTGTATCTGCTTCTGTGACAGATTTGCATGTTGTGCCATATTTGTTGGCAGTGTGGTGTATCAGTGGTGATATTTAATGCTGTTATAAGAGCCTTCCTCCTCATCAGTCCACAATCCGTCCTGTTTTCATAAACTGACATCAAACGAGTGAATAAACAGTCAATCCAACTGTTGATTAAACTAAACTGGAGATGTTTATGTGTGCCAATGGGTTTAGTGAACATCGGTTTTCTTTCTGTTTGCTGCTCTATTCATTTGAGAAACTGGTCTGCACAGGTTGCCATGGCAACAGCATGTGTGCAGTCTGCTCTCTACAAGGGATTCTCTCTCTCTCTCTTTCTGGTGTCTTTGCTCTGCCCTTCACCCAGAGACATTTATTTCCCGTGGGGTCTGACTAGACAAAAGCACGAGATGCTAATCATGCTAACATTGATGCTAATCAATGCTAAGACCCTTGATGCATGACAGAGTATTGCTAATGGACCCAGGGGTTTTGTTAGAAAGCAATTAGATTCACTAAATTTTGAATGATGCTGTGAATTCATTCAATGGTATCATTATTTTTTAGTCAAATTTGACTGTAAACATCCCAATATTTCCACATCTGCTTCTGCATGTCTTTTACAAACATAATAATCTGTTTAATTCAGGTGTTTACTATGCAAAAGAGGGTATTTTAATTCTCTTGAACATCAAAACCGGTATGCTAACTCAAAACAGTTACTCAGAACAATGAACTAAAATTATATGCTAGTAAGTTGCATATTGGGGAATAGCTATACAGAATTTATTTATTTTTCTCTGTCACATTAGATTGAGGTTAAAGCTTGATTTTTAAGCAGCAAAAATAATTGGGGATGTTTACATCTATAGTGGGCAAATGGCTGAGTAGACTCTGTGATCCAATTATGACGCAATGTGACGCAATTATTGGAAAGTGCAGCAGGACTAGTGAGTCTGTGCATTTATTTTACTTGCTGCACCCCAGACAGATTTTCAAAATCCCCCAAAACAAGCCAGAGGCAAGAGATGGCTGTAGTACAGGGCTGGCAGAGTTTCATCAGGCAAGATACCAAGTGTCTGCTGATGTGTGTAGGTTGAGAACTTAAGTCTGTTGTTGATTGTAAAGGATTTATTGGCCAGTTGTGAACATGATGACTGTCAGTAGAGTTATAGTAAATTGGTCTAGAAGCTTTGGACTGATCAACTGCTCTTGAAGAATTGTAAGCTTTTGAAAATAGCACTTCTAATAGTTTATCAGTGAAGTTCATGCAAAGTGCAGTAAACATAAAAAATGTAAATCTAATATTTGGCATGACCACACTTGACCTTGAGCTGCTTCTGTTATTCCAGACTGGCTTGATGACGCTGAGATCAAGGAACTGTGGGGGACAAACTCTATCATTCATTCTGTCATTTCCAATCCAGCAGCAAAATAATCAAAATCACTTCATTGTCCACATACTCACGGACTGCACTGTGTTTGTGTGTCTGTGTTTGTGTGAGAGAGAGAGACACAGTGGGAGGGTCAAGGCCTCAGATGGAGGGGTGTGGTTCACCCTCCCCTACCCCCCCAATCATCAGCCCTCTTTTGATCATTGCTCCATCATCCTTTGTTCTTTTGTGTATGTGGAGAGACTGAGTACCTAAATGTGTTTTCATCATGCAGGTAAATGTAGAAGCACAAAAAGTGTGTCAAGAGGTTGTTGACTATTGTGTGTATGAGTGTGTGAGAGAGGGGATGTGAGAGGCTAGAGTTTGTGTGTCGTCAATGGTAATGAGTTTAGGTTAGCTGGTCTGGCAGGGACACCGAGAAGCCCTGTTAATATTCCTGGGGTGTCTGTATGTGTGTGTGTCTCCCTTTCTCTCCCATCACACACATGCATTCAAAGGCCTGCCTCCACCTCCGCACTGGCTGCAACACCATGATGTCACCTCTCATCTGATTGGCTATGAGGCTGCTAAGAGAAGGAGGAGAGAGGCTGGGAGAGGGAGGGATGGAAGATACAGAGGAGTGAAAGAAAATGCCGGCACTTGTATGGGTGGAGGGGTTTTCGGACAGCGATGTGAGGTGCGCGCGTGAGTGTGTGTGTGTGCAGCTGTAGCCACACTATGAAGTGTGCGTGAGGTTTTTGTATCTCTTTTGGGGTACGGCTTGGAGAAGAGGGGGGACCCCGTTACCACGCCCTCCCAGAAGCATGAGGCGACTTATCTGCCAGCGGATCTGTGACTGTGAGTGCAGGGATGGACCTGGGTGTGCTGGTGTGTGTGTCAGTGACTGTGTGTTAATGTCAGCTCATGGCATACAACGTATATGTCTTTACATGTCCACTGGACATTTGCCAGGCCTGAAACAATAGGCTTTCCAATGGTATTGAAAAGGGTGTCTCATACGTACACACTTGCATGCCTGGTATTGATTTTGCATGTCGACTCTGTGTGTGTAGGTAATTTGATGTATGAGTCAAGGTGTAGGGTGGTGGCTTTGGCGCATTTCTTCATGGCTGGTTGTCAGAGTGACTAAAGCGCAACTGCATTCCTATGCCAACGGTTTGATCTCCTCAGTTGACTTGTGTGCGGGTGTGTGTGTGTGTCCTCACATATCATCCTCCACAAGTGTTTTGCTGGTAGATGCACGTTCTAAAAGCTTCATCGTTGTTGCAAACCTGTCTGAAGTTTCACTGCTAGCTTTCCAGCTAACATGATTTCTGCTGGCTAGCAGAATGATGCTTTGGCATCTCGAGAGTTCTGTCAGTCACCGGCTGTGGAGTTGGACATCTTGATCGTTTGGCTGTTTTTGACTTTGCAGAACTGATCCTATGTATATGTGGCTTGGCCTTTTTCCACCTAACCAGCAGAGTGTTTGTAATTGGTATTGATTTAGTAATCCTGACTTGGCTGTCTGTAGACTACAACCTCTTTGTGCGTCGTTTCTCATCATTACTTTGGTCTTAAGCTCTTTATGCTCAACATTAAAGCAAATAGGGCAAATAAAAGCCAACGCTTGACATTTTTCAAAGGGTTTTGAGATTCTGGATGATTAACAATTGCCGGTTTTTAGAAAGTTTATTCTTGTGTTTGTAGAGTAATTCAGAATTTCTAAAGTGAATCTTCAGTTATAATTCTGTGCTTCCATTCTGTTTTAATGAATGATTTTCTTTTAGGGTATGAATTTATTCAATATAGGTTCCTCTCTGGTTACATTATTTAAGGTTTGTTTGTGAAGAAATTGATTTTCAAAATTTTGTAAAAAGATTAAGAACTGTTTTGTTTTTCTGTTTGCTTGCCTTGTTACCATGTGTTAAGTCTTTGCACAAAGTTTGATGTGGACAGTAACACTCAACACTAACAATCTGTCTTCTCCATACAGATCGTAGTTTTGAAGATGATGACAGTGTGGATGGAAATCGCTCTTCCTCAGCCCAGGCTGCCTTCAAGGTTCCCAAAGTTCCCAAGAAGCCTGCTGACTCCTCTGCTGCACGCAGACCCAGCGCTACTGGAGGCAAGCTAGGTACTTAATTTCCGTTTTCAGATGCACTTAATGCACATTCACAGTTTACCTATTGCATCCAAGTTGGAAGAAAATACATTTTTGTCCTGACAAGGCTGGCTTTCATTGCACATTCATATCCAGTGGCTCATCTAGGCTTATGGCAGAGCACGTGTATCATTGCAATTGGCAAGCCGTATTTTATAGCTACGTGGAAGTTACTACATAGTATATTGATTTCAAGCATATATAAATAAAAATCCCACTGACGGACAAGCACCCATTGACCACCACCATAATTTGACTTCGTTGTTTTTGTTTATTTGAGCAAAATTTTTCTGTTACTGCAGCTGTAACAAGACTTGAGCTGTCTTGCTTTATTGGTGCCTGGAGGATTTCATGTCTGAAATCCTGCTGTCATTTGTGCATGTGTTGTAGTTTGAAATTGTGTGTTTATTTGTGATCTGGATGTGAAATGAGCTTAACCCACATTTCTGTACTTTCTTCTTCTGTGCTTTTTCCCTTTGGCCAATTTTACCATCATTGTTTCATGTGCAAGTGGAAAAAATTCCCTGCTAGCCTGTAATTTTCCTGAGAAAGACAATTCATTGTTTATAGGATGGTAAACAATTGGTATTGGTGTTCACAGTATAAGAACATGACTATGGGAGCTATTTGAAGAAGCAAAAGATGTGCATTAGCAGGCTACAGTCCACAGTAACAGACTCCCTTTGTATATTGTCAGAAATCTGATACACTCCCATCTGATACACTTATCAGTCTCATATCTGTATTCGACTCAGGGCTTCATATCTGCCTTTTGAAATAGTTTATTTCATCCTTTCTCTTACCTCCTCCTCCTCTCCGTCAAGACTCCCTCCTGTTGTAGCAGGTTGGAGTATTGTGTTTGCTCCCTCTTTGCATGTATTGATCTTTCCCATCTTCCTCTCTGTCGGTAGAAAGCTGTGTTCCCATGAACATGCAGTAGGGTTCTGCTGCCTGCTGATGTATCTGTGTCAGCAATGTCACACATAGACACATACATGCACACTCGTGTCTTACACGCAAGCAATCTGTCTGAGTCCTGATGCATTGCTCTGTTGGTCGGTAACACAAGACTGTGATCCCTTGTCACTTGGATCATTACGGTCTTATTGATTGTGGGGTGGCTGTGAGAGGCTGAATGAAGGGCGTTGTAGGTGTTTTTTTACACACAGAACTACAGCTCTAAAACCAGTATCTTGTTAAATCGAGTATGATGAAAAGGACGAGACCTGTCTTGAACTTTGCCACAGATTTGCAATATTCATTAACTTGCTTCCAGCAATGTTATAATGTCTGTATGGACATTGTCACATTAGCAGCATTTCAGCCGAGCAGCAGCAGCAGCAGCAGCAGCTATGGTCGTGGTGACAGGAGGCTTTGAGGAGTTTTGGAAGTGCTCCGAGTCTCACTCACTAATCTCTCTAGTCATGTACACTACCAGTCTGTCCAAACGTTTGGACACACCTTCTCATTAAATGTTTTTTCTTTATTTTCATGACTATTTACATTGCAGATTCTCACTGAAGACATCAAAACTATGAATGAACACATATGGAATTATGTAGTAAAAAAGTGTGAAATAAGTCAAAACATGTTTTATATTTTAGATTCTTCAAAATAGCCACCCTTTGCTTTGATTACTGCTTTGTACACTCTTGGCATTCTCTCAATGAGCTTCATGAGGTAGTTACCTGAAATGGTTTTCCAACAGTCTTGAAGGAGTTGTTGGCCCTTTTTCCTTCACTCTGCGGTCCATCTTGTTGCTTTTCCTTAGTAGTGGTTTCTTAGCAGCTATTTGGCCATAAAGGCCTCATTGGCGCAGCCTCCTCTGAACAGTTGTTATAGAGATGTGTCTGCTACTAGAACTCTAATCTGAGGTGCTGTTCACTTGTGATTCCTGAGACTGGTGACTCGGATGAACTTATCCTCAGCAGCAGAGGTGACTCTTGGTCTTCCGTTCCTGGGTGGTCCTCGTGAGCCAGTTTCATCGTAGCGCTTGATGGTTTTTGCGACTGCACTTTGGAGCACATTCAAAGTTTTTGCATTTTTCCAGACTGACTGACCTTCAGTTCTTAAAGTAATGATGGACTGTTGTTTCTCTTTACTTAGCTGATTGATTCTTGCCATAATATGGATTCTAACAGTTGTCAAATAGGGCTGTCAACTGTGGACCAACCTGACTTCTGCACAACACAACTGATGGTCCCAACCCCATTAAGAAGGCAAGAAATTCCACAGATTATCCTTGACAAGGCACACCTGTGAAGTGAAAACCATTTCAGGTGACTACCTGCATGAAGCTCATCCAGAGAATCCAGTGTGCAAAGCAATAATCAAAGCATAGGGTGGCTGTTTTGAAAAATCTAAAATATAAAACATGCTTTCACTTCTTTCACACTTTTTTGTTTACTACATAATTCCATATGTGTCCATTCATAGTTTTGATGTCTTCAGTGAGAATCTGCAATGTAAATAATCATGAAAATAAAGAAAACCATTAAATGAGAAGCTGTGTCCAAACTTTTGACTGGTAGTGTATGTAAAACTTGAATTGAAGTTGTGTATAGATCTAGTAAAACATGAGCTATTGCGACATTGTGTAAGTAAGTGTTTGGATTCAAATGGGAATCCGACACGCACACGATGGATGACTGAAACATTTTCTGTATAGCCTTGAGGCGCAGCGGTTGTAAACATTACCTGCCGTTTTGTTGTTCATTTTTTTTAAAAAATTCAACCTTTTTTTGTCAGCTCTTTTATGTGCTATATGAAAATATTTTCCACGGTGGTCCCTTTGTCTGCATTTGCATTTAGATGACAGTACGCCCACACACTCTGGCACACCCAAAAGCAATGCAGACGACCGATATTTCAATTTGCCGATAACTCACAATATTGGAAAACTGTATCTGGAAAGATCTGATACTTTGATGATACCTCTCTCAAAGGCCAAGATGATTGCTTTATGCCAGCGGTTTTAATCAAAGCAAGATTAGGTTTTTTCACACGACAGGATAATAATCATATCTCTACTTTATGATCTGTTTACACAAATACAATAATACTTTATTGCAGCCATAACTGCTCACTATGACATCATGCTTCCAATTTCATAAAGCTGCAATAAAAATAATTGGAAATGGTGATTGTGTAGTGTAACAGGGCTCTCATGGTTAGGCCACTGTGCTACTCCCTGACAGTAAAAGGGGATAGTGCCTACAGCTAACCAGCGGTCCACATCACTGTTCCCCAGTTCTCTAAGGGACATGTACAGTTATGACAAGACATGTCTTTGTGGTCCAGTCTGATATGGAAACCTGGACCCCAGGGTAAAGGAGGAAAGGATAGGTTTCTTCTGCCTCTATCTCTGTTTATACCCAGCTCTTCTCCTCCGTGTTTACAGCTACTGTTCAGCCTCCTTTTCTTCTGCGAATATCTCCTGTTTAGTTCCCCTCACTGTTTTAATATTCTTACTCTCATGGATTGCTCTCAGCTCCATGTTGCTTGCCTCCTTTTCTCTCATCTCTTTCTTCATTCTTTCTTTGTCTCGTCTCTCCCATCTCTCTCTGCCTCCCTGGTTAGGAGTTGTAGGAGGTGTGGTCCACAGAGCTTCTAGCCCCCAGAGAGTTATGATTGACATGCCCATTACTGCCAGGAAGTCCATTAGAAACACAGTCTGCTCCTGCTGGCTTTAAGTGTGTGTAGCATGTGTGTGTGTAATTGGAAGTGGACCTGTTTTTTTTTGTTGTTTTTTTTTTAGTTAAACCAGAATCACAAATACTAGCCAGCACCAAATTCCTTAACCTTTTCCCCACAGCGATCCAATAAATAGTATTAGTCTCCACCTGCTTGTTGTTGGAAGGGTGATATTCACTGGTTTTCAAATCCTTCTCTAGCCTGGTGATGGTCATAGGGAGACTTGTTATATTTTAAAACAAAAATGTCCAGTGTTGCTTGTTTTTACACTGCTATTGCGGAGCAATGATTGATTGATTATGGCTGTTTTTTCACGAGAACATAAAAATGGAAATCGCTGGCAGCCAGTATTATAAATGTACAGACACAGAGATATATTATTTGACTCTGCTCTGATTTATTTTTTTATTTTTTCCAGCGTCCAAGGAAAGTGCCGGGGCAGTTGATGAAGAGGATTTTATTAAAGCCTTTACAGATGTCCCTACTGTCCAGGTACAATCCACACAGGAGCGTAAATGCAGACACTCAACAGGGCCATCAAGGCCAGACTGTGTGAGACTTTACAGTCCATGACACATTTACCTCGCTCCTCCCTCTCTCTCCTGTTTACTTTCTCTTTGTCTGCACAGATCTACTCAACAAGGGACCTTGAGGACAACCTGAATAAGATCCGTGAGGTCTGCTCTGATGACAAACACGACTGGGACCAGAGAGCCAACGCTGTTAGTACTTTATCCTCCAGGAGTTTCTTTAGCTCAGTTGTAACATTAAAATAATCTATACTGACATTGCAGTGTTCAGTTTCTTGTATTTTGTATCCAGAGTGTTTTATTTTTTTATGTGTTTTTTTACAGCTGAAGAAAATCCGCTCGCTGTTGGTGGCAGGCGCAGCGACCTACGACTGTTTTTACCAGCACCTAAGGCTACTAGATGGAGCCTTCAAACTGTCAGCTAAAGACCTGCGCTCACAAGTGGTCAGAGAGGCCTGTATCACAGTGGCGTGAGTACTGAAACACTCCTCACTGAAGGGAAATTTCACAAAAGATCGAAGAGAAGATCTACTCTATCATGGGTTGTATGGGTTCCAGACATAGCTTTTCACACTGGCAGCAGAAATTTGAAGAGGCATGTGAACGTCTCCTTAACTAGCATGTGAATTTTTCTGATAGTGTCACACAGAAATCACATTTTTGCCAATTCAGAAAAAAACAAGAATTTGAGAGAGAAACAACTAAAGCTGCTAAAGAAAAATAGCGCATGGATATATTCCAGTAAAAAAAACATCCACACAAGAGGTTTGTGTCACAACTGCAAGCGAGAAAAAAGGCAGTTCACAAAAGAAGCACTGTTTGCTTGCTGAAATTCTTGTTTTTGTTTGATATTTCTAAGATTTTATTTGATTATGCCAACACAAATTGTTTCCATAAAAGTACTTGTAGTAAATACAAAATGACAAGTGCTTGTATAATGAACAAAATTTCAGATTTATGCAAATTTAAAAATTTTGACAGTTTTTATTGTGTCTTTGTCTGCATTCCTCACCTATATTTTCCTTCTGTTCATTGGTGTCTTCCTGCAGCCACCTCTCATCAGTACTGGGGAATAAATTTGACCATGGGGCAGAGGCCATCGTTCCCGTCCTGTTCAACCTCATCCCAAACTGTGCCAAAGTCATGGCCACCTCTGGTGTCTCGGCCATTCGTATCATAATACGGGTAAGTTTAACAAGAATGCTTTAAACAGTCTTGTTGAAATTGTTTGTGGTCAATCTAAGTGCATCTTGTTTTGTTTTGCATTTTCCACTTAATGCTACACGTCCTCTCTGCAGCACACCCATGTTCCCAGGCTCATCCCACTGATAACCAGCAACTGCACATCCAAGTCTGTGGCTGTAAGAAGGTGAGGCAGCAATGTTGACACTACACTGATAAAGAGTCTCAAATAATGAACGGCTACGAAAGGATATAATGCTTGGGATGCTGCTGCTAGGTAATGTATTTTTTTAAGAGATGATGAGAGTGATATAAGAAATGTGTTATTTACAGGCGCTGTTATGATTTCTTGGACCTTCTGCTACAGGAATGGCAAACCCACTCTCTAGAAAGGTGAGGACTGATTTCAGCATGCTTCAGAACAAAACTGCAAAAACACATCTGCGTAGGATTTACTTTAATGTGCTGTACAAATGATAAACTTAGTTTCAGATCTGCTTTTTTTGTGTTTTTTAATCATTTTGTGTCGTTGTCTCAGGCACACAGCAGTTCTGGTGGAGAGCATCAAAAAGGGAATTCGAGATGCCGACTCAGAAGCCAGAGTGGAGGCCCGCAAGTAAGACACAAACACGCATTTCTGAAAATTACATTATGTGAAATATGAGTAGTGCTAAATTCCTCACTACCCTCCTTTTCCTTTTTGAACCCCTTGATTCTTTTTTTTTTTGCTCTATCCTTCATAATTTTACTACGTCCCTCCTCACCAATCTTATATCCTTCCTCTCCACCTCTGTCTGACTTTACTCTTCCTCTGCTGCCTCTTTCAGAGCCTACTGGGGTCTGAGGAACCACTTTCCAGGAGAAGCTGACGCTCTCTACAACTCCTTAGAGTCGTCGTACCAGAGAACTCTTCAGTCCTGCCTGAAGAGCTCTGGCAGTGTGGCCTCACTTCCCCAGAGTGACCGCTCCTCATCTTCCTCTCAAGAGAGCCTCAAGTAATCAACACTCTGCACTGTTCCTCCGTAGTTCACTTTAGACCTCTAGGGTTACTTAAAGATGACATTTGAGCCTCTATATTCAGGATTGACATCAGCTTGGCAAGACCCCATCTGTGGACTTGAATATCTGTGTGAGAGATCATTGTAATACATTGAGGAAATCTTCCAAGCGTACTCTCATCTTCTCAGTTTCTCTGCTGTACGGATCACTAAATGAATCAAAGTGACGGCCCATTTATCTTTAGAAAGAAAAAGTACCCACTAACTGTATTCTCTACAGTTAAAACAGTGCAGAATTTGAACAAATACACTTGTGGAAGGTTATCCAGGCAATTATATCCTCAGTCTCTTCCCAATTTTTGGATTTGTCATGGTTTTTCCTTTTCTGCATTGTGTTTCACTGGCACAGTTAAGACCAAAACAGGCTGATATTAGAGCGATGCAGAAAGTAAAAAGATGTGCTTTCCTACGACACCACATCATCTTATAGACATGGTCTCAATTAGTGCTGTTTCATTGTGGAAACTGATATTGTACGGTTTGCGGCTCATCTCACAATAAGCAGCATTAGTGCTCAGTAAAAATGGAAAAACAATGTAATTTAAATGATGAAAAGTGAATTTTTATAATACATGCCATTAGAAATTCTTGTTTTTATCAAATATAGAAAAAGTAGAGTCATACCTGTTTGGATCAGACTTCTTTTATTCAGTAGTCTGTTTATGTTTACATTTGAAGTGTGTTTACTTACTCCATACTCAAGCAGAGTAATTCATTTCAATACATCACAGCAAATTATTTAGCTGTAAATATGTTGTCACTGAGGTAAAAATAGGTTTGTAACATTTTTGTCCTCATGATCAAGCACTACAACATCTAGCGTGATTTTTATGTGTGGTGTTTTTTTTTTTTTCCCCTTTTCGTCTTCTGACCTACTTTTCTCCCTCTTTTATCAGTCGCCCTCTGTCTTCGAAATGGTCAGCAGCTCCAGGGCGAGGTGAGTCAAGCAAGCACAAACCCATACGCACCACACACACAAACACACTCACACAGAGCAGCCCGGAACACATGCATTTTTCTCCAACACATAATCTCATGTCCACTCACTCCTGTGATGAAACACATACACCGAGACCAAACATCAGCCCCTACAAAATCATTTCCCATCATTCTCATTGACATCTGTTCATGTCCAGCCCTGGACAGTCACATCCTGTTATGTTTTTGTTACCACACACATGTGGGCATACACATGTGTCTGGCAGTTTGTGTTTTCTCTGTATGGTATCGATATTGTGTAGTATGGTTCTTGCATGTGTTTGTGATGTGTGTGTGTATATATATATATCCCATCACCTCCCATCCCTTCTCCAACTCGCTCCTCCTGTCCTATCAGTCCCTGCGGGTTCAAAGGGTGGGGTGTCGTCGGCCTCCCTGCAGCGTTCCCGTAGCGACGTGGATGTAAACGCAGCAGCGGTTGCTAAGAGCCGGCACGTCGGAACAGCCGGGAGAGCGGGCCGTCTGCCCCCCGGCTCCTACTCCTCACTGGGTAAGGGCCCTGTCAGTCAAGCTAGATGACTAATCAGAAAGTGCAGACATCGGTCAGCTTGTGGTCAGCAGGAAATCAGGCAGAGATGAAGACTCTGTCTAAGGAGTAGCATCAGATCAGTGTAGAGGTAGAGTTTCTAAACTTTATGACAGGTTGAAGTAAGAAAAGCTCGCCGCAGCTACAAAGCAGTCTGTAAAGGATGGACCTACACACACTTCAGCGCTTCTGCTCTCCTTTCTCCTCTCCTGCTGCCTGCTCCTTCACCTGTGTTTATATGTTTTGGTATGGATATTCTCTGTGCATGCTCTATAGATGAATATCGTCTTCGTTTGTCTCTCTGTTTTGATGTCGATCCTACGTCTGCATGTTTCTCTCTTATACAGATCTTATGTTACTAATACACACTGTGCTCCTTTCTCTTGTTTCTCTTCTATCTGCCTTTTCTCCTCTCTGCCTTTTACTTGTTTTCTTCTTTCGTGCTTTTGTTTCTTCTACTTCTTTCTGTTTGCAATCGTTTTGCCCTTTCTGTTTTCTGTAATTCATTTTCCTTTTTTGGGTTCCTTTTGTATTCCTTTCACTTTGTGTGTATAATTTCTGTACATTTTTTTGTTTTTTTTTCCTGTCATTTCTCTACTCCATCCTCTCTCTCTCTCTCTATTTGCAACTAAAGATGATGCCTCTGATAAAACGGATGGTAAGATCATCTCACTCTGCTTCTTCTCCTTTCTTTTCTCCTTCCTCACTTCATTCCAGTCCATCTTCACTCAGTTGTGACAGTGTGTGGCCACAGCGCCCCCTGCTGTCGGCCTTACGTTCAACCCTCATTTATATCACAGTGCTCCTCATCACATCATGAATCAAATATTAACACATCTAAAGTCATCTTCTGCTTTACTACAGTTTAATCTCATTTTAAATATGATCGCAGTTTAACCATCTACACCTGCATCATTCAGCCGATGAAGTTATATTAGGATATTTAGGATGTCTTGTTTAAGTTTTGTACATATTGTAGGTGAAATGTGATAAATGTGTTACAACATGCTCCTTTTTTGTCTGTCTGTAGGGACCAGATCAGACAATGGTAAGACTGTGGTTAGGTGGTTGTTTGTGTGCACATTTTGGGGATGTTCTGGTTGGAAAATATTATTTATTATGTGCCATCACACATCCAACAGATGCTTATGAACAAATAAACTTATGGCAGAACGACTTTGCATCAGCATCTAATATGCTAAAGTGAATGTTGTAAATGTGAGTTGAAAAGATTAACTGATCAGTAAGGGATTAATTTGTCAGTACAATAAATTTCCCTGGAGTTAGTCAAGAAAATAGCCTGCATTTTAATCTGTAATAAAACCAATGTTCACCCACTCATCAACTCTCGGCTGCACCAAATGGCTTCTAGTGTCATCAAATTCTTCAAATACTTAGAGATGACTGGCTATTACCAGTTTTAGATCTTAAATATTTGGCTCCTAAGGCTGGTTTCTAATCCACTGAAGCATCCCTGGTGTATTTATCTGTGTTTGGACTTGGCTGAATGTGAATGTTTAGTGTAAAACCTGGCCTTTCAGCAGCTTCCAGCATTAGTGGCTTGTCGTCGGTTGTAGTGCTTCTTAGTTTCTGGGCTTCGTTCATCTGCAAGCAACTAGTGACTAGATGTATTGGAACGGGGAAAATAGCTGTGTGTTTTTATATTTTTAATGTCACGCCTTCACTTCCATGCAGGCCGTGTACGCACCAAGCAGCCCTTGTCTACTGCCAGCAGCGTTTCCAGCCAGGTGGACTCACGAGGACGCAGCCGCACCAAGATGGTCTCCCAGTCGCAACGTATGTACCTCGCCACCCCAACCAAAAACAGCATGATTTAAACTCAGCTGTGAGTGAAGCGTTCTGGGTGTCAAATCCACTTACAACATTGCAAACACCAGTACACAAGCAAAAGAAATGGTGTGTTTGTGTGTGCTTGTTGGCGTGGTTGCGGTTTCTCAGGCTCTTTCTTAACTTGCAGCCTCCATGGTGACGATAAGCTCCATGTAAATGTTTTTGTGCCTTCAGGTTCGGACGAATCCGATTGCACACCAGGTATTCTGTCTTGTGTGTCAGAGTCAGTGTGCGCTCGTCTTTCTGTGTACCACAGTGGGAATGGTGACCCACCTGCTACTGCTCTCATTCTGGTCAAGGTGTTTTTGTGTAAAGAGGAGCGAGTGTGTGTTTATGTGTGTGTTTTTTCTCTGCATGCTGTGTCTCATCACTGAGGTGGACAGATTATGTTTGCTGCTTCAGCTTTGCTGTGGCTAGCATTTAGGTTATTAAGAATGTTACAACATAAACAAAAAACAAAACATGAATTACATGTTGCAACACACAGCAGATGTGTGTGTGTTTCTGCTCTCCAAAGCTACTTATTGCTAAAATGCTGCTTCCAGGAGACCAATTTAAAGCGGACAGTGATTGGGTCACAGTAAGTGCACCATCGAATCTAGACATTTAGGACCAAATGCAAGTTCTCTGATTAAAAGTTCAAAGCCCAAATCTCAGGATAAGGGATTAACAGAAGAAAGGAAATGGGATTAGAAAGATTTCCACATGTATGTATGTGTGAGACAGAGAGAGGGTAGAGACATTTTTGAGCATATTTACTTTCAAGCATTTTCTTTTCCACATTGTGAACAGGCTTTGGTGTGCACGTATGCCGTGCCAGTTGTCCCAACATGCACTGCTTTTCCCAGTCTATCATCTGCAGCTGGTTCAGTGTGTGTGTGTTCAGTTCTTGTTTTCTCTTTACTTAATGGGTTTATTTAAGCAAAGTGCTTCAGCTTCGCCCTCATTCTTGGTATGGAACACCAGGATGCGCTCCCATCATACTCTGCTTTCCAAGTCCCATGACGCTTTTTTGCGCTAACCCATAATTCATCTGGTTTAATCTGCTGTTCCTTCCCCCTCACCTCTGCTTTTCCCCCCTCCTCCCAACCAATGGGCTTAATGGCTCAGGATCTCAGTCTGCTACCCCTGTTGGTGGTAAGATTACAACGCTACTTCTTTTTACCCCGCTCTCCTTAGCTTTACTGCCTTTCCTCTGTTGCCCAAACTTCCCTCTCTTCACGTGCACGCAGAAAGGTCACTTAAAAGTCCTCCCACTGTAGCTAAGGCATGCTGGGATTTGTAGTCACAGACTTGTAACACGGCTGTTCTATGATCATGCTGATTACACTGCTTTGGGAGCCTCGTGTTTTTTCACTCCTATGTGTGCCTGGATGTAGTCTAAACATTTTTTCCTGTAGAATGTTACATCCCAAGCAAATAATTCTGACCATTTTGTAGTTTGTTTGGGGTAATAACCACTTTTACATAGTTTACTATCCAATCAGCTTTTGCAAAAATTCAACTTTGGTTTTGTCCTAGGCATTTATTGATTTCATATTAGTTTTATGTATCTGTAAAAAAAAAAAAAAAAAAAAAAAAAAAAAGACAAGGGAAGAAAGGAAGGCAGAGTTGAGAAAAGATGAACAAAAAAATGTGTGTGATCTTCACCTGTATGAGCCGTCTGCCACTGTTTATCTGTGAGGTTACATATAGTGTTCAAGATTCCCTTAGTAGCACAACAATATTGCTTTCGCTCTGTCTTTCTCATTTAGATGCATCTCATTTAGCCGTGTGTTGCTAGCACATAGACTCCTGTGCCTAGTGTT
Organism: Amphiprion ocellaris; assembly: GCF_022539595.1. Classification (NCBI taxonomy): domain Eukaryota; kingdom Metazoa; phylum Chordata; class Actinopteri; family Pomacentridae; genus Amphiprion; species Amphiprion ocellaris. Next base: position 9,905,902 of record NC_072780.1, read on the forward strand.
GGGAGCTTGTGTGGATTTAGAAGAGTTTTTGTCTGTCACCAAAAGAAAGCGAGAGTCTCGTCTGTGTGCTCATTATCAGTCACAGTGAAATCAGTTTAAGTCAGCTTTATGTGACAAGCACTGGAACTTGTTCCAGAAATGACTGTTTATACATTTAATATCCAGCACTGCAGAGCAGCTTCTCCTCAACTGTTTGTCTTCAGGTTAACAGTAATGTGAGTTATTGTAGAATAAGACACACTGTAGATTTAACTTTTGGAAACAGGATACCACCGGAAAGAGACTAATTTTTTTGTAAATAATTTTGGACAAAAATCTCTCAATGATTCCACTATCTTCAAAAAGACAGGAGAGCTCCCTGCAAATTTACCAGCATGCTGTTGAAATGATGCTTTTATATGAAATAAGTAAGCTGTAGCTCTCCTTACTCCAGGAATCCTCTTTCCAAAGACATCAAACACTTTAAATGTTTGGCTTTAAATTTGATCTATCGTTATGTTGAAATGTACATTACCAAAATATGCTTGGAAACAACTAAATGAAAGGTGGTAGCAGCTGCCTTTGCCAGTTGAATGAAAACGATTTTTATTATTATTTTTTTAATTTATGATTGTCACATTGGAGTAGGATTGGTTATTTGTCACTACAGCTTCCGTTGTAATATCTCACCTGCTGCTTGAACAAGGCTCTGACATTACTTGGCTCCCTTTGTGTTTTGTGCTCTTCTCTTTGTCTCCTCTGTGAAGCCGGCAGTCGGAGCGGCTCGCCGGGTCGCGTGCTGACGACTACAGCCCTGAGCACCATGAGCACTGGAGCCCACAGGGTGCTAGCCGGATCCAGTGGGGATGGACACAGGCGCAGCCGCATCCCCCGCAGCCAGGGATGCTCCAGAGACTCTTCTCCCACCCGCCTGTCTGTTGGTGAGTACATCAACACCGGGTTAACAATTATTTTGTGTAATTCCTGCTCAGAGGTGATATGATGCTCTGTGTCTATAAACTCAGATGACCAATAACTTGTCCAACATTCTTTGTCTTGGACACACTATGATCCCCTGTGAGCTTAGATCTCAACTCAACTTTTTTTTCCCTCCTACTCCCTGTCCACCTTCTCTTCCTCTGCTCCTCTTCTTGTTCTCCTTTCTCCCTGCCCCTTTGGTTCCTGCCCTCTAGCTCCTTCTAGCATTAGTTCCATCTACAACGGCGCAAGCAGAGGAGGTAAGGCTTCAGCCTCAACCAGATCATCATCTCTCTGCCTCAGTCTGTCTATTCTCATCCTCACATTCCCTCTTCATCATCTTTAAATCATCCCTCAATCCTCCATCCATCCACAAATCTCCCAATCCCTCCTGCCTTGTCCCAGTCCGTCAATCAAGCCGCTGCTCGCTGCCTGAGCTTCATAGATCTCATCTTTCTAACTTGTCTCTGACTTCATGGCTGCGTTGTTATGGTGATGGGTGCCCATGATCAGCAGATGTCCATACATAATGAACATACCTTCTCCCTCCTATTACTAACCTGTTGTCGGTGGCCGATAAAGACGCATCCTCGCAGGATCAGCAAAGCTTCATCACTACTTTATAGCCCTTCGGTAGGCCGTGATTAACCCTGATTGGCTGTGTAGATGCTGAAGCTGATGAACAGAGCAATGAACGTAGAAGTTGATTGCGGTGCTACTGGATGAAACACAGCTCCTCCCCCTCACCCACCCCTTGAATGCTAAATCCACCTCGAATCACTTCCTTTTCTGTTCTGTGTGTGTGCGTGAGTGCAAAGAAGAGATGCAGTGTTGTCTCCTGTGTGTATGTGAATAAGACTGATGAGTCCAGCGGTCCTCTGCTCCTCTTGGGTGCATCTCAACTAAAGCTGAAACAATTAGCCGATCAACGGAAAACATATCTTCAGCTATTCCTGATAATTGATTAATTCAAATTAATTTTTTCAGATAATTTTGCCACTCACCACTTCTAACATTTCAAATATGAACATTTGCTATTTTTTAAGTTATTTATTTGGCCTTTTTGCCTTTATTAAAGTACACAGTGGAGAGAGAGATAGGAAATGTGGGGGAAAGCCATGCAGTAAATGGCCATGGGTTGGACCTGTTGAGCTACAGGGGCGCCCCGAACATTTCGTAGTTTTAATAATAAACCAGTACTCTCAGATCTTTTGAACAAACTTGAGGATTTACTGTTTTTCTCTGGCCGTCGGTCTGCTGGCCAGAAAAAACAAGAAATTTGAATCTATATTAGAAACTAGAGAGTCATACTAGTGATTATCATTTTTTGCTATTTTATGACATGTTTATAGACTGAAAAACTAAACGATTTAACAAGTTAATATCAGTAGATTAACACTGTAAAACCCAAAACTTGCTGGTGGATTTGAAAGGCATATTCTCTTGAAAAAGTTGCCAAGGTTACACCATACATCAAAACCACGAGCTGCAAAAACAGGAACTGTCACTAGATTTTCAACTTTCTGAGAGTCTTTTAACTACTCATCTGTGACGTGCAGAAATGTAATTCACATTACCAGAGCTGGTTAAATATGATCTATACACGTCTGTGCAACTCTGTAGCCATTAATGGCTAAGTTGTAACCAACAGTCTCGGGGCAACAATACAGGGACTATTTAGCTGAACTAGGCTGAACTGCAGGCTTTGTTTACATAGATTAGGTAGGAGACAGTTTTGAAAGCATTACAAATGGGAGTAGAGTACAAAATCTGTAGCTTGTAGAGACATAATTTTTCTTGTATTGGTAACACCTGGAGGCACTTGATTTTTTTTTTTTCATTTTGTAAAATTTTAAAAATTGGCATTCCTTTTTTTATGATTTACAGCATTGTAACTTTCTCCCTGCTTCTAACCGTACTGCTGAGGTCTATGACTTCATATAGCTGTAAATAATGAATCTGAAATAAGTTAATCAGTACCAACAGTAGTCGCTCATCAGCTCTCACGAAGAACTAACAGGCAGAGTAACATTTGCAGCTTTACTCTCAGTTCGATAAGGTGACTGTTGTTAAGATGCCTCCCCAGGGCCAGAGGACCTGTGCTCATGTATTTTCTGTCAGTTTGTCACTTTTGCTTGTTCTTTCTTATTTATGTCTTTATTCATGTACTCTCACCTTTCACCTCTTTGTCATTGCTCATGTTTGTCTTTCCTCTTTGTCTTTTGTTGTCTTCTTTATGTCCGTCTGTGTACTTACTACCACTTTTCCTCCCTCTGCTTCTCTTTGTTTTCCCTTGTTTCCCCCCCTCCACTTACCCTTCCATGCGATGTGCGGTTGTAACCTGGGTGGCGTTAGCTCGGGGCAGTCGTATCCCTCGGCCCAGTATGAGTCAGGGCTGCAGCAGAGAGGCCAGCAGGGAGAGCAGCCGGGACACCAGCCCCGTACGCTCCTTCACGCCCCTCGGTGAGTAGCAGTAGTGGACAGATACCCAGGAGGGATGAGTAGTAAAATCAGGATGAGTAAGACAACGGAGGAGAGTCTCTTCATTGACGCCTTTCTTTCATGCATGACGTTACTCTTTGATTGTTAGAGTTTTTTTTTTTTTATCCAGCCACAATACAACAGCTGATAAAGCTCAACTGTTAAAGTAGGAAAACAACAATCACTTGCATGGGTTTACATGTTTTGCTGCCTTTCGTTCTGTTCTCACCCGCAACTCGATCAGCGTGACGTTCATGCGTGTGCTGTTTGTGTGTGTGTGTTTTAATCCTCGTTGCAGCAACACGGAGCTACTCTCGCTCCACCGGAGCTCTCCACACACCTGACGCTTTTGGGGCTGCAGGTGAAGGCTGAGTACATCTACTTCCTCGTACCTCACCCACCCACCCACTTCGTCTTGATTTTTTTTTTGTTGCTTACTCTGTTTTCTTTTTGTTCTCTTTAGTGCCCGTCATCCTGTTTCTTTTCTTGTCCATCAGCCTCAGTTGTTGTATTTTTTTACATTGTGCTCCGAGATGTCGAACCCTCCAGTGGAATCGCATGCTTCCGCCCGTTCAGTTGCCGGTTGATAACCATTCTGCTGGTTTTTATCAGTGTCCCTTTGCTTTCTTTATTCAGCCCTTCTCTGCAGGGGAGACCAACGTGCTCTCCTGCCTTTTATGTCAATCATACTTTTCTCCCCCAGTGGCACCTACAGTGTTGCCTTAACACATCATCACATCAACTTACAGGATTGTCTCTTGAGGAGAATGTGAGAATTGAGGAGTATGTGTGTGACTTGTGTAAATGTCGGATGATGAGGAGAGAGACGTACTTGGATTGTGGATCAATCGTGGACAAGTGAGAGACAACTTGCTGAGTGCTGGAGAGAATTTGCAAACTTGACTTTTTTTGTTCTGGATTTTTTATTAACACCTTTGCTCTGCTGTTCTTCTGTCCATCCTTTCTCTCTCTGTCTGCAGGCTCAGGTTTTGGCATCAGTCAGTCTAGTCGTCTTTCTTCTTCAGTCAGTGCCATGAGGGTCCTCAACACTGGCTCGGATGTGGAAGAGGCACTCGCGGATGCGCTGGTATAAAAACATTCACATAAAAAAACAACTGAGTGCATTTTCCAGTCAGCTGTCACAATGTGCAGCTCACATCTCCTAGAGTGTGTGTCTGTGTGTTAACTAAACCCTGGTTCTACCTCTGTTTAACGCTGTCAGCTGTTGGGAGACATGAGATCTAAGGTCAGCTCCTTCTCCTGCCTCTTACCTGTGTGTTGTTTGTGTGTGCGTTTAGCTGTGTTTGTGTTCTATCAAGAAGTGCCAAGGCATGCTTTCTCCCCATTGCCTTTTGATTTATTTTTTTTAACTTCCATTTCAGTTTAATTTCATGTCCTTTCCGTTCTACCTGCAGAAGAAGCCAGCCCGGCGGCGGTATGAGAACTATGGCATGTATTCTGATGATGATGCTAACAGCGACGCATCCAGTGCCTGTTCAGAGAGGTCCTACAGCTCCAGGAATGGAGGAGCCATTCCCACCTACATGAGGCAAACAGAAGATGTAGCTGAGGTCAGCAACGCAACGAGAAAAACTGTTTGCCTGATGGTTAAAAAGATATTGTGCCAGACAGCAGTTTTTTTTACTAATCTAACAAAAACACCATTGAAGTGTATCTGATGCTCAACCATGTCTGTATTTACTGCTATGTCTTTAAGAAAATGCTAGACTACCAGACATTTGAATTTCAACACACATAGGGAGTCTGACTTTTTTCTCCGTTAAGGACGCCATTACTCCACTATATCTTTACAGCACATATTAATATCATGTATTTGTTTGCTGCTCTATTAATGCCACATTTAAGTTTAAAACCTTTTTGGAAATATACAATCCATTTGCAATAGTCAGACTTTTTAGTTCATTTCCTTGGCGTAAAATTTTAACTCCATTATTGCGCTCAGTCAGATTAGATTTGCAGTCAGTTTGGAGCACTACAACTGTGCAGGTAGGAAACTGTTGGCATTACTGCAGAAATAGAATCACTGAAGTTTATGCAGTCTTTGATATTGAGTTTAGCTCATTATTGAAGATCTGTCTCAATTTGAAAAGTCAGCTTTTTTAAAAACTTACATGTCTCAGTTCAAAATTTTTTTCTTAAAAAAGAACTTCTCATTTCTCTGGTGTGATTTCAGCATCTGATGGTTTGTTATTGCTGTGTTTCATAGAGAGAAATTTACATCTCATCTGTTCAGGATTTAAATTAGTGTCTCAGTAGTAAATAAAATGAAATAGTGTCTGGGTTCTAACATTTGTCATTTAAGAAACATATAAAAATAAGACATGCGTTTCTGATTCATCTAAAAATCAGGCTTTTACAGAGAAATTTGTAGCTTTGTGTGGTACATCTCACCTTTTGGGGGGTTCTTTTCCTTTCTTTCTTTTCATAAACATGCTCAAATTTTCAAATAACTTGCCCTAAAAGCTAAAGTAGTGCTGCTTTATGATACCTTAAAAAATACTACAATAAATTTTAGAATATAAAACTTTCATTAGCCCCCCAAAACAGGTCTAAAATCATGCTTAAATATCAAATTCATAGTGAACAGGATTTGATGCACCACCTCATTCTTCAAGAAATCAACAAACCTGACATACACAGATTCATGTGTGAAACATGGGTTTGTTCCTTGTGCTTCCCTTTTCAAGTCGGTGGTAGCCATGCACGCCACTCCAGAACACTCTGCCTCTGCAGGGTCCTATATTTGTGTTAATTGTTTACTTAAATTAAATATGAAAACCACAAAAACATACCAACTACGTATTAAGCCAAAATATTTCTTCATCTCCTTCATGTGTCTGTATTTGTGGTTCTTTCCAGGTGCTCAACCGCTGTGCCAGTGCCAACTGGTCTGAGAGAAAGGAAGGGCTATTGGGCCTCCAAGCTCTGCTCAAGAACCAGCGCACCCTCAGGTCAGTGAATGAATAAACGACTGTGTCTTCGAGGGATGAATTGACTGCTGATTTTCATCTAACTGTGACTTTTTTGTCTGCAGTCGGGTAGAGTTGAAGAGACTGTGTGAAATCTTCACCAGGATGTTTGCAGACCCTCACAGTAAGGTATGGATGCATGCAGCGCAAGTACCCACACAGAGACACACTTTACATTATCATGGCACAAAGTTCATTAATCATCCACTTTGAGTTTACTTTGGTTCCAAATACTTTGTTTATCCCACCATCCTTCACTGTACCGGATTCTGCCAAAACATGGAAAGTGTTTCATCGCTTTAATACGGACAAACACACGCACATTTCAGTCACAGGTGTTAAGTATGCAGTTGTTGGAAATAAATTTATAAATAAAGACGGGATAAACTGGTCAAAATCTGTTCTAAAATGTACGCACATGAATACACACTCAAACATAAACACAGGCATGCAGAGCGGGCATCGGATTGTTTTCTAACGGCATGAAACACCTGACTTTGCGTGTGACCTCACGCTCTCCGCCGTCCTCTGGGATTGCTCTGTCACTGTTCAGCAGCCAGTCCGCTGGCTGCGTTCTTTCCATTCACCGACACTCCCCTTTCTTTCCCTTCCCTACCTGCAGTCTGAAGTGACAGCACTCCAGCACCGCTCACATGTTAAAGTGCACTGAAACGTACACACACAGATATTTGGGCTGCCAGCTCTTCTCTCTCACTAACCGGCTGCGGTTCGTCCTCTCTAACACTGCCACCTTCTTTTCGGCGTTCTGAGTGCTCCGTTGCCTCACACATGTCGTAAGGTGTGTGAGCTTGTCCCCTTTCCCTTCGTTTGACGTTTGACGATTTGATGAATTTCAGCGAGACTCCGGCAGGGTGTACGGCACGGCAGAATCCGGTATAAGCTCAGCCTCCTTCAAGGTACTGCATCTCACTGTGGATCTCTCTCCTGCCCTGTCCTGTCCCACACCACTCCTCTTCCTACTTCTTATTTCTTATCTCCTATGTTTCTCAGCGTTTATTTCATTTCTTTTTTGCCTCCTCAAATTCATCCCATGATATGATTCTTACTTGGTTGAAGATATTCAAATAATTTTGCAAATATTGTGTTGAAAGTCAAGATGATGTGTCCTCCTACTGAGTACATGCTTTATCAGGATGCTAACCCATTTGTGTCTCTCTCTCCCCCATGCCATCCCACTCTGGAACTCTCTATAGAGAGTAAGTTTGGCCAATCAGTGTGTTTAAACTTTGTGTTTGGATGAAAACCTGCTTTATTAAGCTAAATGGGTAATCAGTTACCAAGGCAACTACATAACACTCACTAACCAACCTCACATAATGTTGCCTTTAACTCCACTGGCATGTGGAGCTGGTTACCACAGAGCCTGATTGGTGTTTGTTAATTCTTGTCAGGTGTCATTGTGGTTGTCTTTTAATATTAATATTGTTGTCATTTTGGGTGATTTAAGTCTAACCGGTGATTGGGAATGAATTGGGTCACTGCAGTGAGCGAATAACTACTAATTTCACAGAGGGAACTAATGCTGCTATTACATTCATCTCATTTAGGCATAACCTGTGTCCAGTAAAACACTGTATTTCAATTCAGGACTGCTTGTATGCATGCATGTGTGTGTGTGCATGAAGCTTTTTGTGAGTGAATGACTAAATTACTGTGTGAAATCTCAACTCTGTGTTTGTGTGTGTTTAGGTGTTCAGTATGTTCCTGGAGACGCTGGTAGATTTCATCCAGGTCCATAAGGACGACCTGCAGGACTGGTTGTTTGTCCTGCTCACACAGCTGCTGAAGAAGATGGGAGCGGATCTGCTGGGCTCCGTACAGGCCAAAGTTCAGAGAGCCCTGGATATCACAAGGTGGGTGTTACATGCAGACTCCAGGGCTCCAGACCACCTTTTTTTCACTGAAATTTTTATTTATTTTTATACAATTATACAAACCAAGAAAGACAGACAAACAAACAACACAACTGAACAATGCCTGGGTAGTAACAGAGCATCTGCATCATCCTTCAGTCCTGTTAATCATAATTTTCTGCATATTCCCCTCCAACGATGCCATTTCTAGTCCTGTATTCTGCCCACTTAGTCCATTGTTTGTCCGTTTGTGCTTCTATTATGTAGATTTCCTGAATAGTTTTCAACCATCCGTCCTGTTTTCCCCCAGTTTCTCATTATGGCTTTTTTACATGCCACCAGCAGCATTTTGATTAAATATCTGTCTTCTACTGTCACACTCTCTTCAGAGAAATTACAAAGATAAAGCACACTCCAACTCAAAGGGATCTTACAGCCCATTATCTGTTGTAGTTCTCCACATACAGTTTCCCAAAACACAGTTATTTTCTGACATTTCCAAAAAACATGCGAGTGATCTACGTCAAGTTCTCCTCTCTCTCTCGCCAACATTTCTGATGTCGGTTTAACTGTTTATTTTTTTATCTTTTATTTGGTGTAATAAAGAAGCATGCCAAATTTTTCCAGGAGAACTCCCTCCATATCCACAAACTAGTGGATGTGCAATGAATCTTCCACATATTAACCTCCAAACCACGTTTTTACATTTGTTTACACTGATGCACCTAACTTTCTGATTTAGGTGCACCCAAAAAATTCCAGCAGGCCTTCTGATGCTTAATAACACATTTTAAGCATTTGCTTTTTTGTCATTTCCCATAAATACTGCTGAATTTAACATTAGGTAAATATCAATTTAGGTACATTCCTAAAAACAGTAGGTAAATGATCTCACACAGTGTAAATGTGCAGATACATTTAATTCACACTTTTCATCAAGATTATCTCAGACTTAAAGTTGTTAAAAAGATCATCTAAAGCTGGATTTAAAGCAGTGTTAAATTTTGTTGTCATTTGTGACTCCTCACTGCTTTGGTTTGCCACCACCTGGAACTGAAAGCACTTTGGGGATGAGTTTCTTAGAGACACTGCTTCTTTTTTTTTTTTTTTTTTTTTTTTTTTTAGTGCTTCAGTTCAGAACATCAATGCTCCCATGGCCAAAGCACTGCTCCCAGCTGTGTTTTAGCTGCACTCCTTGTAGTAAATGCAGATACATGCTGCAGGAGCACAAGTTATAACATAAATGATTGTTTTACCTTTTTTAATCTCTGAGTTATGTGTTATAAACCAACATGAAGTGAAACATGGATGTCTCTTGCAGAGAATCTTTCCCCAACGATCTCCAGTTTACGATCCTCATGAGGTTCACTGTGGACCAGACACAGACGCCCAACCTCAAGGTAAATAACAAGTTACTGTAATGTATGTGTGTTTGTATGTGAGTATGCTGGTGTGTGAGGGTCTGAATATGGGAGTGGGTGGGAAGCATGCACATGAAGCTGGAAATTCACAGATGATGTAACCATGGTAACTGCTCTACTGATATGACCCCATGCCTGCCAATGCTGGATCTGCGTCCCAAAACCCTGAATCCTGGGCTGTGATTGGATAGTGACTGATCAAGTCACTCAACTGGCTTCCTTCAACCTTTCCTCCTTAAACTCCTCATCCATCCTACCCCTCCCTTCTTTCTCTTCTCAATTCCTGCTACTTTATTCCCCACTCCTTGCTCCTCTTACCCTTTCATCTCCCTGACTCTTTGCCTCCTCTCACACCCTTTCCTGGCTGATATTCAAACCCCTTTCCCACTATTCTTTATCAGTTTGTCTCTTTCCCTCCACTAGGCTTGGATAATAAAAGGATGCTACCAACAGTACAATTTAAAAACAAACAAAACACTTGATGTGGTTTCTCTGAATTGATGTCAATTAATTAAAAATATAAAATGTCAAATAAATGATGTACATATTAACCCCCTCTAAACTGACTCACCTAATTTAGCACAGGGGCAGCTGTGTGTTCAACAGAACACTTAAAACAACTCTGTGAAAAAGGTTATTAAAAAGTATAGGTCTACAGATGGATAAAAGTAAATATCCTTGAATATCCTATGAAGTACAGTTAAATACATCTTTAAGAAATGGAAGGAATATGCGTAAATCTTCCTAGAGCAGGCAAAGTGAGTGACAAGAGCGCAAGAAAGAGACTAGTGAGGCCACCAAGACACATATGACTCTTCTGGAGGAGTAATAGGGCAAAAAGAAAGCCACTGTTGAAAAACATTTATATTAATTCTCAGCTGTGAAGTCAACTGGAAGACTGTTCTTTGGTATGATGAGACTAAACTGAAGCTTTATGACAATCAGACCAGACGCTGGGTTTGATGGACACCAAACAGCATATCTTCACAAACGCACTGTACCCATCGTTCCAGAGTGGATGAATTACAGCCCAGACCTCAATCCAGTTGAGAATTTATGGCTACACTTGAAAAGGGCAATCCCTGTGTAACCTAACAGAGCTTGACCAGTTTTGCAAAGAACAATTGGGTAAAACTGCAGACCTGCCCACACAGGCTCAATGCTGTAATTGTAGCCAAAAATACGCCTCTTAAATACTCCAGCAAATGCTTTTCATGGGCAAATTCCTATTTTGCAATTTGCATTTTAAATTGGTTGACATTACTTTGTAGAAATCTCTTTTCACTTTGACATGGAGGAATTTGTTTTGGTAAATTCTTGTCAGAAAAATCCAAATTCTATTGACCAAGAGTTAATGTTGAACAGCAGTAAAAAATAAACTTCTGAAAGGAATTATTCCTTTTAAAGGCACTATATATTATGTTATCTCTGTAATATTAAAAAAAAATCATGAGATATCATGCAACAAGAAGTGGTTGTTTGCAGTACAGTTATGAAACTGCTACTGTAAGGCCTGAAGAAATACTATATTTAGACATAAGAATGTCAGCGTGGTTTTATCTGGCATATACCCTGTTGCATCAGTTTGTTTTAGCAAACTAGATATCTTGGCTCTTAGCTGTGTATCAGAAATAATGATAGTGTTTGCAAATAGTGTAGTCCGATTTCAGCATCGCCTACTTTCCCATCCTTTTACTTCTTAGTTTCCCCCTGCCTCCCTCGTCTTCCTTCTCCTCTCATGTCTCCCCCTGCCCTCCCCTGTCCTCGTCTTCCTGTCTCTCTCCGTTGATTGACGCGGTGCTTCTCCTCTCTCTCTCTGAAGCCTGTATGGAGCTCGTGTTGCGGGCGAGGGCGAGGCAGGGGAGGGTCCGGGGTAAAATTGTTCCCCCCGAGAGCGCGGCGCCACGCCTGCTCTCTAGACGAGCAGGCCGCAGCCTGGAGCCAGTCCTCCCAGGTCAGTGCGCTCCGGGGGGAGCAATTATATGGCGCGCTCGATGCTGCTAAGTGAATTGGAGGAGGTTCTGGTCCTTGAGGTGCATATGTAGAGAGGCGGATAAGGAGACAGAAATAGAGGAAAATCAGACCAGGAGTCAGTTGTGGCGTTTCGGAGCCTGCGGTGAATGTTCATTTATTGGTTCGTTTGTATTGTCATTTGTCATCACTTTTATGTTGTATAATTTGTTTTCCTATGTTGCAAAGCATGACCATGAATACACTTTGATCTTCTCTCACTGACTCATCAGATCATTTGACTTTCAGACCTCCAAGAGATGCACAATCTGCTGTGGTTGTACATGCTGACTGTGAACATTGCTGCTCACTTCTTCATCTCTGTGTGTTTGCAGTTTTGTTGTTATTGTGTTTGTGTTTTTGCAGGTGAATATTGGCCATGCACTTTCACTGTTATCAGTCAGCTCACTAACAGTGTGTATAAATATGTGCGTTTGTGTTGCAGGTGAAGGTGGCTATTCTAAAGTACATAGAGACGCTGACGTTACAGATGGAAGCTCCAGACTTCGTAAACTCCAGTGAGACTCGGCTGGCTGTCTCTCGCATTATCACCTGGACAACTGAACCCAAGAGCTCTGATGTCAGAAAGGTATTCACACACACACACACACACACACACACACACACACACATGCGTCATCTTATGTGTTTTTTAAAGGCTCCTTTAGACTGTGCATCAACAACAATCAGTTAAGCTTATTGCATGTGACACTGTGTGATATAGGTCTAATAAAATCTTTGTCTCAACCTGCATCAATTTGAAATCATTTTCTCCAATCTATAATGTAATTTCAAATATATGAGTATATTGTTTCCTTTTACTTCCATTATTGTGGTTTATGTGTGTATTTTTTGCTTAAGCTTAATTATAAAATTGCATATATGATATGTTATGTGCTGCATCATTTCATGTTTATTCTGCTGGTCTGCAGGGGTGTTTCGTAGCAGCTGTCACAATGTGACAACTTGGTCTCAAGTCTCTCACACTGTTTGCTGCAGGCTGTCTTTGGTCACCAAAGCAAGACATCAGCCATCAGTCGATGTCTCACGGTGTCAAGTCAAGTCACTGTTATTTATGCAGCACATTTAAAATAACAGAAGTTGACACAAAGTGCTTCCCAACTGACAAAACATTACAAATTCACCTGAATAATTTAAATGTTAAGTTCATGACCTTACAATATTATGTAGAAAGTTACTCTGGGCAAGCACACCTCAACAATAGAGCAACTACAGTGTGCTGTAGGGCTGCCGATTTGGGGTAACACTCATAGATTTTACCACATTTTTCTAGAAACTATAAACTTGTGTCTGAGGCAGGTCAGAACCACAGTATAAATTCAGTTCAATTCAGTTTTATTTATATGGTGCCAATTACAATTCAAATTGTCTCAAGACGCTTTACAGAACCCATATGCCTGAACACCCAGAGCAAGCACTAAGGCGACAGTGGCAAGGAAAAACTCCCTTTTAACGGGAAGAAACCTTGAGCAAAAATCGGCTCATACGGGGGGACCCATCAGCCGCTGGCCGGCTGGGTTGAAAGGGAAAGAAGAGGTATAGGAGGTGCGAGAGGGGCAGGAGAAGAGGGGGATGGTGAACAAGGAACATATAACACACAATTGGATACATGCATGATAAGGGTTACATAGATGATAAATACAAAATAGAAGCCAACTTTGAAACTGATTCATAAGTTCACTGTTATGGTATAAGGCTATGGTCTGAAATATAACCTCATATATAGCTGGTAGTAAGATGCAAACAGTGTGTAGATGAGCATGTCAAGTATAGTTAGGGTGATGCAGAGTAGATTGGTGGAAATGGGGCCTATAAAGGGGCCTAAAGTTACAGTCTTTCTGAATGAGACAAATTTCTTGTGTTTTGTGTGTGACAGGCCGCCCAGTCGGTGTTAATCGCCCTGTTCCAGCTCAACACTCCAGAGTTCACCATGCTGCTGGCAGCTCTGCCCAAAACCTTCCAGGACGGAGCCACCAAGCTGCTTCAAAACCACCTGAAGAACACTGGCAACGCTGCACAGGTAAAACACGCTCCAGCTGAATGAGTAGGGAGGTCTGCAGACACATCTGATACACAATACCTGTCGATCATCATACCGTGACATAGATGACATACTTTGTGCTTTTCGCCACATTCTCAGGCACCAATGGGCAGCCCTTTGACCCGCCATACTCCCAGATCTCCAGCCAGCTGGTCCAGTCCAGTCACTTCCCCCACTAACACTTCCCAGAACACCCCCTCACCAAGGTAATGCTTCTCTCACAGACTCCTATATTCCTGTTTGTCTTGCCCATCATAAGACAAAAAATACACTCAGTCTAAATGTCAAAACTGTGTTCATCTAATACGTGAATTGCATATCTGAATGTATCATACGTGGGCTTACTTTAATAAAGAAGTATAACTATGTCTTATTTCCTGTGTCTGTGCAGTGCATTTGACTATGACACAGAAAACATGAACTCGGAGGACATTTACAGCTCACTGAAAGGTGTCACTGAGGCCATCCAGAACTTCAGCGTTCGCAGCCAAGAAGACATGAATGAACCAGTCCAACGACGAGAAGGAGAAGAGGTGAGTGGAGTAGGCAGAGGGAGGTTATATGTGTAGATGCATATTAATAGTCTGTAAGTGTGACTCATTTCTGATAGCGAGGTGATTGAGATTTACAGCTACTGCTGTCAAGCATTAATGGGGAGTTGTTTTTATAGTTATCAGCAAAATATTTGGTTTTAAGTAAGATTTTACATAATATGAACATTTTCTTACTCGTGTACATATGATTGTGTAAAGTTCAGCTGCCACAATGTACATGGATCGTGTTGTTGAAATAAGCAGTTGTTGGTGAAACATGAGAAACAGGGCTGGGCAATATAGCAGAAAAATGGATCACATCAGTTGATATCTATATTTATTGGCCTATTTTTGATCAAGACCTGCAGAAAAAAATGCTTATTTTGAACTTTACCACTTTAATTTCCATGCAGTTAGATTATTTGAATTATATAAAATGTTTACACAATAATAAAAAGCACAAACAAATACTTTTACACACATTAATGATAATTTAAAGGCTCAAGATAAACAAATGATCTTACCTTGATCCAGATTTAATAAAGAAAGCAAGCAAAATCAAACTGGCCACAATGAAAACATCAATTAAATACAATGAATAAACTGTTTGAACATAGAAAATAAAATATTACAAAATGTGTGAAATGTAAAAGTGATTTGTAAACACTGGGTGAGAAAGGGACTGGGGGGCGAAGCCGCCACACTGTGCTGTGGTTCAGGTTCTGATGTTGATGCAACCAAAACCTGGAATTTTCATTATGAGCTTTCATGGTGGTGAAACTGTAGAACAATTTCTTTACTGCTGTTGATGAAGTATCTTTCGTTGGTGCATATCGCCAGTGAATTGTTGCCCAGGCTTAATCAGCAATCTAGCTGATTCATTTCTCTTGTCGTGAGGGAGCCAAACGATATAATTTACTTAAACTTTTGCACAACACTGTCACAACTGTAAAGATTAGAGGTGTTGTTGAAAGAAGCAGTAGAAGGAAAAATTCAGTTCTGAGTGCGCAGTCCTGCTGTGAATAAACCACCTATACTCTTCACAAATACAAGTGAATCTGATTCCCTTCCAATGACAGTATACACTCATCAGCCACAACATTAAAACCACCCGTCTAATGTTGTGTAGGTCAACTAATAGCACCAGAACAGCTCTGACACGTTGGGTCACGGACACAGGACCTCTCAGGTGATTCTTTGGGTCCTGAGGGTTGTGGGGCAGAGCCTCCGTGGATCAGGCTTGTTCCTGGTTGCTCAATCAGATTGGGACCCTGTTGTTTTAGAGGCCAAGGCAACACGTTGAACTTCTTGTTGCGCTCTTTGAGCTGTTCCTGAGCAGATTTTGTTTTGTGTCAGAGAATGTTGTTGTTGGTGGGAGGTCACTGGCGTTGGGGAGTGATATTACCATGGGCTGATGTGTTTGATCGGAACAGTGTTTAGGTGGACAGCGCCTGTCAAAATACAGGAGGTCCTTGGTTTACAGCGTTTTGTCGTTACGTGGAACTAGTTGACGAGCAGAGCGGACGAATACGTTGTCATATGGCGCTATAAGACGGCTTTGTTTACATTTGCCGGTTGTACGCCAGCTTGGATTATGCTACATTTGCTAACTTTTTATCCTTCATTATGGCTCCCAAGTCCAAATCAGACTCTCCTGATGACAGTGCTTTGAAGAAAAGGAAAACCATGACTGTTTAAGTTACTGTAGTTGTACAAATATGTAAACTGATCGATATCGGGATGCACATAACAGCTTTTTTTTCTTTCTCACCAAAGTTCCAACTTACGGTGAAAATCGACTGTAGAAACAGAACTCCGGCGTAAGTTCTTATAAATGCCAGGATCCAGGGTTTCTCATCAAAACATTGATTATAAGGAGATGAATAATGTTCTTTACTTCACCTGTCAGTGGTTTTAATGTAGTTTGTGGTCGGTGTTGTGCAAATGTGGGCGTCAGCAGTGAAGCGTTGCTGTGAGCTCTGAGCACTGATTTGTTTTTGACATAGTCATACTTTTAGAGTGGTATTTTTGTTTTGATACAGAAGCAAAACTTGTTTTCGAAAACTTACTTTGAAAAAAATATACATGTCTAAATGTGTCTAAATGTGATCAAAATATATGGAAACCCGATATGATTAGGTGCGTGACAGGTTTTAAAATTCAATGCTGCCAACACATTTTGGTCTGCACTAAAAAAGTAATGGTAATCCTATTTAGCCTTACAGCATGTTTTCCAAGACTTGCAGAGGCATTAATATACACACACACATACATGTGCTGTGTGCGTCCGTGATATCTGATCTGGCCCTCCACCCCTCCTGTAGCGTGGGAACTGAGAAACATACATGAAGTGTTTATGGGACCAATTGGTAGTGAACTTAATCCTTCACAGCCACTGATAAAATCATGTTTATTGTGTGTTACCGTGTCATCTGCTGAAAAGAGGATCTCATCAACAAGTACCGTCTCTCTTAATATTTTCAAGTGCCCAGATATAGTGTGCTTGTTGAGTTCAAATTTACGACTTGAGATGTCATGCCAGGTCTTATTGCAGTCCCTCCCCAATAACCCCGGCCCCTTTTAAGGACACGGTGTACTCGAGTACCAATGTGTGACCTCGCGACATTTCCCCCATGAGATGCGTCTGAAATCCAACCAGCCCACATGTCATCAGCCTGCCAATCACAGCACACCTGACTCATCAAACCACCACTCAGATAGTAGCATTTACTGCTTTGAGTGTAAATATACGCACAAACAAGAGCACCTTAAACCTCCGCTCCTCACCTGGAGGTTCATGTGTCGGCCTTCACACGTTGGGCTGTTTTTGTCACCTTCAGAAAACAACATGTTGTCCACTCAAAATGTCTTGGTAAATATGAAAAATAAAACCGAGGTGTGTTTGTTTTTAGTGTTTTGACACGTATTTACCAGCTAAAAACATCATACAGCTCTGTAGTTTAGGCTGTTACACATGAACTGTTTGTTCTCATTCAGTTGAACTTTTTTATTGGGTCTGGTGTGAAAAGCGTCATTTTACTTTGACCTGAAAATGCTAATACTAAATCCATCATGATTAAGAGATGAGTCTCCAAGAAAATGTAGCAACTTAACGGCATAGCATTTGTCACATCAGTTCAAGTAATTTTTTTAAAGAGCCCAAGTTTAAAATCATAAAGTAAAATGGCAAATTTTCCTTAGAGGACTTTACAGTTGCAACAATCCAGTAAGATGCCTGTCAGTCCAGGTAGCTTCATATTTACCTCTGTACACATAATCAAAAATAAAGGGCATCTTTTTGTCTCATTTCTTCTGTCGTTCAGAAGAAAATGACCAAACTGCAGGTGTCCTTAAATCAGCATCTCAAACATGAGAATTTTTACGTTTCTTCCTCTGTTTTGCAGGGAGGCAGCGGGACAGACGGCAGAGGTTCAGACTTGGTGGACGGTGGCCGCATGGCTCTGGACAACAAAACTTCCCTCCTCAACACCCCCCTGCTCTCGTCCAGCCCTCGAGGGGCCCGCGAACACTTCTCGGACTCCCCCTTCAAACATAGCCGCAAAGACACCAGCCTGGACGACTCCGAACAACTCGCTGACGGTACAGAAGCACACGATGACAGAGAGACACACACATACCACTCAATAGCTATGATAAGTGTCACAATCTTGTCATTTGCCCCCAAGCAGACAGCAGCCTGGACCAATCAGAGCTGGTGGCCGAGTTGCTCAAGGAGTTGTCCAATCACAACGAGCGCATCGAGGAGAGGAAGGCAGCACTGTGTGAGCTGCTGAAGCTGATTCGTGAAAACACCCTGCAGGTGTGGGATGAGCACTTCAAGACCATCCTGCTGCTCCTGCTCGAGACGATGGGTGACAGAGAGGTTAACACACACACTCTGAATCTGTAGAAACCAAATGAAAAAAAAGCATGAATTCCTTTGATCTTAAATGTTTTTCTTCTCCCAGCATGTGATCCGAACGCTGGCTCTGCGGGTGCTGAGGGAGATTCTCAGCAAGCAGCCCTGGAGGTTCAAGAACTACGCAGAGCTCACCATCATGAAGGCCCTGGAGTCTCACAAAGACCCTCACAAGGAGGTACGCTTATACACACTCACACTGCGAGGCTAATTTTATCACAGAGCATGAAAATGAGATGTACCAGATCTGTTTTATTTTATTTAGGATCATCAAAGCTACAAGTAAACAAAAGCTTTTTTGTCTGTTCCATGAGTATCTAATGGTGATGTTAATTAATTCCAGCTGATTAGCACAGTTGGAAAAGTAATGTCAGGCCAGCCTTTTTGTGAATAGCTTTAATATCGTGTTTGTGTGTTTCTGTAGGTGGTACGAGCAGCAGAGGAGACAGCAGCCATGTTGGCGTTGTCCATCAGTCCAGACCAGTGCATCAAGGTGCTGTGTCCCATTATCCAGTCAGCTGATTACCCCATCAACCTGGCTGCTATCAAGATGCAGACCAAAGTGGTAGAGAGGGTTCCCCGTGAAGGCCTGATCTGCATGTTGCCAGAGATCGTACCGGGACTCATACAGGTAACTTGCAACTCATATATTTAACACTCGATGCACGATATTAAAATTTCTGGCCGATACCAATATCTTATATTAACGTCTTTGATTTAACCGATATTACCAAAGTCAATATATGTAGTAAAAGTAAAACATATTTAATCATATTTTAACGTTTACCGTCAAGTCCAGGACCATTTAAGTAAAAGCATCTGTGAAATAGCAGCAATATCAAACGTAAAGGAAATATGTCCTGACTATATTTTGACAAGGGATGTGCAAATTTTGTGCTATAGTCTGTGCACATTTCTCAAGTTACATAGGCCTAATATTCTCAAACTATTGCAAATGTCCCAAACACTGAAACAGTTATACTCCCCTCCTCACTGTAAGGTTAAATCTTGGTCTACTTCAGCAGCGGTAGTTTTTTCATTACAGAGTACAAGGGATCCTCGGTTTACGACGTCCTCAACCTACGGCGTTTTATCGTTACGTCAGAACTGGTTGCATGGAAATAGTTGCCGAGCGAAGCGGACGAACACGTCATCATGCGGCGCTATAAGACAGCTTTGTTTGCATTCTCCGGTTGTACACCACCTTGGATTCTGCTGCATTAGCTCACTTGTTTCTCTTCATTGTGGCTCCCAAGTCTAAGTCAGACTCTTTTGAGGCAGTGCTTCGAAGAAAAAGAAAGCCGTCTCCATGTGTGCCGTCTTCACTGCAGCGTAAAAGCTGCAGCTGTACTAGTTAAACTCGTGCTTGCAAAATGAATCGTGAGCGGTAGCAAACTTTACTTCTTTGCTGTGGCTCTTGATACACATTGCAAACAGAGTGAAAACTGCAACAAAAAACAAAGAAAACAACATAAATGCATGTAAATAAATCCTTTTAACTTAACCAGTAAGTCCAAAAATGAAATTAATTACTTATGACACTCTCTCTGTGACGTTTACAAAGTAGAGAGCCGTGCATCCAGAAAAGCATGTACATATGTAAAGCTGAACATCAAAATAGCGGACAGGAAGTGACAACTGTCAACAGACAACTTCAAAATAAAGGCTTTTTCAAAAATAAAAGTACATCGATAATTCTGCCTTAAGCGCAACACACCATGGAAGTGAAATTAGATTTAATAAAACACTTGGAACAGGGTGAAACACCGACGAACATCGACATTATTAGATCAAGTTGTAAAAACAGTGCAACATATTCTTTTCTTATAAAATGACTCATACATGCATGAAAGTCATTGTTATTCATGACTTTTAGCAATATCGTGATGCACATAACAACTTTGTTTACATTTTTTCCGGAGTTCCAGTTTACGGTGAAAATCGACTTACATCAATCTGTAGGAACGAAAATCTGATATAAGTCAAGGACCCCTTTTATTGTACTCCCAGACTGCAGACATGTCTTCCTGTTTAGATGTAACCAATCTTCCCACAATACTTTGCCGTATGATTCGATTCACTCCTGCACAACTCAAACAAACCGATCGTGGTCGAGAGAGACACAAAGGTGCTAATGTTAGAGAAAATCATTGTTTTTTCACATCGGCTAATTTTGCTCATCGGACCGATACCAATATATATGAAAAAACACTATTATCAGCCGATACCAATGTGGTCGCTGATATATCGTGCATCCCCATTTATCACACATTGAAAGTTAACCATAATGTAATTTTGAAAGCTAAACAAATGGTTGTCTAATCTAATGCATTAGTATCGCTGGTAAATGATTTTAATCTATTCTAATTCTCTGTAAAGCTTAACGATAACCATTATACTTGCTATTTCTTTCAGAAAATTAGTAAAACGGTTCCTTTCCTCACACACCATTTATGCATATCTATGAATGCCTTTCCTGCAGCTACATAATCAGTTCTATCTGAATGAACAGGGTTACGACAACTCTGAGAGCAGTGTGAGGAAAGCCTGTGTGTTCTGCCTGGTGGCCATCTACGCAGTGATCGGAGAGGACCTCAAACCGCACCTCAGCCAACTCTCCAGCAGCAAGGTAACCTGACCCCAAAGCGTTACAAGCTTGGAATCATCACAAGCCAACAAGCTAAAAATGTGTAGTATCTCATCCCGGTTACCAAGCAAGAGCTTTGCACTCAGAGTTAGGAGTAAATTCTGAACGTGTCGGCAAAAATGTGAGCAAACACATGGTTCTGCAGGAGACCAGTGTGGCAATCAAACCCAATCTATTTATCATGGTGTTGTAATTTTCCATCTATTCTCAGCCATGTTTATATCTCTAGTGTTTGGAAACTTGAAAAGATGCCGTATCCGAAAAGGTGTGGCTATTAATTAATGAGACTCAATTCCATGAAGAACACTTGCACTTCAGTTTTGTAAACACACCCTGTTGCATTCTGGTCCCCTGATCAAAGCAGGGCAGTAGGTCTTAGGTTAGCTGTCTCAGCAGCTCCGTCATTTTCTTCTTCACTTCTGGAACGGACTCAAAATGATTCCCCTGAGCGCAGACGTGAGTTTGGAGATAAGAAAACTGTTGCACGGTGAACAGTGCTGCGATGTATTTCTTGGTTAGAAGCTGCTTCACTGAGAGAGTCGAGTGTGCTGCCAAGTTGTCCTGATGAAGGATGAAACCCCTTCACACAGCTGTGGTCTTTTTCTTATTTTTGACCCTTTCTCGCAAAGTTTCTAGAACCTGTTTAGTTTTGGTTCACTGTTGCTCCATATGGAAACTGATTCTCCATAATGATGAGAATCCCAGTCTTGTTGTTTAACTCTCTGAACCCCAAAGCTGGGTGTTGCTGCTCCTGTCACATTTTTACTGTGAGCTGATTTATCACTACACTATAAAGTCCTGTAGCTCTATGGAAACAGCAGAACCATGGCTAGAAGTAGAGAGAACGGAAACATTTCTTCTGTACAGTATGACACGGCCATAAATTATATAATCCAAAAAAATGTATTTATTAAAATACAAACAAACAGAAAAACTCCACAGGGGTTACAAATTACTAATACTAAAACGATCACTCTGCATACGACAGATATTTTACTGGTTAGATTTTTAATTTATGTCTGTAATTTTCTTTCAAGCGTCCTGTGTAAACATACTCCTCAGTTCTGCTAAATAGTTGCTGAGTTTTTGTCGCGTCATAGCTGAGTCACTGAAAGCTTCATGGTTGCACTGAGGATCTGGTGCAAAGGAGGCTTTTCTTAGAATTTTTTTTATTTTTAAGTACATTTTTTGGTCATTTTTGGCTTTATTTGACAGGTTTTTAGTCAAGTCAGACAGGAAAGTAGGGAGAAGAATCGGGGCCCCTGTTTATGGGTCACCCGCTCAACCAGTTGAGCTATCTGGGTGCTGTTTTTGGCCAATTTTAAAATGTGGAATAAATTGATTTTGTGATTTTTAGACTAAGCAGCACATCACAGATAACTTTTTCAAGGACAGTTGGAAAGTGGGAAAGATTTCTCTTTTTTTTGTTTTTGCAGTTTCTGTCTCTGATAAATGCTGTACTTTTACAGATTTTGCCATTTTGACATGCCTTTCGAACCCATCAGCAAATTTTTTTTGGTTCAGTGGGTTAATAGCTACGCCTTGGATGTCACATTTTATCAGAAAAGCTTGCACTGTAGATTTTCACCATTTCTTAACCTGCAGAGACATTTACGTGTCAATCTTCTTCTGTTTCTCTGTCCATAGCTGAAGCTGTTGAATTTGTACATCAAACGCGCCCAGTCTGGCTCCACCGGCAGCGAACCCTCGTCTGAGGGCCTATAGGAGACACAGCGCCGTCCCACAGGGCATCCACAGAACTGCAACTACACTCTCCAAACATAAAAACATCTGTTCATGAGATCACACCCACACAGACCGACAACAAATCACGGATCAAATCGCTCACAGGAGCAAACTGCTTACAACCACAGCAGACACAGCGTATACACACACATGCATAGGCACACAGAGTTCCCATACATTTCCTGCCTCACTGTAAAATGGGAGTGATGACAGAGGAGAGGAGTGTTGTAGTTCTTCCCCTGATTCCTGACTGAACTGAACCCTTACATTTGGATTAAACATAAACAGACTTGCAGACACATGCTCTTTCCAGGTTTGTCACTAATCACCCGAGGATGAAGATATGAAATGTCCGTCCTGTCCACTCTGCTTTCTATCCAGAACACAACAGTGTCCCCTCTGAACAACATTGTGATGTCAACAGCAAGCGGAGCATCTGCATGGTTCTCATTTCTCTGTAGAGGGGGTAATATTTGTCAGACAGCACTGCGATGAACCAATGGTGCTGTCATGTTTGCTTCTTGAACAGTGAGTAACTGGGGCCAGCTAGATGGGAATGTAAATTTACATTGTGTCATAGTTTGGATTTACTTTACGCAATGAGGTTTTACTGCAGTGGTTTTTAATACCTGGAGTTTTCTCACTTACTCGCACATCAACACGCGTTCTCTCTTTCAAAAAGGTGCTGATGAGCCTAAAGAAAGGTACGACCGACCAACCCTGCGCAGCACTAACGCAAGCCACAGCGGGTCACGCCTGCTCAGAGCAAATACAGTACATAGACAGGTTCCAAATATAGGAGGCGTTATGTGCTTGGCTATGCATGAGACTAAACGTAAAAAATAACTTTTTATTGGGGTCCTATTGACAGAATAACTTGACTGAGGGTTTTAAATTAATGTGAACAATACCCACCACTTTCAGATAAATCCATGATGTCCTCCATTTGTCCCAGCTCATCTTGGATCACTTCTGGGCAACATGGGGAGGAAAATGGGTGCGTGCTGCTTATTACATGAAGTATGACCAGACATGGCTTATTATCACATAGTGGATATGTATCTATATATGATATTAAAATGGAATATCCATTAACAGTGTCATTTAGGAGAGTCCCCCCGGGGGGTGCACGCGCACCTATGCCCATCCTTGTTTTTATTTCTCTTTCTCTGTTGCGCGTGCCGTAGTCTCTCTCTCACACTTATTATTTTTCTCTGCTGAGAAATTTGTAGAAATGTATTATTTACTGCTCTGAAAAAAAAACAATTGTCATGTCTCACTTTTCTCCTATTCATCGTGTCTTTCTTTCCTTCCTCTTGTAACATTCTAGTTTTCACTGTTGTGTTTCCTCAGTGCATTTACAAAGCTGTGCTTACAATAAAATAAAGAACTTGTACAGATCATGATAAGAAATGCCTCCTTGGATTTTTGTTAATGTTACTGAATGAATGGCGTGGGTCTTGTATTCAACACCAAACTGATTATTTTGATTGGAAATTGGCCAGGATCTGTGGTAAACCATCTCCACTGTGTTTAATAAATACTTGCTGTTAGATGGACCTTTAAACCAGGAATCCTAAAACGCATAGTGGGTTTCCAGAAAAACTGCAGCAAACCTTTGGTCGTTTGTGGGAGAAACTCTAGTTTTTTTTTTTAGAAAAGCTGTAGCTTGATGCACACAGAAAGTTGTGCATTTTATTTCACCTGTAGTTTGGTTGAATAATAATAAGGAATAAAATTAGAAAGACAAAATCTTGTGGAAAAATGCCTTTCACCAGTAATAAGAGGCCACCATAATAGTTATTCATTTTGGCTTTTTTTTTTTTTTTTTTTTTTTTTTTTTAACACTGATTGTTTTCTGACACTGAATATAGCAACTGGTGAAACATGTGCATCGCAGTTTTCCAAAGCGTCTTCAGTGTACAAAGATCAATTTACTGTCCAGTAAGATAAAGTGGGGGGGGCAGCAAATCCTCCCCATCTGTCTCACTCCTCTTGCTACAGCCAGTGGGAAAAAAAAGTGGACCAAGTGCACTGGTTAATAAAGTGGGCTAATCAAGGACATGGCGTAAAAAATAACATTTATGTCTTATGCAACGCAGCTATTTGAGAAACTGGTGCTCAGTGTCATGTATGCATCTGTTCTCCGAGGCTGTAAATTTAGGAGCAGCTAAAGAGACTTCCAGATACAGCAGCAGTCTGACCTGTAGAACCCCCTGACCTCCCTGCAGTTATTACCGCAGTGAAATGTGGAGAAAATGCAGTTTGAAATACTTGCATTTCCATTTTGTGCAACTTTATACTTTCACTGCTGCAAGAAACATTGTGGGTTTTCTCTTTAATGTGATCTGGCAGCTTGTTAATCTGCAGATTCTTACAAATATGCAAAACATAATGCAGGTATAGACAAAGTTTATCTAAATTTATACATAGAAACTAGTTGCTGCGATAGAAAAATGTGTGTGAAAGCAGCAGTAGTGTAAAGGTGTTCCTTTGCAGCCTGAATGCTTTGGATCGTTCGTGCACTTCAAGTGTTTTTACAGCAAAATTCTTACTTTTAGGGGAGTTGTTAAGTAAAAGTGCAAGTTGACTTCTAATTAATAATTAACTGGCATGCAAATGTTAGACCTTGCCTGCTACTTAACCATTGTGAGAGTTTCCTCAGACTGGAGGGGGGGGGGGGCTTTAATAAAGTCATGAGGCGGGTCTTCACCTCCTCAGGCCAAAATAGCGTGTGTATGCTGCTCGGTAAAAAACTGCCACCCACAGACTTAACCGTGAGCCACGTCCAGGGTCCGACCGGTGGATAATTATTTACCAGAGAGAGCAGAGGACGGCAGGAGGGGGGATTAGTCTCCAGCCAGACTCTGTGGACTGAACTTCTCAGCTGCGAATCAAACATGAGCTCCCGTTCGGATCTGATCGGTACCGGACCCGGGCAGCAGGACTGAGGCGAAGAAAAAAAAACAAACAGCTGTTAGTGAGGCACGATGTTGTTCTGGCAGCCCTACACTGAAAACTTCCGATCCCCCGTCCAGAGACACGGCGGCGGCAGCTACACGAGGTACACGGCTCATGAACGTGGAAACGAAATGTTTGTTTAGTTTAACAATAATGGTGCGTGGTGTTCCCTACAACGTGTGTTAATAAGTAACTATTATTGCTTCCTTCCAGTTAAAGAGACCAGCGCCCCGTTGCTGTGTGTATAATAATAACTGCGGGTGGCTGCGTTTGTCCACAGTGTTCGTCTTTGTTGACAGTAATGACTCGGTAGATGTGTTGTAGTTTCTGGGAGGCAGAGCGCAACTACAGTGGACACAATGACGGAAGCTCCGAGGCCTCTGATTGGCTGATCCTGCTGCGCTGGGCACAGGAGGCGGCCTCTGATTGGCTGAGGGCCGTCCTGGCATCATTCCCGAGGCTGGCGGTGGCAGCCCTTGCAGGTTTCACGGACGGACAGTCTGTATGCTGAGGGAGCCATGTTGATGCCTGGTTTTGTGTCAAACGCTTCATTTTGGATGGTGAAAGGACTGCGTGGTAAAGACCGGGAGGGGTGATTCCAGCTCCGCGATGAGAAGAGGAGCGCCGTCTGGGATGGTAGAGAGAGCGCCAGAGGAGAGCTGCTCTTAGTGGATTCAAAGCAAGTGAAGTTGATGCTAGTTAGCTCCGTAGCTAGGTAGCAACAGCTGTGCGGACGCTGCGTGGGATGCTGCGTGTGGACTAAAACAATTTAATCTCCCCTGCTTGATGCATTTTTTTTGCTGAGCTAACGTTAGCCAGATTGTTTTGAAGACTTTGTGCCTGGAGTAACAACGCGGCTGCTGAATTCATGCTAGCTCGCTTAAGCTGCTGTTGTGAAGCTAGCTGCTAGCTAACGTTAGCATGCTGACAATCAGCTCGCATCTTCAGTCACGACTACTTGCTAGCTAACTTATTGTTACTTTCAGGCACACTGCCAGTCGTGGAGCACCGTGTCGTGTGTTTAACCCCCCCTAAAACCCGAGTGGAGATATGGCGGTACATCCAGTCTCTGTAGAAAGCTACCAGTTCGCCTGCCCTGCTCGCCAAGGAACGGCTAACGGGCTAGCAGCATAACTTTCCTCTCACGGTGTCACCCAGAAGCTGCACTTCCTCGCAAGCCGACCTCGTACCTGAAGCAAGCTGGCGGCCCTCCGAGTAGAAGCCGAGGACAAGGAGCTGGGGCCGATGGCCTGGGTGCTGAAGATGGACGACGCCACCATCGAGTCGGGGCTGGTGCACGACTTCGATGCCAGCCTGTCCGGCATCGGGCAGGAGCTGGGGGCAGGAGCCTACAGCATGAGGTTAGAGACGAAGTCAACATGCCAATCCCGGCTTCACAGCACAGTAGTGGGTCGTTAGGCAGAAAAACACGAACTCTGTCTCCGAGTGTTAACATTGCAGCCCCCCCTGCCTGGGTGTGTTATTCCCTTTGTGCTGGGTGTGATGGTTTCTCTTTGTTTTGGGATTTGGAGCAGGGCAGACACTGCAGGGTGCCACGATCAGGGACAAAGATTAATTTCTCTAAAGCCACACAAATCAAAGGAAATTCTGCGAGGGACAAAGATGTGGTATCAGTCTATCCTGTTTCTCAGATGGGTCTGCTGCCAAAAGATACCTAAACTTTGTGTTCCACTAAGCAAATCTGCAGGGAAGGCCTTGTTTTGGCCTGTCAGAGTTACAAAGTTGGTGGTATGAGAAAACAGAAAACGGTACATTGTGTGTGATCCAATAGGTCTGGCTTTAGTCCTTTTAATGAGAACACACTAGTTTGTCTTCTGCACAGCTTTCCTCTCACCTGATCCTCATTTCTGAAACGAAAGCAGGTGTTTTGTCCAACAGTTTCCTGCTGCTGAGATCCAAAACAGATGATTCACGATGATGAACATTTAGTGTCTTGTGTTTTTGCTCCTTTTGGCGCTCTGAAGGTTCTGTGATTTCACTTCCTAAGAAGTTTTCTGTCTAGGAAAGTGTGACAGCCGGTTAGTCATTAGAGCAAGTCATGAGCGTTGAATAGCAACACTTTGATAAAATATGTTTGTAGTTTAGTTTGCTCCCACTTTGATGTGACATTTCTTCATTCAAACACTGTTTTACACTGTTGCAACAAGAAGTTTGTCCTGTTGTGCTGGTTTAATATGAAATTGCTGCCACCTTTCTAGAGCTTGTTTATGTTCCTCGCTCTATGGTATTGTTTTGATGTCACTTCTACCATCATATTTGCACTGTCAGGCACATTCTAGCAACAAATGTTTGTCTTCATGGTGCCAGTTTTAAACAGGCTTTGCACCGGTTCTTAGTCCTTTGCGTGATTCCAGCTTTTATTCAAACACTTGACAGCTTCTTAATTAGTGAAACGCCGGTTAGTCAGAACTACTTGGTGATTGTTTGTGTCTTGCATGATAATTAAAGAAGCACTTAGTTGGCACTGGAGTAATATTGTTGTAAACCACCTGTTCAATTAGTAATTCTTACTATGTCTGCACTCCATTATGTAATAGGTTAGTGATATTTATGTGACGCCGCCAAGACCTCCCAGAACATACATGTGTCTTATCAGCAGCCTTCTCATCCATCTGCTTTTAGCGTGCGTTTATCTGAGCGTGATGTCGGTGTGTGCCACTTGCTTATGAGTGTAAGCAAGTTTACCAATACTCCAGTGCTGGTATGCGGGTAAGTGAAATAGTGGAAACAGAGTGTCAGTGGTCTCAGACCTAGTGCTATCTGTGGTGTCGGGGTGTGTTTGGAGTCAGCAGCTGGTCGGAACAGAATGTCTCAGTGTGTTTCAGTGGAACGAGCTCCTCAGATTTCAGGAAGCAGACCTGGTTTTTCAGGCAGTGTGGCTTAACGCGGCTGTCGCGCCCAGGTTGGCACCGTCTGGGCACCCGCTCCGCAGAGCAAACACACCGGCGAGTGATTGAGAGAAAGCGATCCGAGGTCTGCGTATATGTAGCAGGCGGCCGTTTGAAAGACTTTGTTGTTTGCAGGAAAGTGCTGCAGGAGTGTCTTAAAGTTATCAAGTTGTCTTGTTTTTTTTGTTGTTTTTTTAAAATTTGGCTCAAGTTTAGACTCATGACTTGCCAAAAAAGTTTTCCAGGTAATGAGATGCAGCGATCTGCATTTCTTTGCATGCATAGGACTCTCTCTCTCTTTTTTTTTTTGCACATCCACTGAAATGTACATGCACCCACTGACACTCCTGCAGCATTTGTCAGGGTGAGCAGAGGACGGCTTGGTTGTCTGGTGAGGCTGCCAAGTGTGAGAGATGGTATATGTCAGCAGCTCTGGCTATCTCTGGGTGTTTCTGATCATTTATCCGGCCTCATGCATACATAATAGGAGAGCCATTTGATCGATGGAAAGCCTTTGTCACTTCTTCTAAAATAGGCCGATCCAATTAATAGTTTCCCACTATGACGGGGTAAAGTATTGCCCTGCTAAAAGTGGTGTATTAATAGTTGAAATTGTACAAAACCATCTGATGTGTTGTTCGACATCTTGATAAATAAAGGCGGGATTCCTCTTCGCTCTTAGAAAGGTCACAGTGATTATGTTGCCACCAGGATGGATACCACAAGGTATTAGAGATTCAGTAACAGCTCAGAACTTTCACTAACCTGAAGACAAAAGGCAGTTCTAAAATGCTGAGAGGCTAGAGGCAAGGAAAGTACATCGATTAAGCTCTTCAAAGGAACTTCCAAGCTGTGTCACACTTGTTTTTTAATGGTGGTTTTCTCATATTTAGAATCTCCATGCTGACTGTTTGTCTGTGTGTCTCTCCTCTGTCTCTGTCTCAGCGATGTGCTGGCTCTGCCCATCTTTAAGCAGGAGGACTCCAACCTTCCCCCTGAAAATGAGACCAAAAACCCCCCATTCCAGTATGTGCTGTGCACCGCCACCTCGCCTGCTGTCAAGCTGCATGACGAGACGCTCACATACCTAAACCAAGGTGAAGCACACGATACACTGCCCGCATTCAAGGAAACGTCAGGCTTGACCTGATTTTGTTTTGCTTTCTTTTCCTTATTAAGTACTTTTATTTTCTCTGCTGACTGCCAGATCCGCACATGAAAACTTTCTGAGGCTACGCTCCCCGCTGTTCGGCATGAATAAATCATTAGCACATTAATTTAATGCACATTAGTATGATTGCTGTAAAATGAAACCATTGCTGATGTTGGTGGCAGCCTCTTCTGGCGTCTACACAGCACAGTAACGTTGTTTACTCTGTGATGTTGCATTATGGCGAAAAAATGGAGATTGAGTCTATTTAATGGCACATAAAATTGCTTCCTTGATTGTTTTTTTTTTTCTTCGAAATTATCCTTTTTTCTGTGGCTACTGTTAGATTAGTTGAACCACAACAGGGAAGGCAATTACAGACAGACATTTAAAAGCAAAGTGCGCCACAACAACATCACTAATTGACAACAAAGCACAAGTGACACGCCTCACATCATGTGGATTTGATCAACAGAGGAGACTATGTAGAATCTCTGGGCACTAAAAGTCCACAGAGAAGGTACCCTGAACCTTATGATAGCAGCTTGTATTCACCAGAGAGAGTGTAGGGTCCATCACAAAGGGTTTAACCCTCGTGTTGTCCTGCCGGTCAAAATTGACTCGGTTTAAAGTTTGATAATGTGGGAAAAAAATCTATTTTCACAGTGAAACTTCTGATGTCCACATTTTCTACATTTTTGGGAAATCTTTGAACATTTTTTGGTGGAAAAAAAGAAATTTTAATAATGTTTCTTAAGAACATTCACATAAAAATCAACCAAAATCCATCGAAATTCACTGGATTTTGGTTGATTTTTATGTGAATGTTCTTAAAGAAAATACTAGAAGTTTTACTGATATATATGTAATCACTTTAGATATTTTTAAGATTTTTTCAGAAGATTTTTACTAGTTTTTTGAAAATATTTACCAGAATTTTCTTGCCAAATTTGGGGAATTTTTTAAAAAATAAACCTTTTAAGGGAAAGTTTTAAGGAATTATTGCAATTTTCTTCCTGAAGGTTTTGCAAATTTTCAGAAATTTGGGGAATTTTTTTGCTGAATTTTTGGATTTTTTTCAGACAAGGAAACAATATTTTTTGATGCCCGTAAATGAAGACAACAGGAGGGTTAAATTGAAATGGAGAATCCTGAAACATCTTGAGATGCATCAAAATATGTGCGCTTACGTGTTGTTATATGATTTACTGGAAGATGAAAGTTGCCAAAATTGAGCCCAGATGGTTTAACATCATTCACGGATTGTGTTTTCATGCACACCGGTGTTCTGGTCGTGAGGCTCATCTCGGCTTTGATCAGAGCTGGTGTTTACGTGGTTGTTCATTCTCCAGTATGCACGGTAAATACTGGTATTCTGATTACAGAGTGCTGCGTGCACAGGTGCCTGTAATATTTGCAAAATAAACCGGCAATTTAGTCCGACATTCCTGTAACTGTCTTAGCTAACCTTAAATTAGTTTGACTGTTGCTATTGAAAACGAGGCCCCTCTGGCTTATAGCTGGCTTATGAGATGCCAGTATCGCATTGCGGATTTTGCTTTTCCACATTACTGCCAGCGATGGGAGAAGAGAGTGCCAGGAAATATTAAACATGTCCTCTTTGATAGGTGTCAGGCTGTCACTGTGTAGGGCAGGGGGGACTGGTGGCTGGAGATACGCAGCTGGGACGGACTGGATAGAGTCGTCATGACGGAGTCCAGTGACCCGAGAGGAGAGAACATTTCTGTCTGAGTACTTTTACCAGCTGTGTGACATCGTTCATGAGAGCACAGGAAACGGCAGTACTAGTTCAAACTGAGAGGTAGTAGGAAATATCTCTTGTCTGCTAAACATTCTGGGGTTCACAGAAGCACCGCAAAGAACATTTCTATATATGTTCTGCTATGGCGTGATGGAATAAGCTATTAGTCGCCACATTAAAGTCCCAAATTAAGAGGAAGTTTTTCAGACAGTTTATGTTTCTGTTCGCTCACTTTTCTGTGGAAGACGTCTGCAGCGTTCAGAAACCAGGATAAGATGTATAGATGGAAAGTATCCTGGTGTCGTGGGGAATACTGCAGGGTTTATCCAGGTTTCTAAAAACAGGATAGGATTTTTACATAGACAGACAAAACACTTAAAAAATTGGATCATAACCAGAATACTCAAGCACAATTAAACACATACATTGATAATGGAATTTCTTTGTGCGTATTATACTGACGTACACCTGCAGTCGAACACTTGTATCACCCATTCCCATTGAAATCTTGACTCGCATCTGACTCTCAATCTATATATAAATGTAATCACAATACGGATTTTGTTTTGTGGCGTTTTACTGTCGAGTCTCATTCAGATAAAATGAATATAATGAGTGCTAGTAAACACAACATTACATCTGGATAACATGAGTGGTATTTTCACATGCAAATCAACATTATTGCGCAGCTGATGTAGTTTATTTCTGGAATGTACATACATTGACTCAGTTCATACGGAATGAGACACAAAATATGCTGTTGAAGTCGTGGAACCTCTTCATAAAATGTTGCAATCGAACAACTTTGTCCCCGTCTGCATCAAGAAAGCTGCTTTACTGAGACACAAGTAGAGTCTGGAGTCAAGAAGTTAGAAAATATGAACATTTTATTCAAAGTTTATCATGTAAACATGGATCTGTCTCTGCTTTGGAGTCTTTTTTACTTCATTTTGAAATTTTAAGTTTGCTGTTGCCAATTTTCTTTTTTTTGTTGTTCTGGGAAGTTTGAAAAGATTCAACAAAACAAAGCACCAGAGTGGATGGGAGAACCAGTAAAAGAGTACAAGAAGTGTTGAGTGTTTTATCAGAGATTTTGACGGAAAATTGGCTTTTGTCTTCAGTCTTGTCCAAATTACAGAAAAAAATAAAGCCTGTTTCCTCTTAGAGCGGGGGTGTCAAACGTGTGGCCCGCAGGCCAAAACCGGCCCTCCAGAGGGTCTGATCCAGCCTGCAGGACGACTTTTAAAGTGTAAAAATTACAGAGAAGTCATTAACTGCAGACTGTAAATTTGTAAAACTGTAAATTAAAATAATTTCTCGACCATGAGAAGTTGTTTTGATCATAAAGTTAAATGCTAGATTGCTCATTGTTTGTCATTTTATGTGTCATTTTTGTAATATTTTGTCTTGTTTTTTGTTGGTTTTTTTGTCTGACTTTTGTCATTTGTCTCATGTTTTTGACATTTTGTGTTCTGTTTTTGCCTCACTTGTTTTTTGTCTCATTTTCATCGTTTTGTGTTTCGCTTTATTTGTTGTTTTTTGTGCTGTTTTTGTCGCTTTTTGTCTTTTTTTTCTTGCTTGTGTCGTTTGTTCATTTTTTTTGTCGCTTTGTGCCTCATTTTTTGTAATATTTTGTCTTGTTTTGTCTTTTTTTTTTGTAAAATACTATATCATTCAGTTCCAGATTCCAGTGACTAAATGTTTTTGCCTTTTTGTAGACACTCTGTGATCTGGAAGTTGTAAGGTGCAAATGATAAAGTGAGTCATGATATTTTTGAAATTGAACTTATTTTTCTTCAGAAATTTCAGGTTGCTCGTAATGTTTTGTAAAAAGATAATTACTTAAATAGGAACATTTTTAGAACACACCCTTTTTGCACTAAAACAAAGGGAAAAAATGGACTTGTGGTTATTTATAGGTTATTGTGCTGTGATTTTACTGGTGTGGCCCACTGGAGATCAAATTGGGCTGAACTAAAACAAGTTTGACACCCCTGTTTTAGAGCATCTGTTCACTTACGAGGAGTAGAAACATTCAGTGCTTCATGTTGTTTTTTTCTTGCCTTTTCTGTCTCTCAGGCCAGTCTTATGAGGTGCGTATGTTGGACAACAGGAAGCCAGGGGAGCTGCCAGAGCTCAACAACAAGATGGTGAAGGTGAGAGGATCCTCCCAGCGGGACGACAGACTTCTCCTCCTTCCACTAAGCACGCTTTATGTCTAACCTGTGTGTGTTTCTAGAGCACGGTGCGAGTAGTGTTTCATGACCGTCGGTTGCAGTACACAGAGCACCAGCAGCTGGAGGGCTGGAAGTGGAATCGTCCTGGCGACCGTCTCCTTGACATCGGTAAAGATGCCTGTTGAGAAATGTTTCCCTCCGCTTTCCCATGTGTGCGATGTGGAGCTCAGACATCTGTGTTTGTGTGTGAGACAGATATTCCAATGTCGGTGGGCATCGTGGAGCCGAAGACTCACCCCTCCCAGCTCAACGCCGCGGAGTTTCTGTGGGACATGAACAAAAGAACTTCTGTTTTCGTGCAGGTAGCGCACAAACATCCTCACTCGCTCAACGCCATGCATACATCAGCTCTCTTTGTGCCATCTGTTAGCTGCACCACCGAATTTCCACATCAAACGCATATTTTGAGCCCGTCGCTCTCTCGCCTACCCGCCGTCTCCGCAGGTGCACTGCATCAGCACAGAGTTCACTCCCAGGAAGCACGGCGGGGAGAAGGGCGTCCCCTTCAGGATCCAGATCGACACCTTCACCCAGGGAGACAGTGGAGAGTACACAGAGCACCTCCACTCTGCCTCCTGCCAAATCAAAGTCTTCAAGGTGAACACTCGACCTCTCAGGGGGGGAAATGTTTTCACTTTGTGTGTCAGCTCTCACAGCAATCCAGTCTGCCTTCCTTTTCTGACTTCTGTTTTCTGTTTAGCCAAAGGGGGCGGATCGCAAGCAAAAGACTGACAGGGAGAAGATGGAGAAACGCACACCTCAAGAGAAGGAAAAGTATCAGCCTTCTTATGATACCACTATTCTGTCAGAGGTCAGTCTGGAGCTGCAATGTTGTGTTCAGATTTGTGTGGCTTTTGCAATAACTAGGCTCAAGTACTAACAAGCGCCCTGGTTTAGTAATCATTTAGGGGGTTATTCCTGTTTAGTTTTAATTTATTTTGTTTATTTTGCATCAACAACACACAATGCAAAGTAACTGCACCAGAGTTAGCTAGCTGCTAGCAACCATGGAGCAATAAATGTATCATTAATATTATTTTTATCATACATACAGTCAGTAAAAACAATAAAATTATTCAAATGTACTTGCACAAATTAGTGAAATGTGTTCCTGCAGAGTGGTTCAAAGAATATACAGATGTTCTACCCTGGAATTAAATCTCTGCCTAACTATCCTTTTAAGCATGATGCTTTAGATTTAAGAGACCAGCAAATGTTTTACTGTGAAGAGAAGCCAGTATCACATGATCTCTTCTATTATTCAGCCATTCTTTCTGATTGTTTTCTGGTTTTCATTTTTTTTTACTCTCACAACTTATCATGAAACCACCACAAAAAGGTTGCAGCACTATTTTCTCTTCAGCTGCCATGCAATTTATTATATTCTTTATGTGTTAGTTTTGTGTTTTGTTTTTATTTTTTGCTTTTTTCTGTATTTGGGTTTCTTTATATGTATATATTTATATATAATTATTCATTTTTTAGGGGTTTTTTTGGGCTAATTTTTCATTTTTTTTAGATGTGTTTTATATATATATATTTTTTGTTTTATTTTTTTGCTCGTTTTTTTCCTAATTTTTAGGTTTCAAAATAAATTTACTTACTTAGTTTTATGTTTTTTGTTGGGGTTTTTTTTGGCTAATTTTTTGTTTCTATATGTGGGTTAACAATAGAAGATTCCCATTTAAATTGTCTGCTCACTGTAATGGATTACTTGTCTCTCCACACACATATTTTAATGCTGTAGTGACACAAACTGAAACCACTTGCTGCTGCTTTAGAGAAAGAGTGGCGTCTGATACGCTTTGAAAAATAGTTCACAGTAAAGCCAAGACATAAAAACAGGGTCAAGTAAATTGTGTAACAGATGTGGTTCTCCACCTTGAGTCTGTCACGTCTTGTATTATGAACAGTTTGTTTGTAATGACAACCTAAACAGTAGAAGTGCCCATTAAATAGAACATTTCTTATATAGAATACTTATATTTTATTTCATGAAGCCGCATTAATCTCAGTCCCTTTAGCAGGTCTGGTGTGTTTGTCAGATGAGGTGGCCCACATCTACGGTAAAACACTAAGAAAACATAGAAAATGAGACATTAGAGCAGACATTAGAATATTTTCTCTCTGAGTCGGGGTAGTTACTCTGTCTTGATGTGTTTCCAGAGTTTTTGCCTGTGTTTGTGTGTCCGTTCTGGCTGGCTAACCTGCTATGTGTCTGTATGTAGACGAGGCTTGAGCCCATCATCGAGGATGCGGGTGACCACGAGCTGAAAAAGTCCAGCAAGCGGACTCTTCCTGCTGATTGTGGCGACTCCTTGGCCAAGAGAGGCAGTGTAAGCTCCCTGCTCTCCTCCAGACACCTGATTGTCTTCTGAAACTTGTAGACTTTTTTCCGTGAAGGAGATGTTATTGTATTCAACATTAGGTGGGGTGGAGACGGTGCAAAGCTAAATACAGTGGTCCCTCGGATTTTCATCTGTCGTGGGGGGGGGGTCTGGAACGTAACCCCCGCAACAGATGAAAATCCGCAAAGTAGCAGCCATATTTATTTTATTATTCATATATAATTTAAGGCTTTTTAAACCCTCCACAACACCGCAGAGCAACACTATGTGCAGCAGTGAGACGTCTATGTGAAATGGACAAGGCCAGATGCTAAACGCTGACAGAGGAGACTGATGCTACGGTCGCTGAGCCAATCAGAGCCCAGCACTGTACACTACGCATTTTATTTCAATTAAATATTCCTTTGATATGTTTTAATTTTCTTTATATTGTTTTCATTTTTGCTATTCTATAAATGCTTATTTTACCGCAAGAAACTATTAAAATAATGTAGCGATCATAGGGCTGGTCGCTATGACTGAACTGTTGTGCTGCAGTGCATCATGGGAGTTTGGGGTGTTGAAGGTTTAAATGTCATTATTGTGGTTTATGTTAGTGTTACAGTGTTATTAGTATTTGTGTTTTATTGTGCTTTTGTGGTTTAGTCAGCGTAGTTAGTTTGGACTGTGAGTGTGAAGAGTTTGATGACTTCCTGCCACATTTTCAATGTTGTCGATGTCTGTGTGTCAAAATAAAAGCATCTGCCAGTTGCGGAGCGCATTAAAGGCAGATATCCGTTCTCCAGCATCGTTTTTCAACGCGTTTCACAACAATAATAAATATGTAAAAATACCTATATACAGCAAAATTATGCGATACAGCGAAAAATCCTTCTACAGTGAGACCACGAAAAGTTAACCGCGATATGGTGAGGGACCACTGCGCTTAGTCCACAACTGACTTCTCCAACATCCTTAAATTTTCTGGGTAGTTGGAGCTTCTTGTGTCGTCTTTGTGAGGCTGTAATCATTGAGATGTGTGTCTTTCCTCAGTGCTCCCCGTGGCCAGACAATGCCTACGCCAGCACCAACCAGGCAGCTACTCCCTCCTTCACCTCCACCCCACTGTCCACCTACACCACCTCCTCAGTACTGGACAGGTACCCACGTCCGTTTGCACGCTCGGTTTGAACTTTAGACACGGCGTTTGTTGGTCTCATCGCTCTTAACTGGCGTTTCTTTTCTTTGCAGTGACTCGTCCTCTCCCAATCACCAGGCAGACCCTGGCAGCCATGGCAACTCGGAGGTTAGTGTCTTCACACCTGTAGGAACTGGTAGGAGAGTTAACCCTCCTGTTGTCCTCATTTACGGGCGGCAAAAATTGTTTCCTTGTCTGAGAAAATTCCAAAAATTCAGCAAAAAAATTCCCCAAATTTCTGAAAATTTGCAAAACCCTCAGGAAGAAAATTCCAATAATTCCTTAAAAGTTTCCCTTAAAAGTTTTATTTTAATAAAATCCCCCAAATTTGGCAAGAAAATTCTTGTAAATATTTTCAAAAAAATGAGTAAAAATCTTGCAAAAAAAATCCTAAAAATATCTAAAGTGATTCCATATATATCGGTGAAACTTCTGATATTTTCTTTAAGAACACACAAAAAAATCAACCAAAATCCAGTGAATTTCGCTGGATTTTGGTTGATTTTTTTTCGTAAATATTCTTAAGAAACATTTCAACCATTACTTTTTTCCCACCAAAAAAATTTCAAAGATTTCCCAAAAATGTTGAAAATGTGGACATCAGAAGTTTCACTGTGAAAATATATATTTTTTCCACACTTTCAAACTTTTAAACGGGTCAAATTTGACCCGCAGGACGACGCGAGGGTTAAAATAAGGGTATGCAGGATCGTATTTAAAAAAAAAAAAAAAAAAAAAACCCTTGCAGAGACATTTCTTGAATTTACTTGAGTACTGCTGGAGGAGGAATCCACCAGAGACAGTGTTGGTGGGGAAAGGACTGAGCGCATTAAAACCTTACTTCTAAAAACACACAAATAGAAGCACTGTATTTGCACGTTTAAAGCCAAGTTCCTACAAACAATGCTTGCTAACAACTATCCTACAATGTTGACAGGCAGCAAACACACGTGTAAACATACCCCGATGAGACTGGGGGTAAATGGAGACAACAAAGAGCAGAGAAAAAACACACAAATACACAAATGGGTGTGATTATCTGTCATCTTTTGGCTGCACCTTGTCTCCTATTCAGGCATTGTGTCGGCCAAGCTTTGTGGAACACTTGATTTATTGATTGCTGTCAGGACGTGAAGAGACTTTCAAGAAATACGACAAAAAATGCTTTTGAAATGCTCTGCATAGTCGAGCTCTGAAGAATCCAGTGTTTTTCACCGAAGGCGTATCAGCATGAAAAGAGAAGGACCAGGTGTAAATAATCCAGTTATTGATGGATGGAGTTCCATTCTGCTGCTTTCCTTTCAGGGTCGTTGTGTTGTGTGTCGTGACTCAGCAGGATGTAACTGAGCCGTTGTTAATGTTGTTAGTAGCACCTGTGCTTTTCTTAATGTGGAAAGCCAGAATGTCTGCTGTGGAAATTAACCATTGCACTGCTTCATTCAACAATACAATTACAATATAAGATTTTATTGTTTGTTTGCAACATATAGTGAGATAAATGAAAAAAAAAAACACAACAGTTTGATAAAAATAAAATCCACAAGTCTTATATAAAATGACAGAAGACCTGGATAATGTAGACCAGGGGTGTCAAACTCATTTTAGTTCAGGGGCCACATTCAGCCCAATTTCATCTCAAGTGGGCCGGACCAGTACAATCAGAGCATAATTACCTATAAATAACAACAACTCCAAATTTTTCCTTTGTTTTAGTGCAAAAAAGTACATTCTCAAATTATTGACATATAAGGAATTATCTTTTAACAAAACATCATGAACAACTTGAAATTTGTTAAGAAAAATAAATTAAAATTCAACAATATTATGCCTCAGTTTATCATTTACACATTACAACTTCCAGATCACAGAGTGTCTATAAAGGCGCAAAACATTTAATCACAGCTATCTGGAACTGAACGATCTAGTGTTTTATGATCCAAACAACAAGCCAGACAAAAAGCAGCAAACACAAGACAAAATATTACAAAAATCAGACATGAAATGACAAAAACGAGACACAAGACAACAAAAGTCAGACAAAAAAAGACAAAAAACAAAATATTACAAAAATGAGACAAAGAACGACAAAAACGAGAAACAAAATGGCAAAAAATGAGACAACAAAAAAAGACAAATTAGGCAAAACGACAAAAATGATACACAAAACAATGCATAAAGCAGAACACAAACTGACAAAAATGAGAGAAAAAACACAAGCGAGACAAAATGGAAACACAAAAACGACAAAAACATGAGACAAAAGTTAGACAAAACAAGACAATAACAAAAACAAGACAAAACATTACAAAAACGAGACACAAAAGGACAAAACAACAGTGAACAATCCAGTACTTTACTTTATGATCAAAACAACTTGTCATGGTCTCAAAATTATTTTAATATTACAGTTTTATAAATTTAAAAATTTGCAGTTAATGTCTTCACCGTAATTTCTGCACTTTACAGAGTCGTCCCATGGGCCAGATTGGACCCTCTGGTGGGCCGGTTTTGGCCCGCGGGCCACATGTTTGACACCCCTGATCTAGGCTGTTCAGAAAAAAACAATACAGCACGTTTCTCTGCTCCTTATAATGACTAAGATGCGAGCTTTATAGTAAAGGTAGGGAAATTACCCCAGCAGAAATACCAAACATGAGCTAATTGCAAGTCTTCAACACCACGTTTGGTTCTAGTAACCTGTAATAGCAGGTTCTGTCATTATTTGTGACATTCTTTGTAGTAAACCATTAATCAGATGTTCTCTACTCCCAGACTTTGGGTACATGAGACATTTATAATATTGTTTGACTGCTCGGTGGGACTGAATGAGTTGGATTGTAACACTCTTGTTTCCCCCTTACAGCAGTTGAGCCCCACTGCTTCCATACAGGACACGCAGAAGTGGCTACTGAAAAATCGCTTCAACTCCTACACAAGGCTCTTCTCTCACTTCTCAGGTACGCACAGGCATGTTGTCACAAACACACACAACAAAACATGATTCTAATGTGGTGTACAAGTGGCTCAATCTCCTCCTTTTTGCACAGGTTCTGATTTGTTGAAGCTAACCCGGGACGACCTGGTCCAGATTTGTGGGCCGGCAGATGGGATCAGACTCTTTAATGCACTCAAATCCAGGTATGTTGCACGTTTCAGTTTGTGATTGTGTAGGCTTTTATTATGCAACCTTTAAGTTCAACACAATGTTGATCAATGTTGGTTTGTGTGTCCGTCTGTTTGTCTGTTAGCAACACTACTCAAAAACGGACAAAAAGATTTGGATGAAATTTTCAGGGAAGGTCAGAAATGACACAAGGACCACCTCATTAGATTTTGCTGATGATCACATGATTGCGATCCTACTACAAATCGGCCGCTTCATACTTATCGGAACTTATCTGTCAGAAATTATACAAGGAACAATTGATTAAATTGTTGAGGTGTTTCCCCTCAATTTACGCCACCCGCTACATAGAAGGTGTCCCAAAAAAATTTACCTCATTTGAGACGTCCATATTGGAGTGACTACATGGTCAGGTGAAATGATACTTAATAGGATTCATTTTGGACATAAAATGTTTTATTCTACAAATTTCAAATGAAAAATTCTGGGGGACGGTAATTTTATAATGTTCCAAAGTTATTCCCGAACTTGGTTTGCCACCTCTTCTGAAACTGCCGGCTGTCCAGATCCTTTTTTCCGACACAAGCAGCCTTCCTCTGAAACTTCTCGTGCCACGTCCAAATCTGCTTTCCTGTTGGTGCTTGTTTATGAAATTTTCTAACAAATTCAAGTTGCCCATTCACACTGGACTGAGTTTGGGCGTACTTTAATACACAGAACGCCTTTTCTGTTGCAGTAAACGACATGGCTATTCCTGAAAGCAGAAAAATAAAAATGATTACACTTTTTTGAGCAAAAAGAGCAAATGAAAGGTGATGAAATGATGTAAAATTTTTTGGGACACCCTGTGTTTAGGTCATATATTCGGACACATATTCAATATCCATACGTAACCTAAACATGCATAACACAAACTTGTGCTCAACACAAGGTCATTTAGTTTGTAGGTTTCATCTATATTAAACGGCCACATTCTATGTGCCGTGATTTCTGCCACAAATTTGTTCAAGATTTCAGCCAGGAATGATACGACGACTGGGCAGCCTTGGATTACTGTGCTCACTGAGTGCTTGTCTTGTTTCTTTAGCTTTTCTTTTATTGGTGAAGCAGAATAGATGGTCATGATGCAACAGTAAAAGCAACTAAACATCCAGAAGGATCACCCATGTAATTGTCATTTCACCATCAGCCAGATGCCAGAAAGTGTGTTTTACTGCATAAACCGTTGTTGTGTGCGCAGGTCGGTGCGCCCCAGGTTAACGGTGTACGTCTGTCAGGAGTCGCCTCAGGAGAGCCCCCTGCTGGAGAGACACGGCACCAATGAAAACGGAGAACACAGCATCTCCTCTAGTTTACATGGTGAGGAAGCGGCTGAGACGGTGGAACAGTGCGGTGTGTGTGTGAATGTTTGTTAGCGCGAGTGTGAATCACCCTCCCTGCTCTGTCTGTGTGCAGTGTATCATGCTCTGTACCTAGAGGAGCTCACGGCTGCAGAACTCATCCGCAAGATGGCGTGTGTGTGCAGCGTTCCACTGGGAACCATCAACCAGGTGTACAGACAGGGTCCTACAGGCATCCACATCCTGCTGAGTGACCAGGTGCACACACACACACACACACACACACACACACACACACACACACACAGAGGCCCTCTACTAAACTGCTTCTCTCCATCTGCACTTCAACATTCTGAGCATCACATTCTCCACATTCTCAGCTCTGAAGCGCTCTTTACTGGGTGGAAGGCTTTAACTAAAAAGGTAAACTGTGGGCTGCTCTCACCACTTTCCACTCTAAGCAAGATAAACCCATCACCATGGATACTGACAGATGTCTTGTTCCCTCAGCTTTTGGGATATACAGTGTTTCTGGGTGATATTTTATGCATTTTTTGAGCAAACAGCACAAGAACTATAGTCTGAAACTGAAGTTAAATTTGACCAAAGCTAGCATCATATAAATTCAGCATCTTAGTAAATATTATATGGATTGAAATGAAACATTTGTGGCTTCTAGTGAAATATCTTAACATTGTTGCACAGATTGTTGTGACATGTGGGTCACATTCATGTCCCACTCATGGATGAATTCTAGTAGCACTGTTAAACTCTTAAGTAACTCTTTTTACCACAGTCAGCTGCATTTGTTTTCCAGTGGTAATTTATAACATGTTGTCCTGCTATTATACAGTATATGTCATTGTATCCTCTTAACACAACATGCTACTAGTGTCATTGTGCCAATGGCATTGATTGTCTAAAAGATGCTTCACAGAGGTGCTAGCATGGTTCTAAACTGTTCTAGTCGTGGTTTTTATTGTTTTTTTCTTGTTATGTTGCTTTCATGTATTAAATGAACGAGTACGTTTCAAGCTGAAATATACTTGGATTGACACCGTTTCATTGGAGCTTTAAAAACTCTGTACTTTATTTTTATTACTAAATCCATCATTAAAATGGAGCAAAAGGGCACAACGAAAATAACTACAGGGGGTCCTCGATTTACGACGTCCTTGACTTCCGGCGTTTCGTCGTAACGTGTAACTAGTTGACAAGCAGAGCAGACTAATATGTTGCCACGCGGCAGTACAAGACAAATTTATTTACATTTGCCAATTTGAATTATGCTACATTCGCTAACTTTTTGCCCTTCATTATGGCTCCCAAGCGTAAGTCAGACTCTTCTGATGGCATCTCCATGGAAGTGAAATTAGATATAATAAAACACTCTGAACAGGGCAAAACACCGACGAACATCAGTGAAGTTGTAAAAACGGTGCAGCATATTGTAGCGACCCTCTGTGATGAATGAGTGAGACTTTATCTCTGGTCGTTTATTGAACCTTCACACAAGCTGCTGTGGGCCGCAGTTAACGCCATAATAACTACAAAAAACTATAACTTAGCTCCAGAATTAGCTGCCGTTCCCAGCTCTGTCTCTCTCGAAACACAAGCACACACTGCTGCTGACTCTCAGCCAATCAGAGGTGAGCTAACTAAACATGGCATGTTCACTGACATTAGGTAAATCTCATACTGAGCGATAAACATTGAAACCTCAACAACAGTATCAGTCCATTACAATATTCTGTTGTCTTCTTGTAAAATGATTCATACATGCATGAAAGTCGTTGGTATTCATGACTTTTCCGAAGAACTGATCATAACGTGATGAACGTAACGGCTTTGTTTACATTTTCGCTGGAGTTCCGACTTATGGCGAAAATCAACTTGCGTAGATTAGCAGGGACGGAACTCTGACGTAAGTCAAGGACCCCCCTGTAATTTGAATGGCTCATGGAGTGGAGTTTTACATGTCAGGGTAGTTTTTTGGCTTTTCAGATGCTGCTGGGATTTTTTACTGTCTTGAAAATGAACTACAAAGTTATTTAATAGCAACAACGAGGCGTCTGTGGCCTCTGCAGCTGTCAGTGTGTGTGCCAGCAGGAGAGACTAAGACTGAAGAGTTCGGGGAAAATATCTAGTTGCAATTTTTGTGATAAATATTGTGATTTGATTTGCGACTTTAGTTCAATATTCACTGCACGGTAGATTTAAACAAATGTGACAGAGTACCAAATGACGCAGCTTAAAAAGTGCAGCGTAAACGGAGAGGATGAAATGAACTTTTGACACCACTGACACAACACTTTACACTCTGGATCAGATGAAATGTAGGTGTGGCTATTAAATAATGAATCTGTGTCAACT
Organism: Amphiprion ocellaris; assembly: GCF_022539595.1. Classification (NCBI taxonomy): domain Eukaryota; kingdom Metazoa; phylum Chordata; class Actinopteri; family Pomacentridae; genus Amphiprion; species Amphiprion ocellaris. The sequence continues at coordinate 9,949,923 of NC_072780.1, forward strand.
GAACCACAACTTGCAGCCTGAACCACGTACTACACGTCGGTTATTGAGCAGTAGACACAAGCTGCCTCAAATTAAATAATATTGAAACACAGCATTAGCCTCATTATTCAACAGCCTTATCCTAAAGTGTAGCTCTTGCCATTTAAAATGCTTTTTTTTTTGTGAAACAGTGGAAGAATCAAGCAGCGTAACCATATTTTCTGTTCTGTCTGATCATGAAGAAGTCTGTTGTGTCACCGATTTGCATGTAATTCAGTTTCCTGCTGTCACACACACACTATGTATTGTTTCTGCTTTGATTAGCTCTCATCCTGACTGCCAGCAGTGTTAGCGACCTCTAAAAGAAAACATGTTGGGTTTTTTGACGAGCTTAAACATCTCACGCCGTCTTTTTCCTTCCAGATGGTTTACAACTTGCCTGACGAGAGCTGTTTTTTGATCAGCACTGTCAAAGGTCAGTTCACAACGTGCATTTTGCTCTCCTGCATTGGAATGAGCTGCAGTCGGACGTTATTTGACGAAGGATTTGATGTACTTTCCCGCTTGTGTCTCCCTTCCAGATGAGTTGGGCGAAGGACTCCATCTAATCCTGAAGTAGTGAGGAGGACAGATGGCATCACTAATACTCCACCCTCTGTTCTGGAGCTGAAGCCTCCCTCTGTCCCTCTCTGCCTGCCTCTACTCTTTCCTTCTACGTCCTCCCCGTCTCTCTCAACAGATCGCTCAACGGAAAAGCAGAGAGACTGCGCTAAAAGCCATGTAAATGTTAGAATCTGACATGGGTGTGTCCACTGTTTCATATTGAAAACATTATTAACAGAGGAGATTCGTTCAAAGAAGAGAGACTGGGGGAGGATATGGGATTAGGAGGAAAGTTGACAATGTTCTATGTATTTTTTGATTCGTTATTTTATTTTTTTGTCTTTTATATGGGTTCCGTGTGGAGAAGGGAGGGTGGAGGCTCCAGGAGAGAGGGCTGGGTGGCGTTCTGGCCGGCAGGAGAAGGAAAGAAAGCAGAGTTTCCTTATTGCTCGTTGCCCTTCCTACACAGCGCACACAACCAGCACTAGGCCAGTATTTGATAACCTGTACTGCTGAACAGCATGCGATCTCATACTAACTTGCTTCAAAAGGAGAAATCCCACCTTTTACTCTGCTTGTTTAACATTCTTGAAGGGGTTGTCTTAATTAACCATTTGTCGATCAGCTGAGCTTGGTAACCCCCTTAAATATCCAGGCTAAATTTGTGGGAGCTGGCATCGTTTGTGGATGTTGACGCCATGTTTTTGGTTTTATTTTCTTGTCAGATGGACAGATTTCATTAACTCTCGTCGCATAGAGTCGTCCTATGCGACTTTGACTGACAGCCATATCTCTGTGTCGACACGCTCAGCTCAGCTCTCCTAACGTTCGTCCCGTTCGTCCCGCGCTTTTGCCGTTTTTAGTTGATGCTTTATTTATGGATCAGCGGTTTCTATTGATCTCATCAAATTTATTCGTTTCTGGTGCCATATTGGCTTTTTTTTAGCTCGATCTTTTACTCACATTTACACACGGAGCACACACACACTTGATCTCTCGACTCCTCTGAGTGTGTACCGACTTTGAACACTGGCTTAGAGAAGGATGGTTCTGGGATTTTTGGCCGCAAAGGTGCAAGAAAAGATTAAGCGGCTTAAGAATATTGTCTGAAAAACCTACTATAAAGTGGACCAAACAGGTTTGAGACTGATAGCCGTTTTTTTTTTTTTTTTAAGACATCTGGGTGATTAGAAGCATTAAAAGAATTGATGAGAAGTGGAGTTGCTTGTGTGCTACAGTCATAAATCCTCCATTCCACGTTCTGCTTTGCAAAAAAAACAAAACAAAACACAAGCCATCCTGCAGCAGGCTGGTAGAAAGGCATCACCCGGTTCCAGCAGTCTTACTCTGTAGACTAGAAAATCATGGCAGCACCACATCCATTCTCAGAATCTTGTGTTTTTAATGTAGCTGAACACAGGAGGAGCAGGTCACGTGTTTCGAGTGCTCTTATCTTTGAAAAGTGACAGGACTCCTGGGAGTCGGCGTTGGTTTAGTTGACCTTTTTGATTTTGGTACACAGTGTCTGGCATTTTTGAAGTGCACACGGTTTCCACTTCAACGTGTCGCTGTCAGAATGTGTGTGTGTGTGTGTGTGTGTGTGTGTGCATGTGTATCATTTCTTTCTTTCGTTGTTCTTGCAAAAGAGACTTCATTGTGTCATAAACTTTTTCCTGTTGGTATGAAGAAACTGTGTTGTAGCTTGCTATTTAGTAAAGAGCATGTGGAAGATGGCGAAAGATGAAGTTTTTTTTGTCAGTGAGTGTAACCCCTCCTTTTTCCAACTGTTAGAGACCAAGCCTGCACTGAATAAATTCACAAAATTCAAGCTTGATGTGTAGTCATAGTCCTACAGCCCCACCCTCTTCTTATCCACCTAACGAGAAGGAGAACAAACAAAAAAAAACAAAACAAGAATGTCGAGACTAAAGAGCATCTGTGTTTTTGTCTCACCACACGCCAGAGCCGGGACTGTAGCTCTTGTGGTGTTTACGAGGACATGAGTACCGCAGCACAGGAAAAACTGTGTCCATCGACTCGGAAATTAGTGAGAACAGAGCGGATGTGATACGGAGTGAGGCGTTCTGGTCCGCTACAGGCCTGACCGACCTGTGTGTCTGTCTGTGATTGTGTGTGAGAGTGCGAGCAGGAGAGGTGACCACTGTTAATGTACAGCCTAATGTCGACGACGACGATGATGAGGATGATGATGATGCTTCTCATGTGCACAGTATCATATGCTGGAGATGTACACAACCACATGTGCTGGGAATAAATGATTTCATAACTTTCGCTGGTGTGCTGCTTCATTATTAAAGAGAAGAAGCAAACATGATAATATTATTGGTATATAGTTCCTAAAGGTGTAATCTGATTTCTGCTTCTATTTAGTAGTTATTAAAACTACAGTCTCAATCAGAGGTGTCAGCTTGTTTTAGTTCAGGGGCCACATTCAGCCCAATTTGATCTCAAGTGGCTGTACCTTAAGCGAAAAACAAAATGACAAAAAAGTCGACAAACGACACACAAAACATCCAATAAAGCAAAACACAAAATGACAATAAGACAAAAAACACAAGCAAGACAAAAAGGAAACACAAAACAACAAAAAACAAACAAAACGACAGAATATTTGCATTAGTACCTTTACTTAAGGATGTGAATAGTTCTTGCACTTTCGTAGAAAACTGACTTTTATTTGTGAAGTGCTCTTTCAACAATCATTTTTCTAAAGACAACCCAGGGGATCTCCTGTTTATCCATTTTTTTTTTTTTTTTTTTTTTTTTAAGCAATCATTAATCTTTAGGAGTTCTTTCTCAAGCCCAATATAAAAAAAAATACTGATTATGTAAGAAAATCCTACTTGTGCTGCACAATTAACAGAGTGAAGCCGTCTGTTGTGGTTCTGCGTAAAATCAAAGGTGACAGTACAAATCAGCAGTTAAATGACACAACATACACCTCATAGTTTGTTGGGCAGATTGAGAGCACAAAACATCTGCCTGAGATCCCCAAAGCAGATGCTGAGGACTCAGGAACATGCTCATTTTCTCTCAACCCTTGTTTAGTTAATTTTTAATTTTTTTTTAAATCAATCCCTGAATTACACCTGGGATGTAGAGAGAATACAGCTGTTTCCAATTAGTTTCCATACAGGACAGAAATCTAGCGACGTACCTTCATCCTGGACAGCTGGAAACAGCTGGTAGTCCTCACCTGAACATCTCAGAGGGTTTGTCAGGCAGCGTGTAGTTGCTCAGGTCACCCCGTTGCTTTTACTAATAGACTTTTTAATTGTCCATCTGGGTGAACTGTCATAACTGCATATTTGACCACCAACTGGGTAAAGTTCCCTGAAGCTCCAGACCTCTAACTGGGACCTTCAAACCCCAAGATCACTGTTCCACAGCTGTTTGGTGGTATTTTAATGAACAGTTTAACATATGGAACATTGTTTGGGACTTTAGAAATATGCACAGCTGAAGCACAAATATGAGCTGACATAATAAGGTCATTACCGGAGCTCCAGATCTTGTCTAAACCCTTAGCTACACGAGTGATTGGCCCCTATAAATGACTCGTATATGAATCAATGTGAGTTGGTGTTTTTTGGGTTTTTTTTGGCCATTTTTGTCATTTTGGTTGAGAATAATTATTTGTATTATTGTTTGCATTCTATTTTTGTCCACACAAGAATGATTTCACGTTTGAAATATATTTATTTTTCACTTCATAACAGATTTTGAACACTTTGATAACTGAAAAAGAAGAATATTACACAGAACAGAAATAGAAGAATGTCAGCATCCATTTTGTTGACATTATTCCACTTTTCCTTCTGTTTCTGCTCTCCGTCCCTCCAATCCTTGTGCATCACCTGCTGTATGATATTACCGGTGATAAAGAGGTTGGGGGTAGCAATACAAATATTACAATTTCTTTACAAGTATAAAAAGTAACTTAAAAATTTAAATGGAGCACATCAAAAACATGTTTTTTGGAGAATCGCTGGAATATGAAACGACAAAAACTTTTCATTACAAAGATTTTGCAAGAAAACGACCTCACCACAGTTAGGTAAAGTTGGCAAGATATTCACAGATTCGGACTTCCGGCATCAATAACTCATGAGATATACGTTGTAAAAACATAAACAATGCCTCTTTCCCATCGTTGTAAGCTAGACACTGTGCTACAAGGCCAGTTTTATCAAAAGTCGCTGTCTTTCAAGCTGCAGAAATAACAATGATGTCTATGCGCAGCTGGCTGTGCAACGAGTGAACAGGGACCGTCTGCAAATAGCAAAACCGCTGCAACAGCGAAGAGACACACTACACAAATATTCAATAACTTTTATACACTGTAGTGTCACCAAATTTACTGCAGCCATCAATTGTCTCCTGCTGATCATACTACAACTCTTGGTTTGACACTAAATACAAAATCTGAATTTTAAGGAATTTTTATTATTTTATTTTTATTTTATTAGTAATAAAATTCAATAACTTCACTCTTGTGTACTGCAGAAAGATTACACTCTGTCTATCAATTGGTTCCTGCTGATCATACTACAACTCTTGGTTTGATATTTAACTATTTTTCATGATTTTAAGGATTTTTTTTATTAGTACTGATATTGTTGTTTTATATTTCAAATATTTTTTGTTGTAACAGATAAAAGTGTTCATCCATTTTTTTGGTAGATTGTGGAACATTAATAACCAAAAGTAACTGAATTTTAATGATTTGGGTTGTTTCTTGCCATGTGAAGATGTGCACACTATTTAGTGTGCATGCTTGTGTGTGAAGTTTAAGGATTATGAGTAAATTAGCTTTGATGGCTCTTCTCTTGATGCATGTGGTGCTATATTTTTAGATCCATAGTGCACCTGTTTGTCCAAATACATGATACTGAATAGTAATGGAACTTGGAATCCTCACCAAAGAGAGGATCAGATAACACCAATATACCAAACTAAACTGTTTAGACTGTCTCTTCAAGTACTGATGATTGGGAAGAAAGACAATAAGATGCCTTCTTACAAGGCTGCAGCGTTAACTGATTCATTTAAACCATAATGTTAAACAGCTAATAATATTTTCCAAGTTAAGGACTGTACGGACAATACTTGGAAGAAAAAACCTGAAGGTATGATCAGTACGACCTTTTGATGGTTGGATGGAGTTTATTTTTTCTTCAGTGTTTAGGAGTAAAGTGATTGAATTTTATTTACTACAAAAATTCCTTAAAATTCAGATTTTTTTATTTAATATCAAACCAAGCATTGTAGTATGACAATCAGGAGCCAACTGATGGCTCCAGTGATTCTGGTGACACTACAGTACATAAGAGTGAAGTTATTGAATTGTATTACTAATAAAATAATAATAAAATAATAAAATTCATTAAAATTATGGAAAAATGTTTTTATATCAAACCAAGAGTTGTAGTATGACCAGTAGGAGTCAATTGATGGCTCCAGTGATTTTGGTGACAATACAATGTATAAGAGTGAAGTTATTGAATTTTATTACCAATAAAAATTCCTTCAAATTCAGATTTTGTATTTAATATGAAACCAAGGGTTGTAGTATGACCAACAGGAGCCAACTGATAGTTAGACAGAGTGTAATCTTTCTGCAGTACACAAGAGTGAAGTTATTGAATTTTATTACTAATAAAATAAAAATAAAATAATAAAAATTCCTTAAAATTCAGATTTTGCATTATGTGTCAAACCAAGAGTTTTAGTATGACCAACAGGAGACAAGTGATGGCTGCAGTAAATTTGGTGACACTACAGTGTATAAAAGTAATTGAATATTTGTGTAGTGTGTCTCTTCGCTGTTGCAGCGGTTTTGCTATTTGCAGACGGTCCCTGTTCACTCGTCGCACAGCCAGCTGCTCATAGACATCAATGTTATTCTGCAGCTTGAAAGGCAGCGACTTTTGATAAAACTGGCCTTGTAGTATATTGTCTAGCTTACAACGATGGGAAAGAGGCATTGTTTATGTTTTTACAGGGTATATCTCATGAGTTATTGATGCCGGAAGTCCGAATCTGTGAATATCTTGCCAACTTTACCTAACTCCTCACCACGTCATTTTTGATGCACTTATGCATCAAAGGGTTAAAGAATGTATCTGTGGAAGTTTAAGACTTCAGACATGAAAGCTGATTCATGCCACTAAAACCCTTTTCACATTTTTAGACACAGTATGTCATTCAGACAAATGAATGACTTATAGTGACTTAAAGTAGATATTGCCTGTATTCATTCGTACAATCTCTACATATTATTATTTCCACAACTTAGAATGCAAATACTTGTTAGCGTGTGTTCAGCTCTTCCAGAAATTTGAGTCAGCAGAAGCTAAATTTGAATGATTTCTATTTGAATTTGTATCACTCAGCTTGAATTAATGAAATAGAAGTTTGAGTCCAAAAATTTTACTTTAAATTTTGTAATCATTACATTGAAACTGCATTCCGGTAATCCGGATCTGATAATTGGATTTTCCGTTCTGAAACGGGTATTGAAAAACAAAAAACGAGTGGTTATTTGATTTTTGTTTTAAAATACAAAAATTAAAATTGAAATACAAGACGTTTTTCCTTTTCATGATCAAAAAGGGATATACGATTTTTTTTAAATGCTTTGATTTTCGTTTTATATTTAGAATAACAAGAAACTATAATCAGTAAGAGACAGAAACGAAAAAGGTCAGTTTTTTCATTTACTGAGACCGGAAGTGGTCATCAGCAAGTGTGGAGCCAAACAGAGTACGGTGCATAGACTGTACATACATTTTTTTCCGTTAGTTTTCATGGTCAAAATGAGAGATCAGGTGATCGATCTTAAAATAAATCAATATTGATTTTTTTATAGAGCGTTAAAGTTTTGCGAAGCCAGGGGGCGGGACTACTTGATTGACAGTCTGGTCTGGAATGATTGACAGGTCCTATGGAGGAGGAAGCAGAGACTCTCTTCTCCTCGTTTGGATTAATTCTGATATAATAACTGTTGGTTTATTTATCGGTGGAGCAGCAGAACATTTTCCACAGACAGTTTTCCTGCCCGTTGGGTTGTTTTAACCAGTTTTCTTCCTTCGGCTGATTCTACCAGCAGACACTGAAAGGACTCTGATAGTTCGGTAAGTAAATGTTTATTTTCGTATCGGTGCCGCTTTTAATGCACTTTATATGCAGCTTTACTGTCAGATATAATGTGTGCCATGCACTCCAGATGTTGGTGGAGTTTGTTTCAGTGTGTGTTGACCAGAGAAGAAAGTTAGCATAGTAAATATTAGCTTTAATGTTAGCGATGCTAACCGAGTTAGCTGCTCAGTTGTTTCATGTAAACAGCTGAAGTGTGTTGTGTTCCTGTAATGTGGTTCATTAAGTTCATAAAACTGTGGCTGGTTGACATTAATGTAACGTTAAGGAAACTTAAATGTGATTAAAACAGTAACGTTAATGTTCTAGTTGTCAGTAATCAGCTTTAATTTGACACTAAAACAGACTCTGATAGTTTTAAATGACATCAGTTTCATTAATTTGTTGAAAATGGTCTCATTTGTTGTTGTGATGTTGCTGCTGATTCATTAAAACCAGATGATCCGTGTTGAAGATACGTTTAGTTCTAGTATCAGAAGTACAAGAAGGAAAATGGAAGTTTAGTTCTTCTACATCAAACATTTCAGGAGTAAAATAACTAAATGAGTCTTTATGCCTCAAACTTTATTTTGCAATAAAGAAATAATGAAATAATCACAGATAATAAAAATATAAATAGCAGAGAAAACATGAGAATAATTTCCTGAAAAATCTGTGAAGGAAAAGCAGCTTTTTATCCTGAAATATCAGAATCAGCTCCAACATCTGCATCTGACAGCATCAAGTCAACCAGAAAGAAAAGAAAAAAGAGAATGACTTCTTTCTGATCACATCTGTTCCACTGCTCACAGTCTGCTGCTGCTCACATTCTTCACATTTATAGTCCACTTTTAAAAGTTCAGCAGACAGGTGCTCTGCTTTGGAGTGTGACGATGTCGTCGGTGATGTGGAGAGTGAAGTTTCCGTTTCATCCACAGCGTGCTTTAGGGCAGCCAGGTTGGACTTGATGTTTGAAATACTGACCGACAGCTCAGATTTAACTGTCTGTAGTTCCGTTTTGATGGGTGTTAAACTTTCACTCAAAGCCGCCAGGAGCTGGGTCTTTAAAATAACCGCCGTCTCGTTACAGAGTGAAAGTAGCAGTTCCTCCTTAAGGTCAGAGATTGCAGCATCTGAGGGCCTCTTCAAAAGAAGACGTAGTTGATGAAGGCGTTCTGGAGCAGGACCAGAAAGACCACGACCAAGCAGCCTTGAGATCTTAGGCAGCGTCTCCCTCAGGTGGGTGTCAACGGTGTTCAAGGTCAGGTCTGTGGTAATCCCGCCAACAACAACAACAAAAAAAAAATCTAGATTATAAATCAACATGTAACCAAAGCACTCTGTGTATAACGCCATAGTATAGGATGTAGTTCAGAAAATGTCAAAGTATAGTATGCTTTACTCAAGAATAACATAGTGTGGCCTGTAGTTAATAGTATAGCATGTCAGCAAAAAAAAACAACTGATTATTATGTGGTTCAATAAGCGCAAAATGATAGGATGTTGCCTAAAATTGTCATGTATGATATGTGGTTCAAAAAATGTCATAGTGCAGTATATTGTCAAAATAATATGTTTTTCAAGAAAACATCAAAGTATAATATGTCATCTAAAAAATGCCATAGAATAATATTTCATTGCACAAGTAAAAGTATAGTAATTTTTAAAACAATTCAAATTCTTATAATATGTTGCTAAAAAAACACAAAAAAAAAACAAAAAAAAGTCATAGTAATATGTCAATTTAAAAAGCCTATAGCATAGAGTGTCACCCAAAAAACGTCATAGTATAGCATGTCGCTCTAAAAACGTCATAGTTTAGCATGTCGCTCTAAAAACGTCATAGTTTAGCCTTTGGTCCACAAAACGTTGTTATGTCCTGGCTGTCTGAAGTAGGTGAGGAGCAACACCAAAACAGTCCAAACGCTGGTTTCCAGAGGGTTAGACGAGTATTTATTTCAAAGAGTAAGTTTACAACAACACAACATGTGAGGGGGTTAAAAGCAAATGGGTGTTAGTAAAATAAAAATAAATAAACAGAACTAAAAGTGAACTTCATGTTGACATTGATGGACATTCCAACCAGGAACAAAGTGAAAGATAATCAATAGGAAAAAAAACTCTTCCTGTTCACCTCTTCAAGCCCAAAAACACACTGCAGTAGCACCCTAAACTAAAACTACCAATGGGTTCTCTGTTTTCCTTTGTGAACAATTCAAAGGTCCCTCTCTATCTCCCTACACATCCACCAACCACTGGAACACATCTCCAAAGTTCTGCCAGGGCCAGCTCAGCTTCCCCTCAGAAGAAGTTCCACCACCTGCCAGATGAAGGAGCCTTTTGAGAGGCAGCTGGCATCGTGATTGGACTGTACTTTGGTCTGTTCCAATCCAGCTTCAGCTCCAGAGACGGCAGGCGGGACGAGTCAACGGAGGCCTGGTGGACGAAGGCATGCAGCTGAGTACAATCCAGAAAACAACAGAGGAGGAGTGCAGGGCCAGAACAAACAGAGTAGCATCGTATGTCTCTTAGAAAACATCATAGTATAGCTTTTGGTATGAAAAAACACCATCATTTACATCATAGATTGTACAAATAAGTCAAAGGAAAGAGACATACATTGTAGAATTGTAGTAATTGTGGGCTGACTGATTTACTGATTATCAGTATTTTATTTTCTACTGATTTACGGTAATAAATACATTTAAAAATGGCGCTACTTTGGCTCTGAACCTTTATCTACCTGTGGTCGCTCTGTTTTCTGGAGTGATTTGATTGGTTATACATCACGAATAAAACTCCTTTAACTTAACATCTGTAAACAAAACAAAAACGTATCAACAAAGTTTTCTGTTAGAGTTTGTGTTCTTCTAAGTTTAACTCCAAGATTTTAAATACTTTCATTTACTGCAAATGAATATCGACTCCAAATGTCTCACTAATAATCATTATCAGCCTTAAAAACCCACAAAACACCCCTCTATACTTGACCACACTTAGTACAGTCCGGTTCCCCCTTCTATAAATCTGCTTGGAATCTTCCACTTCCTGTTTGTCAAAGTGGCCTTCTACCTGGACAGGTTTTGTTGGAGCTCATGCAACAAACATTTTGGGTAACTGCACTTTAATATGGATGGATGACACTGAATTAGAGTCTGTTTTCATGAGACTGAGTTAAGATGTGTAGCTCTGTCATTAAATAGTAAATTATTTCTCTGAATTCACAGAGAAAAGTCTGAAATGTTTGCTAGGTTAGCGTCCCACATGTTCTTTGGCTCAGCTAAAGCTAACTCTCTCCAACTTCTGGATCTCTTGACTTGCTTGTTGTTAAAATATCTTGCTAGAGGTGCTGAAGCTCAGAAAGTCTGAGATGTTTGTTCAGAATAAGCTCATTCTCAAGTCTTATCTGAACTGTCCTCTTTTGTTTGAACTTTCCCTAAACTTAGGAGTTAATGACAGAGCAGCACATTCAGACTCAGTCTCATTTATGTAGAGATTAAACTTCAGTGTCATTCATTGATGTTAAAGTGCAGTTTTTCAAATGTTTGTTGCACATGCTCCCAACCAAACCAGTCCAGGTGGAAGACGATGTGAAGAGAAAGCTCCAGAGGATGAATATCACACATTTACGTTGGAAATAAATGTCCTTTAATTTCACATTGTCATGCAAATGATGTTCAAATCTTTGTTGAGTGCTTTGTTGATGTTGGTTTCTAAATGTTTTCTGACACTCGGCCCCAAAGATTAAAACCTTCTACGGCTCACAAGCTGCAATAATTCACACATTGTCAACTATCTTTCTGACTAAACTAAGATAAAAAGTGAAAAACTGCCTGATTCCTGCATCATGAATGTAAATCTTTTTGGTTTTTATGACAGTAAACTGAATATATTTGGGTTTGACATTTTATAAACCAAAACAAGAAATTAATTACTGGAGAAAACAATCAACAGATTAATGGACAAAGAAAATGTGTTTTCCAACATATATGGCTGAATTACTCCAACATTACAAGATACAATTTTAATTCAATTTTATTTATATAATGCCAATAACAGGTCAAATTGTCTCAAGATGCTTTATTTTTATAATTTTTTTGTCATATTTAAAATATGACAAAGTAAGAAATTTAAACCACTTGACTAGTCCAATTTATTATTTGGTCTTTAAGAGACTAATCAACAACTAAAATAACTTTCTCCACTAAAGCTAATAAACATGAGGTCAAACAGAAGGAACAGTTTTAAATACTGCAGTTCCACGACGACAAGAATAAAGTTTGTCAACAAAAACTAAATCTGCTGGTGGATTCCATTAAAGTCCTAATAAATGATAATAAAGTGTGATACTAAAGGTATAAGTAAAGATATCAAGTTGAACATCTGGATGGAGGTTGATAAAAGTTGACCTCCCTTCATTTTTCTGGAGCGACTCCATGGATTTTATGGATGGTGGTTAAAGACCTGCTCTTCTAGTGGTCTTCCTTCTAGTCGCTGTAAAAAGTCAGTCCATCCTGACCGACTTCAACACCTCTTCATGACAGCTTTTTCTGCCTCAGACCTGGTGGAAACTCCAGAAACTCGGGAAAACCTGTCAAGACTCGAGGAACTCGTGGAGACTCGAAAAACTCGTCGGGCGGGGGAAGGTGTGGTGGGTGGTGAGGGGAGGTGGGGGAGTAGAGGGGGGAGGCCGCCACCCACCTCCCCGCCTACTCTCCACCCTGACTCCACCCAGACTCCGCCTTGGCCCTGCCCATGTGGTCACTTGAGGAACTACGATGTCAAAGGGACGACGAAATTATTTCTTTTCATCTGATCTGTAGCTCAGTGAGTTAAGGATTTGCCTATGGAGCTGCAGGTCGCTGGTTCAAGACCAGACCCTTCTTAAATTTTCTCAATATTCTGACAAAGACAAACAAAGAAAAAGGCCGGTGGCGGGTCTTGAACCTGCGACCCTCCGCTTGGGAGTCCGTCTTCTTATCCCCTGAGCTACTTGCTCAGATACTAATTCTTCTTTTTTTTGCGCATTTATCATCTATTTTTTGTCGTTTTCGAGTTTTTTTTTTACTCGAGTCTCGACTCGACCGTTTTTCTCAGGAGGCTGGACTTCAGCCTTTGTGCTGGAGGGTTGAACCCTCAGTTCTAAGACTTTCCAAGCCTCCAGACCTCCCGAGTCCTCAGGACCTGAGCTTTCACACAGTCTGAGGGCTAAATTTTCTAAGTCCCACAGTAGTTCTCTGTTAGATTTAACTTTCAGACAGTCCAAGGACTGATATCTTCGAAGTTTCTGAGTGCTTCTCTGTTAGTTTGAACCTTTCCACAGTCTGAGGACTGAAATCTTCTAAGTTCCTGAGTAGTTCTCTGTTAGTTTGAACCTTCAGACAGTCTGAGGACTGATATCCGAAAAGTTCTTGAGTAGTTCCCTGTTAGTTTGAACCTTCAGACAGTCTGAGGACTGAAGTTTTAAAAGTTTCTCAGTACTTCTCTGTTAGTTTGAACTTTCTGGTTAACAGAAGCCTTAAAACTTGTGACCATGAGTCTTGATTTCACATTTAGACCATCAATCTGAGTTCTTCTCAGACCTTCACCTGTGGGTTTTTTAGAAATCCTCAACAAACTTTGATTCTCTTCACTGAACAGTAAAGTTTGTGGAGATCAAAAAGTACAAAGTTCAACTACTAGTAGACTTTATGTGGAAAGCAGTTTTCTGAAATGAGTTCTTAGTAAATCTGTCCACAATCAAACCAAGAACATAGAAAGAGGAAACGTTTGAAGAAACAACTTGATGTTTTCATTTCAGACTAGAAAACACTTTAAGAACTTTATCTGTTTTTGCTCTTTTTGATCGTTTTATTGTTTCTTCTGTTTAATTTGTTTTTCTAAAGTTTAATTGGTGTCTTTTCAAATGTTTTGTCTTTAGTTTGATTCTTCTTAAATGTTTTGCTCTTTTCTCACCTTTTATTCTGTTCTAATGTCTGATTTGATTTCCAAATGTTTTGTCTTTTTAATGTTTGTTGTTTTTTCAAATGTTTTATCAGCTTGTTTGAAAAATTTCCTTTTCTTTCCCAGGTTTAATTTTTCAATTAAATCTTTAAGGTTTTTCTTTTTAAATGTTTTCCCACCTTTTAATGTTTAATTTTCTTTTTAAATGCTTCATTTTATTTTCTCTTTAATTCCTATTTAAAGTTTTATTGTCTTTAAGATTTAATTTTGTAATTAAACATTTAATTTTTTAATTCAATGTTTTGTCTTTTTAAAGGTTTAATAATCTAATTTAATGTTTTGTATTTTTAAAAATGTTTAATATTCTTCTTGTTTAATTTTATTTTTTAAATGTTAAATTATCTAAAATATTTCATCTTTAATGTTTCATATTTTTGTTTAAAAATTTTGTTTAATTTCATAATTACATGTTTTGTATCTTCTGTTTAATTATTTAATTAAATATTTGTCTGTTTAATATAATTTAATTGTATTTAATGTTTAATTTTCTTTTTTAAAGTTTTGTTCTATTAAATGTTTTTTCCATTGATTTAATTGCTTTTTTTAAATGTAGTTTATTTCTTTAATCTATTTTTCTGTCAATAGTTTAACCTCAACCTTAGAAATGAAACAAACCCTTAAATCACAATGAAAATACTTCTGTTGTCACAATCATGAGTTAGTCAGTTATTCAGTTTATCAATTCAACTTTATTTGTTTAGCACCTTTTACACAGATGACAAAACTAAACAAGCGAAGAGAAAAACTATGCTAAAACTATGATTAAAACTGAAAAACATATTTAAAAAAAAAAGATTTAACATGGTAATAAAATATGTTGTGTCCAGGGGATGGAGGGAGTTTATTGAAGTCTTCTTGGGCTCACATGGGAAATCATTTAAAATATAAACTTGATATTCAGTCTAAGGAAACTGGAAACTGCAGAGCGACAGAAGAACCAACAATATCTCCTGTTTTCTCCTTTAATGAGTCGACTCTTCTTGTGCTTTCAGACCAAAGAACTACAGACTCTTCACAACCTGCTCAAACTCTTGGTACAGGACCTCACCACACGGGTCAAGAAGGTTTCTGTCTCATTTCTACTCTGAAGCTCACCTTCTCCTGCTCAAACTGCTGACAAATGTTTCTGCTGCTCTAAAGTCTGCTCTCCAGAACTTCCTAAAAACTCTCAAAGTCTCTTCTGCTGCAGGTTGCTTTGTAGAAATGTTGCAGAAAACCTCACTAAACCACAAGGAGGGGCCTCAAGATAGTCATCCAAATGAAACCATACAAAAACCAAACTAGCACAACCCAAACACTAAAGTCTCCTGCAGCCTACCAGAGAACCTCTGAGACACAGAATCAGGACAGGAACTCTTACCTTCTGGACAACCAACCTTGGTTCACAAACCAGAATACAGAATGTGTCTGACCAAAAACCTCTGAAGACTCACTACAGCCAAGATAAAGACACAACTCAGCTGGAGCAAATCCACTAATCACTGCACACATTAGCACCATGTGCTAACTGTGGCTGAAGAACCACATTTACCAAGACAACCATCTGGTACAAAGCCCTAAAACACACCAAGAAACACATTAAAGACGATTTTACTGCTGGAAGCTGCAAACCAACGCCTAAAGAACAAATTAAAGCAATGGAGCCAAACTCAGTTCAGTGGGAAGAGAAGCAGAGGAAATGTTTGCTGCAGCTGAATAAAGCAGGAAGACACTGAGCTGCTCAGGTGTTCCTGATAACACCAAGCAGCCACCTGGACAGCCAATAGGAACACAGCTTACTGGAAGTCCAGAGGGCTGGCTTAGTGAAGTAAATTTAGTTTAAAGTTGAAGCAGAAAATTAACAAAGAAAGTTGAAAACCACCTTCTGATACCTGAAATCTCAGAGTTTTCACACAAAGAACGCCTGAACATGTTAAACTGGTTTCATAGTAGAACCATCATTGTAAAAACATCATAGTATGGTGTGTTGCTCAAAAAACATTACGACCCGGCTGTCTAGGGTCGCCGAGGAGCAACACAAAAACAGGACAAACGCTGGTTTCCAGGGGGTTAGGAGGCTATTTATTTGAAAGGGTAAGTTTACAACAACAAAACATGTGAGCACAGTGCTTTAAGTGGGTCCAAAAAAGTGCAGGTACTCTATTTTCCTATATCAACCATTAAAAAAAACAAAACAAAAAAACAAAAACAAAATTGGTACTAAAGCTTGCGCTATACTTGTACCTAATCGATTGTGGCCAAATAAGTTGTGGCAACTTATTTTACTGTTACAACAATGTTTGTTGAACTTGTAAACCAACAAAGATATTAAATATAAATTTAAACACAATTAAATTTCCTTCACTTTTTTATTAACAAACTAAGTTAACAGCAAGTGAAAAAATTTCAAACTGTCAATAAAACTGCATTTTTTCTGCTCTTGAAATAAAAAAAAAACAGTGCTGAACATATCCATCAAATAAATACAAATATAACACAAACAAATGTGCAAAAGGAACAAAATAAGACAACTAAAATGCACCAATAGTTTAACTTACATTCAAATTTTTTTGTTTGGAACAAAGAACATTCACTTCTGAAAAATAACACTGAAAATAAATACAAATTTAAGGTTCTTTTCTTTTACTGAAAAAAGTGCTTTTCATTTCACTATGCTACTACTATACTAAGTACTATGGTCAGTGGTTTATAGTCGCGTCTGACTCTGTCCTGCTCCTGCAAGATTAGACTGGCTTGGTATCGTGTCGGTTTGCGAGTCCGCCTCTGATTCTGACCGTGTTCTTTTTGAACCTTTGAGCCAAGACAGCATGGTAGCGTGTTCTACTGCATTTTGTCAACTTTGGAGCTGCGGTTAAACACACGATGTTGGGCGGAGCGCGGGCTAGCATGTCATGTTTGTTTACCGCGCTCTGATCTCGCGCTGCTTTAAAGCAAAGGAGGAATACGCATGCGCGCCTCTCTCGTAGAGCGCAGTGGTCTATGGGAAATGAAGTTTAGTAAAATGAAGTAGCGGTCGAGCTTCTGGTGAATTAAAATGCGATGATCAGCGTACCGGTACGCTGAAAGTACGTTCTTGACACTTAGAGAAGTGCCAGGACGCCCGAAGGATATTTTTAGAAGTCCCGGAACTGAGTACCGGCCCGTACCGGCCCACTTAAAGCACTGTGTGAGCAGAAAAATCACACTCTGTCTGTAGTTCAGCTGAAAATATTAGTTTCTGTCTTTTTTTATTGACCAAACTTTTCAGGAAGTAGATGAAGAATAATTAAAGCTCTCATGTAGAAGTCCAACTTATTTTGGATCCTTGTGGAGAGTTTAATCTTAGAGTTTGTAAAGCTGTTGAGTTTTTAGAGTCACATGGATTGTTTTGACATTTAATAACAAAGTCCTGAAATAAAATTACAGTTGTGGATTTCTGTCATTTAGTCTGGACTAAACAAATAACAGCAGCATAAATCTCAAACGTCATTATGAGGAGTCTGGATTGAGGTTTCTCACTTGATAATGATCAAAATATGAAATTTAGGTTGGTTTAAAGGAATATTTCACCTTAAATCTTTGAATGTTGACCGAAAAGGTTGGTTTCAGGAAGTATTCCACCTACAAGGTCCTCACACATCCACCTTAAAGGAACATTCCACCAAAAATCCTTAGACATGCACCTAAAATGTTGGTTTAACAGAGTATTCCATCCAAAATCCTCAAAGAGACCTGAAGGGCTGGTTAAAAGGAATATTCCACCTAAAACCTCAAATATAGACCCAAAAGGGTGGTTTAGAAAAAATCCTTCAATGTAGACCAAAAAAGTTAGTATGGAGGAATATTCCACCTGAAATGTAGACCTGAGAAGTTGGTTTGGAAGAATATACCATCCTAAACATCCTTAAATGTAGACTAAAAGATGGTTTGGAAGAAAATTCCACCTAAAATCCTCCAATGTAGACCTAAAAGGTGAGTTTAATGGTATATTCCACCTAAAATTCACTACTGTAGACGTTGGAGGTTGGTCTGATGGTATATTCCACCCAACATCCTTGACCATAAACTTAAAAAGTTCGTTCAAAGGAATATTCCACCTAAAATCTTTCAATGTAGACCAAATAATCTTGGTGTAAAGGAGTATTCCACCTTAAATGTAGACCTAAAGGATGGTTTGGAGTAATATTCTACTCTAAAATCTTCCAATGTAGACCTAAAAGGTTTATGTGATGGTATATTCTACTCAACATCCTGGAACATTTACCTAAAAGGTTGGTTTAATGGTATATTCCCAGACGAACCCTTGAACATCAGGCTTAATGGTATATTCCACCCAAAATACTTGTACATATACCAAGAAGTCAGTGTAAAGGAAATGTAGACCTAAAAGGATTGTTTAAAGGAATATTTAAACGATTATTTTCATTATTTAATAATCTGTTATCAGTCAGAACCCTGATCTAACAGCCTAAACTGTTAACAGCGGTGTAAAGAAGCAAACATACAGGCATAGATTAGGACTCAAACTAGATTTATTTTAGAAAACAAATCAGCTTAGAGGCATTTGTTCACACATGTGGCTGAATAGGAGGCGGTCCAATCAGATTTGAGGTCTTCACTCTGTAGGTTGTTTGTTCAGTGAGACTCTTGGACTTCCATCAGCTGACGTGGATGTTTGATGGTCTTCTTCTCTAGTACCAGATGATTCATCCATGAATTCAGCAGCTACAGACTGAAATGAAGCTCATGCTGCCGTTATTGAATTCCTGTTCCAGATCAAATGTTCAGATCTCAACTTGAATGCAGCCGTCTGCTGTCTGATAGTTTTTCTCATTGTAGTCTTCAATAAAGTCTTTTTCCTCATGTCAGGATGTGGTGAGACTCTTTCTCAGTCTCTGCAGACGTCCCTCATTGTGCATCTCCAGAGAAGAAACAGAAAAACTGATCACTGCTTCAGCATCAAACGCTCTCCAGCATTGAGAGTGTTTTAGGAATTCATTCATTGCGTTGTGAACTTTGAAGGAGCAGAAACTTTACAGCTGCCAAAGATATGAGCTACAATTCTGGATGTTTTAGGAAATGAAGTTCATCAAATGAACACTTGATTTTTGCTGATAACTCTCATTAAATTACTGAAGAAATCCAACATAAAAACCTGTAAACTCTCAGGCAGCTTTTGTTAAAGTTTGTCTATAATTCTATCATCATGTTCTGGAACCAGGACTCTACAGAAGTTCCTTCAATCAGATACTTGTGTGTTTCTATTTAAGGCCTCAGGTTTGAATGTACAGCAGAGGATTAGAAAGGAGTGATTTTAATATTTAAATCAGTTCAGTAAATGTTTGGAGTAAAAATGATTAAAATTTTGATTTAGATAGATTTGTGTCAAATAATATTGTAGAGTCTCACTTAAATATCTCCAAATGAGTTCAGTGTATTTACATTTTATAGAATATTTGATTTCTTAATCTCAATACTGTAGGGTCTGACCCTAAATATTATAATGATGTAAATTTAAATAATAATATTTTAGTGCAGAGTCATAAACTTTAATCAGCTAAACTTGCATAATAAATATCACTGCACAACCTTAACCTGAACATTCATATTATTGAGGTAAATTTACATAAATCATGATATTCTAGAGTCTTAACTGGAATATTTCTAACATTAATCTTTTTGTATTGTGCTGATAAACAACAATAACCCGACTTTCAGATAATATTTGTTGTCTGTGATTGTGAGACTAAATTCCTCCACATTCTGGAACTGGACTGAATTTCCCAAAATGGAAACATGGACAGAATTTAACACTCATGTATCCATGGCAACGCAAAAGTTTCTGCTTCTTACCAAAGTTCACAACACAAGTAAAGATTTTAATGTAAAACTTCAGGGATGACTGCTGACCATAAGTATTCTGATCAATACTTCATGATCAATATCAGGACAGATGTTACAACTCCAGCTGTTGCATTAGACTGCAGTTATTCACAGAGAAATTAAAACATCACATTCCTCATAAAAACTAGATGGGACTTTTATTAAATAAAGTGTTGGTGAATAAACAGTGTAAAAAGTGCAAAGCAGCTCCATTAAATCAGGAGATGTGAGACTTCCACAGCATGGATCACCATCTGCTGTGTTGATTCATAGCTGAATGTCAGAATGAACTGAGATAGAAAAGCTGCTTTGAGCTGCAACATTACGGTCTGACAATCCAACACCATCACAGTTTTCATCTGGTTGTTTTGCTCCAACATGCTGTGAAGTTCAGTTTTTACCTGAATCAATACAGAGATTCTATTTCCAACCAAGACTGGAATAAAAATTAAAATGTTATGAGGTTATTAATGCAACTAAATCCTTTCAGATGGAAGGATTTACTTCTAAGTTCTAATTTAAGTTTCAGTTGGAGCACATTGCATTCACAAAGAAAAACAGCGATACCTTCATAGCAACATTTAATAAACCTAAAGCTTCCCTGTTGGCACATTGGTGGAGTTTGTTACTGAGCATCTGAACCTTAAATCCAGTGAGACGACCATCTTCAGTCGAGGCCAGTCAGAGAACTTCAAGACCTTCCATCAGCTGGACCAGATGTGGCATCATCTCCCTCTGAACATCTGGATGACAGGAGAAAAGACAGAAATCAAACACAGATCACAGAAATACAATTTATTCACTTTCATCATTTTATAAAAGTAGCATGAACTTTATTAAAACTTGACATCAGTAATGAAAGTAAATGTTTTTATCTTGTGTTGAAGCTAAATTTAAAGTCAATTTTAATGACAGTTTATCCTGAGAGGAGTGAGAATGGAGCTTTTCTTTCCTTTTTAGAATATTCCCTCAAAATATTCTGTTTATTATTGGCTTTAGAAGCATTTTTCTTTACTTATTTATTTTTAGATACCTCAGACTGATGCACTTTGCTGGTTTGCAGATAATTTCATGTACAATTACAATAAAGATCTTCTATTATAACATATTTTGCTAAAACAAGAATTGCAAACCTTCTCAACCATCTCTCAGGCTGCAAAATTCCAACTGCGACCAAGAATTATCTGATGTAGTTATTATTATAATCATTACTGAACCAGCCCTGGAATTAATAAAAATCTGTATATGGATATGATTTTCTCTGATGGGACCACTATGGAAGCTGTAGTAATTATTAACTATCCTTTGAAGGGAAAGATTAGGTCTTCTTCAGGTGGATAAAAAAAATGCTCTCCCTTAAAAAAACAAAAAAAATGCATACAATAAAGTAAATCTCTTCTGCACTGCACACATACTACACTTTTGTATAACTCTGGATGTCAGAGTAAAGGCAGACAGATCCACCGATCAGCCACAACATTCTGACCACTGACAGCTGAAGAGAACAACATCCATCATCTTGTTCTAATGCAACGTTCTGCTGGGAAACCTTGACATTCATGTGGATGTTTGACATGTACCACCACCTAAACACTGCAGGACAAACAACCCCCTAGTCTCCATGGCAACAGCAGTCCTTGATGCCAGCTGCCTCCCTCAGCAGGACAAACTAAAACTTCTCAGGAGTGGTCCGAGGAACACGACAGAGCTAAGCTGTTCACCTGGGTTCCACACTCCCCACATCCAGATCTGATGGAGCATCTGTGGGATGGTCCAGGATCAGCCTGGTCTAGGTAGGACCCACCCTGCAACCCACAGGATCCACAGGATCCACAGGACATCTCCAGAGGTTCTGATGAACCACTGGGTCAGAGGACTTTTAGCAGCATAAAGGAACCAACACAGTATTAGTCAGGTGGTCAGAATGTTATACTGTTATATTGTCATGCTGATGATCAGTAAATGTTACCATCAATTATAACGTCCACATTGATCAGGAAAAAAAAACAACTATCAGTTCATTCAGAAACTGTGGGGATAAACCTAAAAACACAGACCTCAACAGCAGTTTGTTTCAAAGCAGAACACCAGCTTGTTTTCACTAAAGAAGCTTTCAAAGCAGCAATTAAATGATAGTTTTGTTCTCATTAAGTTCAGAGTCAGACAAAATAATATGTACACACATCAGGAAAAGAAAAACTTTCATAAATATTTCATTTGTATGAGTACTTCTATACACATAGATTCCTCTTTCTAAGTTTGATCAAATCACGATAACTCTGTGTCCTGTTGTACGATGTTTTCCCAACAGATGGCGCTACCCTCATGAATGGAGCATCAACAAGTGACGTCTACAACACAACAGAAATGTCTAGAAGCCAGTGGCCACCACTTTGAGCACCTCTTGTAATTGTAGAGGCCAAAGATAACTTTTATTAATCTCGTGATGTCTGAATAAATTTGGTATTGAAATATTTATGCAAGTTTTTCTTTTCCTGATGTGTGTAAACATTATTTTGGCTGACTCTGTATAACGGGTTTCTGACAGGTCACCAGTGAACATCTATTTATAATAATGACAAACATACCTGCATTCTACAGGAGTGATTTTCCTCATGTGCAGGTAAAGATGTGGGAGGAGCTTAGAGATGACAGGAGCAGGAGTCATCCTCACTAATTCAGCTTCTACCTAGAAACAGAAAGACCACAAACAAACACAATGATATTCTCTCAAACGATCTCACAGCCTCAAAATATCTGTTTAGGAAGTGTTGTTTCTAAATTCTGCTGAAAGCATTGACAGACATTCTCTTACAAGGTTGTGTAAAAAGCAGCCTGTCCTCTGAGCTACTGAGAAATTTTCCTGAACAAAGTTTCTACGTGTAAATCAGCTCAACAAAAACTAAAACCTCAGTCAGAGATAACAGGTATCGCAAATTATAAACAACTTTGTTAACTCAGACTTTCTGCTTCAACCTCACATAAAAAGGGGAGTTTAACTCATCAGGTGACTGAAAATAAACGGCTTGTGCAGTTCTAGATCCAAAAGTAGGATGTTTCAACTCATGTTTTACTACAAATACATACAGTAATAAATAAATACAGTGGCTGGTTGTTAGTTTGTTCACTATTAATGTCATTTTATATACTGGATTGAACTTGAGCAGTGGAAGAGAGAAGGAATTTAATGAAATTATATAGATTCAGAGAGGTAATGTTGTGCAATGTTAAGCGCGGTTTAATTCAAGCCAGCTGAATGTTAAACTTCAGTGCAGCTGAACGGGTTTCAGTTGACCTCAAAGCAGGGGTGTCACTAGGTTTTAAGGACGGGGGGGGCTTGGCCCCCAGGAGATGCACAGGATGTGAGCGAACGTTTAATATCACAAACAGCTAACAAAAACTGAGAAATTGCTTTTAAACATAATGAACTGAATTAATAACTGATGAACAAAGAGGCTAATGCCATGACTTTCACTCACAACACAATCATTGTTTACTCCCAAATATTTTGAAGTTGCACAGATTACAGTTTGGGCACATATGTGACTAAAATGGTTGTTATTTCAAGCCCTGAAAATATTACTTAATTACTTAAATTCCAGTTATATTAAGGTACTCTGGAAAATATTTGGGCCAGGCTAATTTGGCTTAAATATCTCTCTCTTGGCTATCTCCACTTTCCAATCACTACTCTCCTAAATAAAAGCTTAAGCTAAATAAATCTTATATGGTGCACCTGGACTGAAATGTTTCGTTATTTCATATTTGTATCGAGTTCCATAAAAATCCAAGACTGTCTGCATCACAAATGACCATCCTGTGAAATCCTTTAGACTCATCTTTCCAGTAGAGCTCTCACCCCTCTCACTCTCTCTGCTCCTCTGCCCTGACTCCTACAGGTCAATAGGGGTGGTGGAGTGATTATTATTATTATTATTATTATTATTATTATTATTATTATTATTAATAATATTATCATTTTTATTGTCATTATTATTATTATTCACATCATCATACGTGAATGAGCTCAGCTCTTGTTTCACTGTGTGCATCTGATGCTGGAGCTAATGCTCCAGAAGGAAGTCACCCCAAAGACAGTATATGATATTAAAAAAAAAAAAAAAAAAAAAAGAGTGCACACCTAACTCTATAAACAACCAGAACCTTCACAGTGCATTTCAGACTAACTAACTAGCTAGCTAGCAGCATTCTTTTAGAACTGAAACGTAACTTTTGACCACAAAACAACAAAGCTAAGACGTGCACAGAAATACAGCATCTCACGTTGCCTCCTGTACAGGGCTCTCTCTCGCCTACAGTGTCCAGCCAGGTTTCTGTTTGTCAAACAGGGAGCATTTGGTTCATTACTTTCATGGGACTTTCTGCTGTTAGCTGGGGGGGCTGGAGCTAACTTATTGTTACTATCAGCAGTGATAATAATTACTCTCCTGAAAAAAATTCGTATATCCATTCTTGTTCACGTTCTTCTCCCAATGGTGCTCTAGTCGGTTCTGTGTGCTCCGCTCCCAGTATACACATGCTGCAGGTACCGAGTGCAACCTAGGTTACAGGGAAAACGTGGACTGGATTTCAGTGATGTGGGCGTGCTCTATATGAACAAGTGGAATGGATTGGATAACGACGCACTGACTCGGACTCTCTACCTTCCACTATGAAGTGAAGGGAAACTAAGATTTATGATCATATTTAAGTTAATAATGACGGGTTATGTGATTATTTATTCAAACTCATATTCTGGCCATATTATATTGAATTTGTCGGCACTTTTGTTTTTTTTTAAATAAATGAACATAAAACTATTTAGGGGGGATAAGAATTTTTTTTTTTGGGGGGGGGGGGGCTGAAGTCACCCTAAAATAGGCCTAATGACGCCAGTGCCTTAAAGTAAAATAACTTTTTTAAAAGCTAAAATACACAGCAGAGAAATACAGGTTGAGAAGTTCACTATTAATGACACACAGCTGCAGCAGCAACTAACACAAGTGTTCAGCGGTAAGTTAGCCACCTCTGTTAATTAGCCCGCTAGCTAACTTAGCCGCTTAGCTAGCTAACTTAGCCGCTTAGCTAGCTAACGCGTCCGGACCAACTGCTCAAACACGACAAAACACAACTCTTCACAAGTCACTGACTTAACGTACAAAAAAATAACGCTACAGGTTAGAAGTATTTATCTTCTTACCGTGTTTTACTCCAAAAACAAGGTCAACAGCAGCCAGAGACGTTACCAGGCATGCACACCATAGATATATAGAAGACTGGTTACGCCAGCGCGTTGTCTTCTATGGTCTGACCAATCACTGCGCTCTGGCTCCGCCCTCTGAGGATCGTGTTGTCGTTTGGCTCCACACTTGCTGATGACCACTTCCGGTCTCAGAAAATGAAAAAACGGACCCTTTTTCGTTTCTGTCTCTTACTGATTTTATTTTTTGTTATTCTCAATATAAAATGAAAATCAAAGCATTTTTAAAATTTCGTATATCCCTTTTTGATCATGAAAAGGAAAACGCATTGTATTTCAATTTTATTTTTCGTATTTTAAAACGAAAATCAAATAACCACTCGTTTTTTGTTTTTTAATACCCGTTTCACAACAGAAAATCCAATTGCCAAAATATACACGGACTCTTCAGGTTCTGGTGGCACAAATTTTTACCCATACTTCCATATCAGTATACAGTTGGTACTTCTTTCCAAAACAGTAGTTATATTTCTGTTACTACGACTTCTTGTTAACACACAAACACAAACTTTATTTAACTAACGACGTGATTGAAACCAACTGGCTGCACAAGTGATGATTTTGGGTGTGAACATGTTTGGTACATGCTGTCTGACTGGTTGTGTGTGTGTTTACATCACTTAACTTCCACACACTGAGTTGAATTGATGTGAAATACAACAAAACTACCTCCAATGTTCCCTGTAATTTTTCATGAGTCTGAGCAAACACACAAACTCCCTGAGCAGTTCCTTGGACCACTGTGAGCAACATCAGATGTGTGCACTGTGGTCACACCAGCATCACATCCATTCAAGTTACATGGTTCATTAAAAGAATCAAATTATAGCATTTACATTTCTGTTAAAACACTTTGTCAACAGGAGCCAGTTGAAGGCTGCAGTGATTTTAGTGACACTACAATGTATCAGAGTGAAGTTATTGAATATTTGTCTCTCTTTACTGTTGCAGCGGTTTTGCAAATTGCAGACGGACCCTGTTCGCTCCATAGACACCAATGTTATTCCTGTAGCTTGAAAGACAGCTACTTTTGATAAAACTGGGCTTGTAGCACATTGTCTGCCTTGCAACAATGAGAAAGAGGCACCGTTTATGTTTTGAAAACCTATATCTAATGAGTTATTGATGCTGGAAGTCTGAATCTGTGAATATCTTTCCAACTTTACTGAACTTGGGGCCACTACCACCTAAGGAGTGATATATTTAATTTTGAAAAAATCATTTAGCCATACTTAAAGCTTTAAGTGCTTTATTAACACGGAACTAAAAATTTTGTATTATTATCACAGGTTCTGTCTGAAAAGTGGCATCATTTTAAACAGTGAAATCAAACTAATAAAATGTAATGACCAACCAGTGAGCAATACTGGATTCTGCAAAAACATAAACAACTTTTTTAAAAATCTAAATCTTATCTTAACACAGTTAATGTATTAACTTATTTTTGTGTGTATGCATGTATTTATTGATTTATTTAGTACTGTTAACATATCAGAGTTCTGAGTGAATTTTTCTTAAGATAGGCAAAGGCCATTTATTGATTACATATAGGCTATTAAAGAAATGTTTATTAAAAACTAAAAAGCATTTTAGAAAAACAACTTAGGCATTTATTGAGTCACTAAAATACTGTAGAGTACAGACCACATCAGCATGATTATAAGCATCCTCTGGTAAATTAACAACCAGATACTGATGTCTCTCACCATATGGACTTCAGGAGATGACTGGGGGATGATAAACTGTGACCTACTGGTTGGGTTCTCTCTGTTCTCATGTTTCTTACAGGTTTGTCCCCTGACAGCTGGGTCATAACGTTTTTTCAGCAACACACCATACTATGACGTTTTTACAATGATGGTTCTACTATGGAACCAGTTTGACATGTTCAGGTGTTCTTTGTGTAAAAACTCAGAGATTTCAGGAATCAGAAGGTGGTTTTCAACTTTCTTTGTTAACTTTCTGCTTCAACTTTAAATTAAATTTCCTTCACTAACCCCGCCCTCTGGACTTCCAGTAAGCTGTGTTCCTATTGGCTGTCCAGGTGGCTGCTTGGTGTTATCAGGAACACATGAGCAGCTTGGTGTTATCAGGAACACCTGAGCAGCTCAGTGTCTTCCTGCTTTATTTAGTTGCAGCCAAACATTTCCTCTGCTTCTCTTCACCAGTGAACCAGATTTGGCTCCATTGCTTTAGTTAGTTCTTTAGGCATTGGCTTGCAGCTTCCAGCAGTAAAATCGTCTTTAATGTGTTTCTTGGTGTGTTTTAGGGCTTTGTACTGGATAGTTGTCTTGGTAAATGTGGTTCTTTAGCCACAGTTAGGACATGGTGCTAATGTGTGCAGTGATTAGTGGATTTGGTCCAGCTGAGTTGTGTTTTTATCTTGGCTGTAGTGAGTCTTCAGAGGTTTTTGGTCAGACACATTCTGTGTTCTTGTTTGAGAACCAATGTTGGTTGTCCAGAAGGTAAGAGTTCCTGTCCTGATTCTCTGTTCTCAGAGGTTCTCTGGTAGGCTGCAGGAGACTTTAGTGTTTGGGTTGTACTAGTTAGGTTTTTGTACAGTTTCATTTGGACGACTATCTTGAGGCCCCTCCATGTGGTTTAGTGAGGTTTTCTGGAACAGTTCTACAAAGCAACCTGCAGCAGAAGAGACTTTGAGAGTTTTTAGGAAGTTCTGGAGACCAGACTTTAGAGCAGCAGAAACATTTGTCAGCAGTTTGAGCAGGAGAAGGTGATCTTCAGAGTAGAAATGAGAAGGAAACCTTCTTGACCCGTGTGGTGAGGTCCTGTACCAAGAGTTTGAGCAGGTTGTGAAGAGTCTGTAGCTCTTTGGTCTGAAAGTACAAGAAGAGTCGACTCATTAAAGGAGAAAACAGGAGATATTGTTGGTTCTTCTGTCGCTCTGCAGTTTCCTTAGACTGAATATCAAGTTTATATTTTAAATGATTTACCATGTGAGCCCAAGAAGACTTCAATAAACTCCCTCCATCCCCTGGACACAACATATTTTATTACCATGTTAAATCTTTTTTTTTTGTTGTTGTTTTTTTATAATGTTTTAGAGTTTTAATCCTAGTTTTAGCATAGTTTTTTTCTCTTTGCTTGTTTAGTTTTGTCATCTGTGTAAAAGGTGCTAAACAAATAAAGTTGAATTGATAAACTGAATAACTGACTAACTCATGATTGTGACAACAGAAGTATTTTCATTGTGATTTAAGGGTTTATTTCATTTTTAAGGTTGGGGTTAAAATCTTGACCGAAAAAGAAGATTAAAGAAATAAAATACATAACAAAAAGCAATTAAATCAAACGAAAAAAAATTAAAACAATAAAACTTTTAAAAAGTTTTAGTATTAAAAAGATTTAAGAGATTTAAGATGTAATTTTCTAATTAAACATTTAATTTTTTGTTAAATGTTTTGTCTTTTTAAATGTTTAATAATCTAATTTAATGTTTTGCATTTTTTAAAAATGTTTAATATTCTTGTTTAATTTTATTTTTTAAATGTTTAATTATGGAAAATATTTTATCTGTAATTTTTAATATGTGTATTTTAAAAATTTTGTTTAATTTTATAATGACATGTATTGTATGTTGTTTAATTATCTAATTCAATATTTTGTCTGTTTAATAGAGTTAAACATTAAATACAATTAAATTATATGTACATATACCACCTTTTAATGTTTAGTTTTCTTTTTAAATGCTTCATTGTATTTTCTGTTTAATTCCTATTTGAAGTTTTATTGTCTTTAAGATGTAATTTTCTAATTAAACATTTAATTTTTTAATTAAATGTTTTGTCTTTTTAAGGGTTTAATAATCTGATTAAATGTTTTGCATTTTTAAAAATGTTTAACATTCTTCTTGTTTAATTGTATTTTTTAAATGTTTAATGATGGAAAATACCTTATCTGTAATTTCTAATATTTGTATTTTAAAAATTTTGTTTAATTTCATAATGACATGTATTGTATCGTGTTGAATTATCTCATTCCATATTTTGTCTGTTTAATAGAGTAAAACATTAAATTACATTAAATTATATTAAACAGACAAAATATGGAATGAGATAATTCAACACGATACAATACATGTCATTATGAAATTAAACAAAATTTTTAAAATACAAATATTAGAAATTACAGATAAGGTATTTTCCATCATTAAACATTTAAAAAATACAATTAAACAAGAAGAATGTTAAACATTTTTAAAAATGCAAAACATTTAATCAGATTATTAAACCCTTAAAAAGACAAAACATGGGCAGACATATAGCTCAACGGGTTAAGCGGGTGACCCATGTACAGGGGCTGGTCTCCGATGCAGCGTCCCGGGTTCGATTCCCACTCGTGGCCCTTTGCTGCAAGTCTTCCCCTGACTCTTCTCCCCTGTTTCTTGTCTGTCTCTTACTACGCCTATCCAATAAAAAGCTGAAAAAGACCAAAAAAAAACAAAACATTTAATTAAAAAATTAAATGTTTAATTAGAAAATTACATCTTAAAGACAATAAAACTTCAAATAGGAGTAACACAAAAAATACAATGAAGCATTTAAAAAGAATATTAAACATTAAAAGGTGGTAAAACAGTTAAAAAGAAAACCCTTAAAGATTTAATCGAAATATTAAATATTGGGAAAGAAAAAGAAACTCAAACAAGCCGATAAAACATTTGAAAAAACAATTAAACATTAAAAAGACAAAACATTTGGAAATCAAATCAGACATTAGAAAAGAATAAAAGGTGAGAAAAGAGCAAAACTAAACGTTTAAGAAGAATCAAACTAAAGACGAAACATTTCAAAAGACACCAGTTAGACTTTAGAAGATCAAATTAAACAGAAGAGACAATAAAACGATCAAAAAGAGCAAAAACAGATAAAGGTATTAAAGCGTTTTCTAGTCTGAAATGAAAACATCAAGTTGTTTCTTCAAAAATTTCCTCTTTCTATGTTCTTGGTTTGATTGTGGATAGATTTACTAAGAACTCATTTCAGAAAACTGCTTTCCACCTAAAGTCTACTAGTAGATGAAGGCATTGATCAAATTAATGTTACCTTCTGATCTCCACAAACTTTATTGTTCAGTGAAGAGAATCAAAGTTTGTTGAGGATTTCTAAAAAACCCACAGGTGAAGGTCTGAGAAGAACTCAGATGGATGGTCTAAATGTGAAATCAAGACTCATCGTCACAAGTTTTAAGGCTTCTGTTAACCAGAAAGTTCAAACTAACAGAGAAGTACTGAGAAACTTTTAACATTTTAGTCCTCAGACTGTCTGAAGGTTCAAACTAACAGAGAACTACTCAAGAACTTTTAAGATTTCAGTCTTCAGACTGAAGGTTCAAACTAACAGAGAAGTACTGAGAAACTTAGAAGATATCAGTCCTTGGACTGTCTGAAAGTTAAATCTAACAGAGAACTACTGTGGGACTTAGAAAATTTCAGCCCTCAGACTGTGTAAAAGCTCAGGTCCTGAGGACTCGGGAGGTCTGGAGGCTTTGGAAAGTCTTAGAACTGAGGGTTCAACCCTCCAGCACAAAGGCTGAAGTCCAACCTCCTGAGAAAAATGGTCGAGTCGAGACTCGAGTTAAAAAAAAACTCAAAAATGGCAAAAAAAAATAGATGATAAATGCGCAAAAAAAAGAAGAATTAGTATCTGAGTGAGTAGCTCAGGGGATAAGAAGAGAGACTACCAAGTGGAAGGTAGTAAGTTCAAGACCCACCACTGGCATTTTTCTTTGTTTGTCTTTGTCAGGATTTTGATAAAATTTAAGAAGGGTGTGGTCTTGAACCAGCGACCTGCAGCTCTACAGGTAAACCCTTAACTCGCTGAGCTACAGATCAGATGAAAAGAAGTAATTCCGTCGTCCCTTTGGCATCGTAGTTAATAAAGTGACCACATGGGTGGAGCCAAGGCAGAGTCTGGGTGGAGTCAGGGCGGAGAGTAGGTGGGGAGGTGGGTGGCAGCCTCCCCCCTCTTCTCACCCACCGCCCACCACACCTTTCCCCCGCCCGACGAGTTCTTCGAGTCTCCACGGGTTTTCCCGAGTTTCTGGAGTTTCCACGAGGTCGGAGGCAGAACAAGCTGTCATGAAGAGGTGTTGAAGTCAGTCAGGATGGAGTGACTTTTTACAGCGACTAGAAGGAAGACCACCAGAAGAGCAGATCTTTAACCACCATCCATAAAATCCATGGAGTCAGCTCCAGAGAAATGAAGGGAGGTCAACTTTTATCAGCCTCCATCCAGATGTTCAACTTGATATCTTTACTTGGAGATTTTTAGCGCTGAAACTTTGCCCCCAATAGCTTAGCCTCGCTGTAGCACGCAGCTCAAAGGGGCGTGTCCTATCTACTGATTCATATCTATGAGAACAACGGTGGATGCACATAAGGACGCCTGACGTTGATTAGCTGCGTAAATACCATTATATACAGTCTATGGTAAATACGTATGTGAATCGCATCATTGGCTGCAGCAGCCAGTCACTGGTCACTCACTGACTCACACTGAAAAATAGCACAGAATGAATTGTTATGTGTTTATTTTATTTACAATTTAGGTTGGATTTTTTTTTTGTGTGCAGTGCAGATTTTCTGTGCGCGGAGACCGTGTCAGCAGTGCGCAATTGCGCACGCGCGCAGCTTAGAGGGAACAGTGAGTACCTCACAATCTCAGGTTCATGTATTTTGATTATATTAATTCTTTTTGATAATTAGTTTTAACTATCAATTTTTCATGTACAAGCCAGTTTTGAGATTTTGGGCTATTTTAATATGTCTTATTTTTCAAATTAAGGAAAAGAAAACTTTAAAAATGCATATGTATGTGTTTATTTTTAGTACAAATTAGTGCAATTTTTATGTAATAATGCCTCATTTTCATATTTAAACATCAAACTTTTGAAAACTTGTAATACAAAAATAATTGTCTTTGTGTAAGTCACCTGGAAAAGTTTCATGGGGATCTATTGGTTTGAATTTTTTTACCCATAAATATTGGCTTTGAATATTAAATGAAGGAATTGTACATTGCATATATTTAAATATGGCTTTCTGAAAATAATTCTTCCCCCTCCTATTCTGAGCTAGAAATCTCCTGTTCAGTAGCACTTACACATATTAAACTTTCTGTTTTTATTCCTGTCTATATTCTGAATTTTTTTACTAAGTGATTTGTTTGTGTTTCATTTAAGGCCTGATTTATGTGACATTTTATTCCCCAAATCACTGTGAGACTGGATTTTTTTTTTCTGGCTGTAGTATTGTCTGATTTATGCATGGATATAAAGTGATACCCCAAAAAACCTTCAGCTCGAACACAGCAACAAAATGCAATAATAATTTTGAAGTGCTCAGATTTCTGTTGTATAATCCAAATTAGGATTTTTTATGTATGTACATATTGCCTCATTTGCATTTTTAAACAAAACATTTCAGGAAGCATATTGAAGATGCCATAAAAAATGTCATTCTTTTATTCTAAGTAATTGATCAGTCTCAATGAGTTAAAAATTTTACCCTATTGTCCTTACCTATAGTGCCTCGAGGTGTCTAAATTTAGACACCTCGAGGCACTGTAGGTGTCTATACTGTTCATATATGGTGCTCGTTGCTACGTTTGTTCTGGTTATTCCACAAGTAACCATGAATTTCTGTTATAAATGTTGCACACATCATAAAAAGATAGGAAACAACAAGGAAATTACAGGAACGTGTTTCACTTTGGACCTCTATGTAGGTTAATTGGGCCCGGGTGTTCAGTCGTGGAGATAAAAGATTATGTGTCACTGAACAGATGAGGCTACTTTTCCATCTGCTGAGATGTTTAATTAAAACGATACTGATTCTGCGCAGTGCGCCTCTCCGTTCTTCATGACGTAACTGACGTTCCCTGTCAGAATCCAGGAAGTGGATCGCTCGCTGTTGTTTGTGTTCCTTGGTCGCTCTTCGTGTCTATTTTTCTGATTCGATTCTGCGCTTTTACGGGACGAAATGGCGACGTTTATTTCAGTCCCGTTAAAAAAATCCTCCGAGGTCGATCTGGTGAAACCGCTGTCGAAATTTGTCACAGCCTCGTATCCTGCGGCCGAGGAGCAGGGAGAGTATCTCCGCGCCGTGGAGGAGCTCAACAAGCTCCGCAAGAACGCGCTGGGAAGGCCGCTGGACAAACACGAGAGCTCCCTGGAGATTATTCTCAGGTAAAAAAAAACCGTCCCATGACACCTGAACCAGCTGCCATTTCACTCACTCACAGTGACCGTCTTACCTGTGGCGGTGTGTTAGCTTAGTCACTGCCGCACCCAGCAGGGTTAGCTTGGAGCTGCTAGCACGGGAGCTAAAGTTAGGAAAGCTAAAATGCTAGGAGGCGTTTGTCACCGAAATCACTGAGTCATATGTTTTTCCTGCCAAGTTTCCCTGAGAGGATAATACACACTTGACATGTTGGCCGGTTCATCTCAACTGCTAGATACTTAGCAGATTAAATTAGCCATGCTAGCCGAGGTGTCATCTAGAGCTGTGGCATGTTCATTGAAATTGTTCAAAGAAAACTACATGTTTTTCTTTAGCATTAGAATTAGCTTCAACATTCAATTTAACCTTTATTGTCCCTAAGGTGAAACACAGAACACATACAGTCCTGGACATAAAGCACAAGAAAATGCTTAAAACGTAGCCATAACAATACAAAAAATATGTCAAACCTTTGCCTAAAGAGACCACACATGCTCATAAATGACTGTACATGAATGTGACAATAAAATCCAGCAATTATCTTCAACTTTTTCATCAGTGGTCACCGTCATCTAGAGCTGCAGAATTTTGAAGGAAAAAAGACTGACATTGCTTATTAAATACTGGAATTTTCATTAGATGACTTCAGGGATCCCAAATGGCATTTTTTTTTGTGTAGCGTTAAAGTCAGGCTTTGTCACACCGAGTGTTGTGGTGCCTATTTAAATAGTTAAATTAGGCCTCCTTTAGTACAAGATGCTGCCAACAGAGTGCCTGTTTTTAGTCAGCATCAGCCTTTTAGTAGCTGAATTATTTCTGTACAACTGACATTGCATTTGTTGTTAATGCAACTAAATCTCTCTCTTCACTGTTTCACTTCTGTGCACATGTGGAGCCTGTATGTCAACAAACTCTGTATCTTGTGATCAAAGTAAATGAAAACGTGTATCTAAGAACCCTTCCATTAGAGTAAGTGATCTTGTACAGACTTCTCTTGTAGATTAGTCATAAACAACAGGCAGCATGTGAGTTTTTTTGCATCATTCACCAATTTCACTATATAATAAGCTAACAAATCAATTCATACTTTAGAGTGATGTGTATGTCTGCTTACAGATCCATTTAAACTTCTCGTAGTTGAATAAACTATGCATCTACAGAGCACCAGCAAGAAAGTCCAAGCCCTTTTCCTGTTGGTCAGATGTCACATATAGTCAAGGAAAAACAGTGTGGCAGTGTTCGCCACTTTGCATAGAGGAACTGAGACCTAAATAGGATTTATGTTTGTCAGACAAAGTTCCTCTGTGTCCTGTGTGCCACTCATGTCACCTGGGTGTTAACTGATGCCTTGCTCTCATGCGATTACACAGACTTATAATTGTTTAATGAGAAAGTCTGGATTAAAAAAAGAAAAAAAGCCTGCAGAGGTCTGGTTCTCAATATTAAGTCGGAAAACCTGGCTTAATATTAACCAACATACTCCAGTCATAGGTGACATACAGGTACAGACTTTGACCTCTCTGATTTCCGTCTTTGTTCTCACAGACTCATGAGTCATTTTATCCACAGGCTTTGTCCAGACTAGTAGAATACCCGGGTATGTACTCGCAGGGGGCTGGTTTTCCATTTTTATCCACCTTTAACTATCTTTTAACCACTGTGGAAAGTGGAATTTTTCACAAGCGGCAAGTTGAGGCTCTTTAACTCTTGAAACATAAAACCAGTGCAAGGTGTTAAAAGCTAATGTGGAATGCAGCCAAAAAATAAGTAATGCAGAAGCTCTCCTTACCTTTAGCCCAATAGGCTGTTTTCACTCATGTGACTCTGTAATGCTTCTCTGAGATGCGCTGCCCGTCACATCATGAGTTCACGGTCACGACTGACCAATTTTATTTTCAGTCAGTTTAAATTAGTGATGCACTGATCCAATATATCACATCAATATTGGCTCCTCTTTGAAGTGTCATTGCAGTCTCATCTTACTGTATGTTAAAATGTATCCCAGGACAGATTTAAAGTTTGGGGAAAAGAGAGAGAGGGTAGGCTCAACTCAGACTACATTTTTATCAGTAAAGAAATGATTTAAGTTGCTTTTAAACAACTGGGCATGAACAACAAAAAATTCAGATTTGATGTTTAGGATAACTCTTGCTCATTTACAGTGATTTTTGCTCTGTTTATTGATGCATATTGTCACTTTAAAAGTCTGTAAATAAATATTGTTGACAGTGTTTGAGAGAAAAAATTGAGACAAAGTTTCCTGTACATTTTGAGAACAACATATGAAAGATTTGGCATTCTGGGGATGTAAGAAATTCACCAATAATATAAATGTCGTCCGTTAGAAATCTGCAGACGTTCTTAGTTCTTGGTCTGGCAGGAAAAGAATTAGCATGTCAAATCACAGGAAGTGCAAGGTGAAGTGAGGCAAATTAACTTAAATACTTTTTCAGCTGCTTGATGCACACAGAAATATAACTAATCTACAAGAGAAGTCTGTCTGATAGGACATAATTTACTCCGATTGAAGGAGTTTGTTGACATGCATGCTCAATATGTGCACCGCAAAATGAGTGAAGAAGAAGGAAGACTAAAAAGAAAGATTTGGTTACAAAAGGAAAAGCAAACTCTGCTGTATGGAATTAATTTGGCTTTGGATTTTGACCAAAAACAGCTACTCTGGCAGCAGTGTTTTGCAGTTGTTGCTGGTATACAAGACTAATTTATATCACCACCACAAAGCTCTGTATGATGATTGCAAAATTAAAAAGCAGGAAATTATTGTGGATGCCTTTTCCAGTGTTAAACCTTATAAGAAACTGCTTTTTTCAGTATTTTATAAAGCATTTTTTAAATTCTCTATGCAGATGCACTCTTGTATCATTGTAGAATGATGAATTATTTAAGTCATCTGGTTTAAATTCCTGTATATTTTCATATCCTATCATATCATACACTACATTACAGGAAAAAGAAAACAGCATTATGTTGTTTTTTTTCCAGTATAGTGCAGCCATTGGCTCGCTGCACATGTTGTTTGTTAGCCATATGCCAGGTAGCCGGAGTAACAGGCCCTTTGCCTTTCACACTGAGGAGACACTCACTTATTGTCACCATGGCGACCATTGTTTGTCAGGACATTAACCTGTAGACACGCCTCATCTCAGTTTTCCTCTGCGCGTTTGTGTGTGTTTGCGTATTTGAATGGGAACCTGTATATGTGAGTCATTCTACATGTGAAGCCATATTTGTGTGTTTTTCCTCGAGTCCAGATAAGCAGAATCCATGAACTGGTAAAAGGGAATTTCCTTATTGCCCTCCTGCATGTCGTCATACCTAAATATAGACTGTATATAGCCATCCAGGGCACAGACGCTGATAACACGAAGGTGCTGTCACTCACTGTGTGCTCGTCTGCTCTGGTATTTTTCCTGACTCATTGCCATGTGTCTCTGAAATGACAAAGCTTCCTCAAACCCCAGATCTGCAGTTATGTCATTGAAATTACTACACCTCTAACTAGTGCATGGCCGCCTTTTTTTCACAACTTCCCTTTAAGCTAATCTCAAGCTCAGTAATTGATAGAAGAAAGATGTCTCTGTCTTATCGAAAATAATTAGAGCAATAATTTAGGCACAAACAAAAGCACAGTTTTAATCCGACTGTTTCTTTCTTTCAACAGATACTATGACCAACTGTGTGCTGTTGAGCCCAAGTTCCCCTTCTCTGAAAACCAGGTAATTGATGATACAGTGCACAAGACTGTGTTACACTCAGCTCCTTAACAGAAGCACTTGACCACAAAATGTCTCTCTGTTTATGCAGCTCTGCTTAACCTTCACATGGAAGGATGCCTTTGATAAAGGATCACTGTTTAGCGGCTCAGCCAAGCTCGGTAAGTGCAGCTTCTTATCACGTGTATTTGTATATCTCCAAGTATATGTGTGCAACAGTCTGTGGAAGTAGTGAATGCAAGAAGGAGGAAATAATATTGCACGGCTGACAGCCAAATTTGGATTTTGCCCTTCAGGTACATATTTGCCATTCTATCCTTTAATCCTCTGTATTGTTTGTGTGTGTCTGTGTTGCATACGCAGACATGAACACACACCCAATGGAAAACAATGCTTTCTGACAATACAAATATCCCTGTTCTAGTTTGCATTCAGAAACAGGCCTGACAACGTGTCATGTACAGTTTGAAGTAAGATTTGAAACAAAATATATTATGTGTAATTCCAAACACACTTTAAAGTTTGCTTTAAAGATTGCTCTTCATTGAAATCCCAGCTCTTCATATTTGTCTTGTTGACGCTCTTTTGCCCTTGCTGGTGACTTGTGGGAGTTCATAACTGGGATTCTTTTCAGTGAAATCTTGGCTAGAAAAATGAAGAAGTCGAAATGTTGGCTGGAGAAAATGCCAACCCTACACAAACAACTGTTTCAGATAGATAGAAGTGGTCAATATCTGACTCAAAATTCAAAGGATTAAAGAAAAATGCCACTTTGTCCTCTTTGCATCATAATAAACTAACTGCAGGAAATAAGTTAAAATAATCTAAATGTACCATTTAGTGGAAAATATCCACTGTAAAATGACAGTGAAAGGGATCCTTCTGAATAGGGCTGACCAACTGATCCATTTCAAACTGTGAATTAGCAAATCACAAAGACTGCAGTTAAGGATAGGTGTTAACTCCAAGTTGTCTGTTGTGGTATGATAGAACAAATTCATGCGTCCTCCTTACGTGACCGTCACACTTTGATGGTGTCTCACGTGATTTAAATCTATTACATGGTGAATATTGAACTGAAGCTTGACTTTTAAAAAAAATATGTCACAAATCAAATAGCATGAAGGGAAACCACAAACAGATGTTTTTTCCCAAGTCGTTCAGCCCTGCTTCAGTAAGAATTTCTTGCGTTTGTTGTTGTGTTGCAGCTTTGGCCAGTTTGGGCTACGAGAAGACGTGTGTGCTGTTCAATGTCGCAGCTCTGGCCAGTCAGATCGCTGCAGAGCAGAATCTGGACAACGACGAGGGACTGAAGGCTGCAGCCAAATTCTATCAGGTGGGCATAATACTACACAGTATACTTGTTACCTGCTGGGAAATACTGTATGAACTTTATTTACAGTGCTTTTTGTGCACAGAAACAAATAAAGCCAAACACAAACCCACATCAACCCAAAAAGGTTTGGTAAAATCTTTGGCTGTTATACTGTTTAGTCAGATATGTGCAAAAGTACTACAGAATATGTACTGCAAAGAGTATATATAATTAGTGTATCATGCCTTTGTTGTAATTCAGAGGCCCACTGTGTCAGAAGTGAAGTGTTTTGTTGGAGATACTTAGCTGAGAAATTCTCAAAAAAACATGGAGAACCTTTATTATCCATATGGCAACCGCTATTTGTGGCTGTAGTACTGATTCTATTTAGTCTATGCAGCATTTTATCTTAATTTTTTTGTCCAAATTTCCTCAAAATATTTTAGGAGGAACATTAAAACATTCATTCCTCGTCTTCTTTAGACTTCAGGGACGTGATATAAACACAAGAATAAAATAAGTGAAATACATCAGCATCCATTTTATGTCAGTTGTTGATATATATCTGCATTAACACACATTGATGAGTGAATTTTAAGCTTCAGAGATGTAAAATTCGGCTGCTAAAGGAGCCCGGTGGCCAGTTTCGCCACATTAACAACATGCAATTTTGACATGTTTCATTAACTGACATAAACTACATGATCCAGGCGTGAGCACGTGAGAACGCTGCAGGATTTGCGAGTCTTTTGTGAAACATGATGGTGCTGCCGCCTGTGATCTCTGTGTAAGCAGTGCTAGCAAATTGATTTTGTGAAAGTGAGAATTGGCACGGTGGCCCGATCGTTTCCCGCAGGCGCAATGGAGTCGGGATGCGAAGCAGCAGCTTTCAGGAGACTCAAGCGGTTAGAGATTTGCACTACAGACAGCCGGGACTGTTTTTGAAGTGCAGAAAAATCAGGTTAGGTGAATTTCAATCTTGGCTGTAGTGTCTGATCTGTGTTTCTCTCTCTTTGTGTACGCCTCCCTCCAGCTGGCCAGTGGAGCGTTTGGTCACATCAAGGACACGGTGCTCTCTGCTCTGAACAGGGAGCCCACCGGGGACATCTCCCCTGAGACTGTAGGCGCTCTGAGCCTCATCATGCTGGCCCAGGCCCAGGAGGTCTTCTTCCTCAAAGCCACGTCAGGTAGCCGCACTTCTTCACATAAACACTCCAACTATATTGGCCACTGCTGTAGAAATGTCTAAACCAGGGGTGTCAAACTCATTTCAGTTCAAGGGCCACATTCAGCCCAATTTGATCTTAAGTGCGCCAGACCAGTTAAATTAGAGCATATTAACCCCTAAATCATGACAACTCCAAATTTTTCCTTTGTTTTCGTGCAAAAAAGTATGTTCTTAAAATGTTCACATTTAATGATCAAAATATCATGAACAACCTGAAGTTTCTTCAGAAAAATAAATTCAATTTCAGCAGTAATATGCCTCAGTTTATCATTTACACATTACAACTTACAGATCACAGTGTGTCTACAAAGACACAAAATATTTAGTCGTGATCAAAACAACAACAGTTGGACAACAGAAGACAAAAAAACAAGACAAAATATTACAAAAATGAGACACAAAATGACAACAACATCAACAAAATGACAAAAAATGAGACAAATGACACGAAACAAAACAGAAGACAAAAAATTAGGCAAAAAAATGACAAAAATGAGACAAAACATTACACAAACGACACAAGCGAGAAAGAAAAACACAAAACGACACAAAACAATGAGTAAAGCGAAACACAAAATGAGAAAAATAAGACAGACAACACAAGCACGACAAAACAAGAAACAAAACGACAAAAGTCAGCCGAAATATTACAAAAATGAGACACGAAGCCACAAAAGAACAATGAGCAATCTAGTATTTTACTTCATGATCAAAAAAACTTGTCTAGAAATTATTTTAAATTTATAGTTTTGCAAATTTACAATTTGTAGTTAATGTCCTCTCTGTAATGTTTACTCTTTACAAAATCATCCCACAGGCCGGATTGGACCCTCTGGTGGGCCGGTTTTGGCCCATGGGCCACATCTTTGACACCCCTGGTCTAAACCTTTTAGTGCCGTTTAATTATTCTTTATCGCTGTTTATGTCAAAAAAGAACACAGACCTACAATACAACTTAATCTTTTGCTTAGTAGTATATTTTGCAAGTCTTCTGACACAAATATTAAGAAGTATTGTGGTAATACGGTCTTTAATTACATCCTCGTACCCATTTTTTTAATCTGAAGATTAATTTCTCATGATGACGGCAACAGTTTTGATCCAAGTTACACACAGCATCTGTCCCAGTTCTGTCAACAGTGTTGCCTATTTAAAGTTTTTACACAGCACAGTTTTGAAGATTACATCATAAATAGGCTCCCATTTGAAAATGTTAGAGCTACAATCTGCTGAGAAGTGCAGGTTTTAGTTGTAAATTAGTTTTGTTGGATACAAGGGCAATTTCATCAGAGTGATGTAAAACCACTCGGAGATTCTGTCTGAAGTAACATCTAATGTGATTGAACCAGATGTCAGCAATCGGTTAAAAAACCACAGCTGATCGGCTTGTGATGTGTGGTTTTCAAGAACACAGCCTCTTATCTTGTGTGTGTTTTATTTGTACTGTGACGGTCGCGCGACTTTACATTGTGGCCTGTTCACTCAATAGATAAGATGAAGGATGCTGTCATTGCGAAGCTGGCCAATCAGGCGGCAGATTTCTTCGGCGACGCCTTCAAGCAGTGTCAGTACAAAGACAACCTCTCCAAGGTATGTGAAGAACGCACATGCAGCTACACACTAACCATGAGACAGCAGCAGCAGACACGTTCACAGTCAGCCATGTGTTCAGTGTGGTGCAGACGTACTGTTTGCATTCTGTATGGTTTGGCGTGCCTCTGATTGCGTGTATTGTTTCGTGCGTGTGTTTGTGTGGAAAAAAGACACGGGTTGTGGGACTGTCCATTTCACAACCTCTCTGTTCTCACTGGTCGACTTCCATCCTGTTTTCACTGTGATTGGTTGGTTACTACTCAACTGATTGGTTTCTCACCGTCTAACCATGGGCATCTGTAGTACTTCCTGTCTATCACTTTGAAACACACACGGATACACACACTAACACAACGTCATGCTGCAGATAATTTCAGGTGAATTAAATCAAAATAACGTTTTCTATATGTACACGACCATTCAAAGGTTTGGGGTCACTTAGAAATGTCCTTATTTTTTAAAGAAAGCAGTTTTTTTTCAATGAAGATGACATGAAATGAATCAGAAATCCAGTCTAGACATCGTTAAGGTGGTAAATGACTATTCTAGCTGGAAACGGCTGATTTTAAACAGGGTTTCTGCAGAGCATTAAAAAGCATTAATAGTCATTAAATTGATTTTGTGAAAATTAAGGCCTTAAATGGCATTAAAAATCATTTAATTTGATTCTCAGTGGCATTAAAAATTCTTTCTGCAGTTTCCAAGCCAACACGGACGGCCTCCAAAGAATTAGTGTCTGATTTAGGCTGCAGAAAAGTTTCTCCAGCATCTTTTAACCCATAATTTGCTTGCAAGGATATATTAATGATAAATGAAGCAATTTCCAAGGCTTCTATTAGAGGATGTGAGCTGCATTAGAAAAGGCATAGGGGTACAGAGGCCCATTTCCAGCAACCATCACTCCTGTGTTCTAATGCTACATTGTGTTAGCTAATGGTGTTGAAAGGCTAATTGATGATTAGAAAACCCTTGTGCAATTATGTTAGCACATGAATAAAAGTGGGAGTTTTCATGGAAAACATGAAATTGCCTGGGTGACTACAAACTTCTGAACAGTACTGTACATAAATTATCTTAGTTCCAACATAATTGTTTTGTGTTGAAGGGGTAATGACATCTGATTTTAAATGTTTTTTAATATTGATGTTCAGAAAAATAATATATGTATTGTTCTGTCTCATTGTAACATACGAACACACTCACAACAAACACATTTCTGCTTATTACACCTGAAATAATTAGTCAGTCAACTTACAAATTCACTAATGATGGCTTTGATAGTTATTCATGCCGAAAGGATTTGATATTTCTTTTTGTCTTGTCATTTTCACCATTTCTTGACAAATACAATGGCATCAAACAACTTTTTACCCTCTGGTATTACTGTCGGCGT
The DNA here is from genome assembly GCF_022539595.1 of Amphiprion ocellaris. Taxonomy (NCBI): domain Eukaryota; kingdom Metazoa; phylum Chordata; class Actinopteri; family Pomacentridae; genus Amphiprion; species Amphiprion ocellaris. Next base: position 9,992,290 of record NC_072780.1, read on the forward strand.
CACAGTTGCCCCAGAGCCTCACAACTGTTAAAAAAAGACACAAAACGATTATTATTAGAAAATAAAAGAAGGAAGAAAGTAACTCCTGGTTAGTTTTCTGATTTCTAGCAGTAGCACTAGCTATTAGGGCAGCAAATAATCATTATTTTCTTTGTTTTTATTATCTCGTGATCAGATAGTTGTATAGTCTATAAAATGCCAGAAAATTAGTGTTTCCCAAAGCCCAATGATACCTTGAAATATATTCAATTTACTGTCATAGAGGAGTAAAAAAAAAACAAAGCTACTGCGATCACACCTCCACTAAGCTACAAAATAGTATATTTTAAGGAGATGCAATCAGAGAATTTAAAGTTGTTTTCTTTTGAAATGTACTCAGATCTATTAGTTGATTATCAAAATAGTTAAATGTAAATTAATTTAATAGCTCTGTTAGCAACATGTCAACAACGTGGCTGCTGTCTGAAGCAAGAAACAGCCGTATGAATGAATGAATGAATGAATGAATCTTAATTGGAAAAGTGTTCTGCCTCATGATAAACGAAGAGTAAAACCCAGTTATCTTAAAATGAGGCAGATTTTGCTACTTATTGATTCAGTAGATGTAATGCCAAACAAATGTCAGTTTGGACCCTCCATGGAGTGAATCCCCGCCATGCTTTACTCTCGTTTCACCTTGCTTTTTGTCACCTTCCCTCTTTGCCTGTTATTTCTCTTCTAGCATCAGTATTTGACGGGAAGTTTGAAGCATACGGCTTTCTTATGTGTAAGTAGGGCTGGGCCCGAATATCTGAATATTGTGTTGGTCTCGTTGTGTTGGTATCCGAATATTAATTTTAAGATCCGAATACTCAGAACCACTCCCTCCCCCGTCGCTGCCGCCGTCGCCGCCGCCACCGAGTAGCTGCTTTACCGTCATGTGGCCTGTAATGACCTCTGGGGTCAGCGTTACTTTTGATTGGCCAGTTGGCTGGCTGTGTCACGCGGACCTGCCAGCTCTGACGTCACGCTTCAGTTCGCCCGTGTTTGTAGACAGAAGACAAAATGCGAAGACGGAGATATCCAGGTGTCCAGAGTCCGACGATGAACACCTCCCTCCCTCCTCCCTTCTCCCCCCCGCCCCCCTTCCCCATCTGGACGAGCCGAATATTCGTCATTAATTGGGCCCGAATATCCTTAGCCCAGAAATTGCTATTCGGACCAGCCCTAACTGTAAGTCGAGCCTTCGTTCTCCAGAGAGATTTCTTACCAGATAGCACAAACAGTTGCACAGGGAGAAGGCTTTTAACTGACCTTTTAAATTCGTCTCACATTCTTGTCATTATTTATTTATCATCTTTTGTATTTTTACTCTTTTAACTTTTTCGCCTTTTTACTTATCTTCCATCGGGCCTTTTATTCTGTCTTATACTTTCAAGTTTTAGTTTTTTAACTCCCGTGTTTCCTCAGGGGGGTCCTCCACACTGGGGGCTGGATCTAGTCTGCTGCTGGGGGTGCTGTCCGCGGGTCCCTTCGGCCCGGCTGGTTGGGGGGCTCCCCACCTCGGTGTGGGGGTCCCCCTGTCTGATGGGATCGGGGGGGTCCGGGTGCCGGCGCCCCTGGCGGGCATGGCCTGCGACTCCTCCCAGGGTGGACGGCCCCAATAGTGGCGTTTCTCACGATCGTCAGTGCCATGCCATGTCTCAATACTGTCAGTGGGAAGACAGAGTGTGTGTGGGCGTGCATGTGTAGTTGTGTGTATGTATGAAGGGAGGGAGGTATGAGTTTTCTTGTTTTTAATATTTTTAAATGTTGTGAAGCACTTTGTGTTGCATTTTAATTGTATGAAAAGTGCTTTATAAATAAAGTTTGATTGAAGTGAGGTTTATAGAGGACCAGTCAAAATGCAGACGGTGACCTTGTTCTGTAGCTATTTCTTAGTGGAATCCACATTTACTTGATAATTAAAAGCTGTTTCCGATGATACTGCGGTGGTGTGCTTATGACGAAGACTTTATGCCAAACAGGACAGACTTTAGATTTACAATATGGAGGCATACAGGGGTAACTGCTCACTGTTGTTTCAAACAGAAGGGAGTTGTAAAAAGTTTTGAAATGTGCAAGAAGGAATCGAATTGGAGAACAAAGGCTTCTTTACGTATTTACAGATTGGTTGAATGAGATTATGGCTGAAGGATCAGGAAAATTGGGCAGTGACATACTTAATGTTTTTGTGACAGCCTATGTATCCGGGAGTGGACGTGGAATAATATCCAGAAAAGTTTTCATGTCTCCTCAAACCCAAACACTCAACATGTGAATGTAAATGGGAAAGAGAAGGAGGAGTGCTAGTATCTGAAGAAGAATGGAAGAATATTTGTAAAGCAGACAAAGAAAATAATTCACAATCCAAGGGTGGCTCGTTCAAAATCACCTTGTATTAAACCTGGAAAAAACTGTGTATATGTGCTTCTCAGTTAGAAAATCAAACCAACAATACTTTAAAGTTAATATACAAAATCAAGAAATCATTTCAGTGACAGAATTCAAGTATCTTGGGGTTGTATTAGACCCTCAACTTAAATTTAATCTCCACGTAAAGAAGATTTCAAAAACAGTTGAAAAAAAATCTGAACTGCTTTAAGTTAATCAGAAATTATATTCCTGACAGGGCAGCCCTACTGTATATGCATGCTCTGATCTTCTCCCATATCTCAAACTGTCTGACAGTTTGGGCTCAAGCAGCCCCATCTACAATAAAACACATAAGTTCATAATACAATCAAGCCTTGAAAATTATGGATAAAAAAACAATTCTTGTCATCACTGTCTTATTTTTTTTTTTTAAATACTTTTTTTTGAGTTTTCAAAGCTTCATAGTAGATCTTTGCTTCATCAAATTAATCTTTAAATGCCTCTATAAATCAGCGTCACAGCCACTCTGTGGATTCATCCAAAGACAGGATGGCAGCAGGGCCACCAGAAGCTCCACCAACGACAACTGCAAAATATCTTATCGCAGAACTACATTTGGGCAGACAGCCTTTTCAATCAAAGGCTGTCACATCTGGAACACATTACCTAACGAAATTAATAGGATAGCAGATTTAAAAACTTTTACAGCAAAAGTTAAGTATTGGCTAAAAGAAAAACAAGAATGTACCCACCTATGACATCTATAAGGTCCGACTGACTGTGGATTGTGTCATTGTGCGTGTTTGTGTATGGGTGGGTGGGGGTTATAGGTTTATAATTTTGACTGTGCTGTTTTTATTGGTATTGTAGATCCTCTGACTACTTTTACTGAAAACCCCAACCAGGGATGGTAGTTGAAAATTAGCTCAATGCTATACACTATATGTAATACGTCAGATGTGTTTTATGTTAATTGCATGGTCCCTGATCAAATAAATAAATAAATAAATAAATAAAAATGACAATGGAAAACTACTTAATCACGCAGGTGGAGGGAATTCAGGTGGAAAAATATCATGAGATAGTTTATTACCCCTGCACAAAAGAGACATTACGTCGTTGGTACCAAGCGTTGGAGGTTGTGTGGTTCAGCTGCAGCCAATCATTACCACTTATTCTGGGGTTGCCTGAAACTCACACCTTTTTGGTGAGAAGTTCATAAATATTTGGAAACTGTATTTCAAATAGTTATTCCATTTGACGTTTCCACGCTGTGTTTGGGAGCTGCAGCACTGCATACTCAATCTGCAGCAGACAAATATTTGAAGAGAATATTACTTGTGGGAGGGAAGAAGGCCTTGACTAAGAAGTGGTTTCAACCAGATGCTATAAAACTACATGACATTTACATTATGGAAAGAGGGTTGTATTAGAGAATTTAAAGTTATTTTCTTTTAAAATGTACCAAAATCTGACATTCTCTTTAAAAATGCAATCAGAGAAATTTCTGGGATGGTGGACAAAATGGGTGGGGTATATGGGTCCACGGACCAGACTTACTTTAACTACCCTTCTATAAAATATTCATTCTACAGGATTACCAAAAGATTGTGTTGTGAATGTATCTTTATGAATAGATGAGTGAGAATGACAGCTTCTTTGTTCATTTGTTTTTCGGTTCAGGAATGTATACATTTGCTTTAAAAGTAATTGAAACTGAAAGGGAGAGCAGTAGCTGAAAGGTCAGTAATATATTTCCATGGTATGTATGTGTATATAGATATGTGTAATATTTGAATGATTTGAACTTGACATGAATGTTGGACTACGTATGATCTCCCCGATAAAAATAAAATAGATAGATAAAAGCTATTTCACTCTAGCAAGCGTGATGATTATTAAAAAAAATAAATAAATCAGCAAATGAATCAGCCATAATGCAAAAAGAAATAAAACAAAGTCATACCTACATTTACAGATAATTGTCAGGTAAGTTTAATATGTTGTTTGATGCTTTAAACTGTTTTCAAAGGTTTGATTTTAAAGTTAAGTTGCTACCGGTGATGCCACAGGTCATTTCGTTTACAGCGCTACAGATGTTTCCAGGAAACTCTTTACAAAGCCTGCTCTAGCGGAGGCATCGTTGAAGTTTTAATGTTGCATCCTGAATTAATGGATAATCAGTTTGACGTAGCTACAAGTTACTCAGAGGAAGGATGCTTTTAATTGTTTAGGATGAAGACGTGCTGTTTTCACTGTGAACAAAAAGTCGGAGACATCGATCCGTATCTGGAAAGCAGCATCTGTGTGCTCTCATTCCTTCACACACACAGAAACACACACACACACACATGGTTGTGGGGATGTTTGATGAAGGTGTAGCAGCTTTTTCTGAAAGGTTAAACACTCATGGCCTGTTCTGTTCTTCTCTCTCGTTGTCTTCCTTTCTTTCTGCATCCCTCGTGGTGGTGTTGGCACTGGTTGTGTGTGTGTGTGTGTGCGTGCGTGCGTGCGTGCGTGTGTGTGCGTGTGCGCGTGTGTGTGCGTGTGCGCGTGTGTGTGTGTGTGTGTGTGTGCGTGTGCGCGCGCTTGTGTTATGTTTGCACACTCCTGACTGCTCGTGCCTGTTTGCGATTGGCTTTCGTGATGTCATTTGTGATTCGACCTCGCTGGTGTGCGTCTGCCATTTTGTGGTTTGCCTTGCCATCATGCGTGTGCGTGCGTGTACATATATGTGTGCGTGCCTGCGTGTTGCTCTGTGGTTGCCTCTCCCTGGTCAGTATTTTTATTTTCAGGAAGTGCTGCCTGTGCTGGCGGCCAAGCACTGCATCATGCAGGCCAACGCCGAGCTGCACCAGAGCATCCTGGCCAAGCAGAAGAAGCGCTTTGGAGAGGAGATCGCTCGTCTGCAGGTACACAAATTGACCGTGATTTTATCTTGTTCCACACTGTCAGCAAGCATCTGTCATAACTTCAGTTGATGTGCACATTGTCATTTTCATGAATCCGCCCTCTGCAGTGCTTCAGAGAGAACTTCAGAGAAATTAGATTTTGACAGACTTGCCTTGAAGTTCCACATTAAAACCAGAAAATTTATTCATGAAGCAAATGTTCCCTCTTGTTGATCACTTCAGCACGCAGCAGAGCTGGTGAAGACGGTGGCGTCTCGTTATGACGAGTACGTGAGCGTCAAGGATCTGAGTGACAAGATTAACCGAGCTCTCACTGCAGCCAAAAAAGACAATGACTTTATCTACCACGACCGTGTGCCTGAAGTCAAGGACCTGGATCATATTGGCAAAGCAGCGCTGGTCAAAGCTACGGCCATCACACCTCCACTCAGCCAGAAATTCACAGGTACGACGCATAAACACACAGACTCCTGCCTCCCAGGTGTCCACATGTTTTGAGACATTTAAATTTGACATTAAAATAATTTACACAACACATACAAGTAAGTAAAAGAGGAACTGAACATCCAAGTTCGTTGTAGTTTACTGATCGCTCACTGCAGACAATAAATTACAGTAAAAAAAAAAATAAAAAAATGTGGCTGATAAAAATATTGATGTCAACACATTTTGAGCATCATTAATTGTCCCGATTAATCACCGCAGCTCAACTACACTCAACACATCCATCACCATACATTAATTTATCCTGTTGAAGCACACTCTTTCTCCACCCTCACGTTGTGAAAAACAAACCAAATCCCACTGTGAGCTGAAATGTTTAAAGCTATTTACCATTTAAACGCTTTAAAAACAGCAGTCATTTAAGGTGTGGGCCCTCTTTTTCACATCTAGTACTCATCAGTACAACAGATGGAATCTCATCTACCACACACACACCGACTCACTTTGTAATCAGTTCATTGTGTTGATCTCTTCAGACTTGTTTGAGAAGATGGTTCCCATGGCCGTGCAGCAGTCGATGAGCATTTACAACCAGAGGAAAGCTGAGACTGTGAACAGACTGGTGGGAACGATGAGGGAAGCCACCAACCTCTGCAACGGGTATGTTGTGTTGTCTCTATGAGTTGTTATGCTCATATTTGTCATTCATTGTCCTCCCATGAACATAATAGTAAGTGCTGCTGTTACGTTATTAAAAAATTCATAACAGAATAGAGCACCAGGTACCATTAAAATGTCAATAAAACTACTCATGTTTCTAGTGTAGCGCTCTGAGTAGCAGTCGAGCATCAGATTATTTGATGATACTAGTAAGTGCTTAACAATTTGCAGCATTTCATCCAGCAAGAAAATGGTTAATGAACTACTTTTTATAAAATCAAACTTCAAGAAAGCAGTTTTTTGGTGACTAGATACAAGCTGATGTTTGAGAACCCCCACTAAGTGAGATGCTGTGTAAATCCGGCAGGGTGTTGGCATCCCTAAACCTGCCAGCTGCTCTAGAGGACCTGTCTGGAGACTCTATCCCACAATCCATTGCTGAGAAGGCCAGATCCATCGTGCAACAGGGAGGGCTGCAGAGCATCGAGCAGCTAATCAAAGACCTGCCTGAGCTGTTGACTCGCAACAGAGAGATCCTGGACGAGGTCAGTGATGGAGGCACTATGAATTATAAATGACCAGAGATGTAACCTCTCACCTAACTGATCAGCGTAATTATCGTAATCACTTTCAGAAAGTGAAAGAAGGCACTTTCAGAATTACAGGCTTCCAACAGCTTGTTTGTCATATGGCTTTGCTTTTTTGACTAAGTAGCATATGAATCTGATGCTGTTTAGAGGCTCACTTGGATGCCATGAAAGTTGGAGTTTTCTACCACCGTCACCAGAAGAGCACATTAATGCTAAAAACTCATAAATGGCGGAAATCCCAGATTAGGATCATCACAGAAATCTAATCCACTGATCTTTGGGCCAAGGACTGTCTGTCCACCAGCTTCAGCCAACCCATTTTTAAAAACATCTTGATGACAAATAACAGACGGAAGGGAAAACATAAATCATAAAGCGCAGTCTGCTTCCAAGTTTGTTGGCGGAGTTGAAAAGTCCAAACCAAAATGCCCTAATTTTCCCAAAAAGCATTCACTTCTGTTGTAGAAAGCCAAGCTGAAACTATAAAGTATAAGACTGCAGCCAAAAACAGTTGATTGCGATATTGAGTTTTTCAGTTTTCAACTCCAGCATTTTGGCTTTTTAAAACACATGAATGTAGTGCTGAAATTATGAAGGATTCAGCTGGTACGAAGTTAAGCAGACAAAGAAAATCATTCACAAGTTATCTGTGAAAAACAAATGTTATTTGCTGTCAAATTTCTCAAATGTGACCATTAAATAAAAATAATTACCTGCATTGCGTCACTACATGGCAGTTTGTGCTGTATTTTTACATTGGTATGGTAATTATACGTTGAATTCTAAAATAAGCTTCAGATATCTCATAATTCTTGAGCAAAAATGCCCAAGTAGTAAGCTGAGTGTGTTGTTATGGTGTTTTTAGTGTTGCTTTTCTGGGCCATTCTGTAGAAGAATATCATTCTGCTATAGGGGGAAAAACTCGGACTTGTTTCTGTTTTTTTAAACCAAGCATATTTATCCTGGGTGAAGCTAGGCGAAGGATGCTGCTTCTGCGTTCCCTCACACAGAGAGAAGCACTTTAATTAAAATGGATTACCCACCAAATAAACTTCTTGCTGTCTGCTCTAAATCCTCTGCAAAACTTTACACTTTCATTGTGGTCGGGTGCTACCTGGAGGTTAGTGTTATTGTTTCTCATAGTGAAGGGGATTTTAAAAATGGTAATGCGCAGAAAGCGAAACGGAAGGACAAAGGCGCTTGAAATTAGCAGCCAGTGGCAGGTTTAAACCCGTAGCCTGCATCCAGTGAGTCACATTCAGGTGTTTATAACTGGTGTCTCCACTTACCATGTTTGTGTTTTTGCCCGTCAGTCTCTGAAGATGCTGGACGATGAAGAGACAACAGACAACGAGCTGAGAACCAAGTTCAACCAGCGCTGGAGTAGAACCCCCTCTGGAGACCTGTACAAGCCCCTTCGTACAGGTACAACATGAAAACTTGTCCTTTTTGTTTGCTTTTTGTCATGTACGCCTTCTTTTGTCCTCCATTTCCTGCTCCCCCTAACCTCCCTCCCTCTCGTCTCTCCCCCAGAGGGTGCTAACTTCCGCAACATCTTGGACAAGGCGGTGCAGGCCGACCAGGTGGTGAAAGACCGCTACAACACCCACTGTGACATGATCACCCTGCTGTGTAAACCCGAGAACGAGCTCAATGCTGCCATCCCCTCCGCCAACCCGACCAGGACACTGCAAGGCAGCGAGGTCTGTCTGACGTCTTTGTTTTTGTTTGTAAGACTAGAAAACGTAAACGTTTTTATTTTTATGGTAAGTTTGTAAGTTTGGGATGTGTCTGTGTCACATAAACACAGACGCCTGCTGCACAAAAAACACACGGTGGACATTGTGTGTTTTATAGCCCCTTTCCCTCCCCACAGTAGCTCCATTTTTCATTTTGTTTGCTGACTTTGCATTTTGTTTCACTGGGGAACTTAAACAACTATGCAAGCAGAACTGGGAAAGAGTGAGGAAGAAATGCACATCTCTCTAGTTACAGTTCTCAAACAAAAGGTGTTGAGCTGTGCTGTAAACTGTGCTCATTATGACAAGGGTGAAAGGTCAGGGATTAAATAAGAATAGTGCAATAAAGGTAGAAATGGACGGAAAGATGAAGATGTCATGTCCCTACCAGGTGGTGAATGTGCTGCGCTCCCAGCTCGCTCAGCTGGACGAGATAAAGAAGGAGAGGGAGACCTTGGAGGGGGAAATCAAGGCCGTGACCTTCGACATGTGCACCACCTTCCTGACGGCGCTCGCCCAGGACGGAGCCATCAATGAGGAGCAGCTGTCCCTCGCTCAGCTCGACCAGTTGTACAGCGCCTACAACCAGAGAGTACAGGCCAGCCTCCGTTCACAGGAAGAGCTGCTGGGACAAGTTCAGGTATACAAACACACAGTAGAAAGTACTGTTTAGCCAGCAGCGTGTCCTAAAACTACTTAAGCAGCATAAAATACGGCTCATCATGACCTCTGATCTCCATCCAAGCTAGAAAAGTGAATTTCGTCACTGGAATCTCTGAAGTATGAAACAAAAACCACATACAAGCAGTTCACGCAGCAGGTGCAGATAAAGTATAAAGGGTGAATCAAACCAGTTTCCCCTTTGAATGGCAAAGTGTGTGAAGAAATATTTTCACTTTACAGTGCATAAATATACTTACTCTTATACTAAAAAGTGTCAGAGGTGAACCACTTCAGTCTGATCTTCTGTCTTCTCACCCCTGTGATCTTGTTCCAGACGTCCCACCAGGAGTTCAGCAGTCTGAAGCAGTCCAACACGGAGGCCAACCAGAGGGAGGAGGTCCTGAAGAAGCTGGCTGCAGCCCACGACAGCTACGTTGAGATCAGCAGCAACCTGCGCGAAGGCACCAAGGTACTCACTCAGCACAATGCCGGCACACACCAGCCTCAGCAACCGGGCTGCAGTAAAATGCATATCTCGTCAGAAACTTTCCACTTTTGTTTGTGGGGGTTTTTTGTGCGTCAAGGTGCAAAGCAAGTGATTTTTTTTTGCCTCCCTTTTGTTCCTTCCTCCTCAGTTCTATAACGACTTGACAGAAATCCTGCTTAAGTTCCAGAACAAATGCAGCGACATCGTTTTCGCTCGTAAGACAGAGCGGGATGAACTCCTCAAGTACGTACTCACCAGGTTTTTGTTTGTGTGATGGGTTTGTGTGACGGTCATTGGCTAAGATGGAAGGGTCGGCCGATTAAAGGCCACTACACGCTGTGCGATTTTCGGCCATCCCAGATGAAATCGTGAGAGAATCGGGCGATATCTTTGGTCTTGGCTCTAAATCAGTGGTTCTACGTCGCACTGAGACAGGTTCAAGGATGGCTGTTGTCATGGTCTTGCGACGATCTACATCAACTAACTAACCAATAGAAATGCAGTATGAAATGATGTACTGATCAGAGTGACACTGGCGCTAAACCCAAATAGATGACTTGCGGTGACAGTGGCAAAACACATCAAAACAAGTGTTGTATCTAACAAGCATCTGACGTAAAATGCTAGTAGATGCTAACAAGTACTTACTTCAAGCTCCCTTTGCAATATTAGCATCCCAAATTGGCTTCTCTTTCCAAGCCACGACCGCATCCATATTCTCTTCCTCCTCCTTTTTTTGGGATTTCTCTTCAAAACATATATGTCGCAAGGGCTCCGTTCATGTTTCACTAGTTTCCCTATGATTGTAGGTGCTCCGTTTATAGAGCAAATTTCATGTTGTGCCCAAAGATTATTAGATTAATGTTGTAGTGTAGCAAGCTGGGAACTTATAAGAGTGTTAAAATCACACAGTGTACAAAGGCCTCAACACTCCTGTTGTCTTCATTTACGGGCACCAAAAAATATTGTTTCCTTGTCTGAAAAAAATCCCAAAAATCTGCAAAAAAATTCCCCAAATTTCTTACACGAGGGTTAAGACATGGTTTGAGGATATCTTTCAAATTTTTAGTCTGATTTTGAGTTTTAACACTGAAAGCAGCAACTTTATTTTCACAATGTATTGCACGAGAAGTTTCCTTTTCTTATATTCATTTTGTAATAAATAACTTTGGGTAGAAGCAGGCAATCTGAGGCCTGATCAGCCGTAGTAGACGAGAGGCTGTGGGGTCTTAAGTGTATGAGAGAAACGTTGCGGCACAGTTGTGATGTTTGAATTCTGCTTTCAGGGAGCTGCAGCAGAGCATCGCTCGAGAGCCCAGCGCTCCATCCTTCAACGTTCCTGCCTATCAGAGCACCCCTGCTGCCCCCGCTGGCGGCCCAACCCCGGCTCCCAGATCTGTCTTTGTAAGCAGCCAAACATTAAACACCTGAACTTTATAAAGTTCTGATGGCTGTGTACTGATCTTTCTCTCTGCCTCCTAGGTCCAGCAGCCTCAACAACCTCAGCCGCCAAAGCCCCAACCTCCAGCCAGACCACCTCCGCCGACCTTCACCCCTCAGGCTGCCGCCACCAACCCCACCACTACACCACCTACTGGCGCTCCCAGCAACAACCCACCACCTGTGGCCCCGCCCACCCAGGCCCAGGGACCACCTTACCCGACCTACCAAGGCTACCCAGGGTGAGTTTTTGGTCTAAACACGGTTTGACCTGCATAAATATGAAAACAGTAGAATTGGACTCTGATTGGTGGTCCCAATTTTTATCTTACTTTTGCTAAAATGCTTTTAAGCATTTAAAGCAAATCTTTCATTTTTCTTTATTTACTAGCAACAGGCAATTTAAAAAACATCCAGGCTTCTAATTCTTAGCCAACGCTAACCTTCTCTGTCACTCATTAAAATGACAAATCCTGTACCTAATTAATGCTAATTTTGAAATGGTGGCTGTGAGGTGAACAAGCTCTCTACATCTTCCAAAGATTGATTGCGAGTGAAAAGAAGCATCACTCCGCATCTGTACTGTACAAGTGGACTGTGTGTTTTAGTTGTTCAAGGCCAGCAGAGTGTTGAATCGTCTCTAGAGAAGTGACCTGAATGATCACGTCGGTTTTCTGAGAATCTTCCAGTTGAATGTGTATCGATATTTTAAGCTCATCAAGTTAATAATTCAGTACACACATCTCCAGAATTTGGAGCGAGTGATGTGTGAAAAGCGAGGTGTAAAAATGAGTAGGCTACAGCTGTGATTACAGTGTGATGATACATGTTCATGTCTTCATTCGCTCATCTCGTTTTCAGGTTACTGCTACAGGTTAAACATTAGTTCAGCCGCCACTGAAAAAAAGTCTCAATATAAAAATGACAAAAAAATTTTAATCAGATTTTTTTTTTGTACTTGTTGCAAATGATAGTGAAGCTTAATAAGATACGATAAAATGAGCCCAGTACAGACTAAACAGAAATATATATATATATATATATATATATATATATATAGTTTCCTTGTCTGAAAAAATCAGCAAAAAAATTTCCCCAAATTTCTGAAAATTTGCAAAACCTTCAGGAGGAAAATTCCAATAATTCCGTAGAAGTTTACCTTAAAAGTTTTATTTTAAAAAAATCCCCCAAATTTGGCAAGAAAATTCTTGGAAATATTTTCCAAAAAAATGATTAAAAATCTTCCAAAAAAATCCTAAAAATATCTCAAGTGATTACATATATATCAGTAAAATTTCTAATATTTTCTTTAAGAACATTCACATAAAAATCAACCAAAATCCAGCGAATTTCGCGGGATTTTGGTTGATTTTTTTTGTGAATATTCTTAAGAAATGTTTTTAACATTTCTTTTTTCCACCAAAAAAATATGAAAAAATCTCCCAAAAATGTTGAAAATGTGGACATCGGAAGTTTCACTGTGAAAATATATATTTTTTCCACATTTTCAAACTTTAAAACGGGTCAATTTTGACCCGCAGGACGACACGAGGGTTAAACTTATTTTGAGTTTTCTTGTAAAATACAACTCAAAACAAGATAATTTCAAGACTGTTTGACTTAACAAGATATTTAAGATGCATTGTCTTAAAACAAGTCCCTCCATCTTACTGAAATGTCACTTAAGTGAATTTATCTTAAATCGAGTGGGATGAGACATTTTGACTAAAAATAAGACAAATAGACTTGGTAAGATTTTTGCAGCGTACACGAGCTTCTTTCAGCATATCTTCATTTCGGAAGAATTCTGGTGCTGTTTTGACTTTTTTCTACATTTTATTAGCTCTTGGGGAGTTCTCAGCTGGTAAAAATACCATCGCATTTTATAGTTACACAAATCCAGTAAGTGTAGCACGCAGCATTGTTTTGGAGAATATTTGTCATTAAAGCTATCCAGTCAGGTTGTGATCTTATACATATGGCATTTGGTTTGTATCTTTTTGGTTTGAAGGTAAGAATGACAGTGTGAAGGCTAAGAGAAATAGGACTGAAGTGCATAATTTCTGCTTCTGCCCTTTAATACTATAACCACAACCTCACCTCTGACTCTTTATACTGATGTGTGCAGTGATTATTTCTGGATTACTTGCTTCATGAGCACTCTACATGGCACTTTCATCAAATTTTAGTGGTACAATCAAATCTGGTGTCTATTAACTTGAAAAACTGGAGACACTGGATTTAATTGGACACGTTTCAGCTACAAATGATGGTTGAATTTTAGGTGAACAGCACTCTTTCATTTGCTTCATCTGTTGTTGTGTCCGTGCAGGTACTCGCACTTCCCGATGGGCTACAACCCCTACGCTTACGGCCAGTATAATATGCCGCCCTACATGCCCTACCAGGGGACCCCAGGACAGGGCGGATACCCAGGAGCCCCTCCAGTAGGACAGCCCTACCCCGGCTACCCCCAGCAGCCCCCACAGCAACAGCCCTACTACCCTCAGCAATAACTCTCCTCCCGATCGCCTCATTCCTCTTCTCACATGTTAACACCAAATAAAATATGTCCCCAGCAATAACACTTCATCTCCATCAGTCCTTCCCCCCTCTTATACTTTCTGTCTCACTAACAGCAACTGTTCGAAGGCGGACCTCAGAGCTGCTTCGCACTTCTCCCTGAAAACCTTTTTATTACTTTAGTGTACTTTATTCCATACTCCAAAAAAAAATGTCTTTCTTTTTCATCTCATATTTCCTGGATTCTGACGGCACTTTCCCTAGAAGATCTTTATCAGTGCACTAACCCCCTCCTCTTTCCTGTGAGGTTATTTTTTACGTACTCATTTTTCTAATGGTTTTGTTGATTTTGTTTAATTTAAATTCTAACCCGTTTCCTCTGATAACTGACTGGAGCTGGACTGCTGTACAACACTCACGGAGGGACACAGAATTCCCAAAATGGCTCTTCGGTTCCTGGTTTCTGGAAGCGTTTGTGTGTGTTGGGTGGGTGGACGGACGGATGGATGGTCATGACTGGTCACACCACTGATGGGAGGCCACATCCTCACTCCCCCCCCCCCACCTACTCAATCAACCCCCAGCGCTCCTATATCAACTATATTCCTATTTTTGTAATGAATACTGATGCCTCACTGATGTATAAACCGATAAAAATGAATGGCCTGCAGGTTTTCTAATGTAGTTGATGACTGTTGAGAGTTGTGCTCTTTTTCTTCTCGCTTTTTTGTCTCTCTCTGTCACCCGGGGAATGTGGGTTTATTTCTGTGTTACAATCAGAGGCTGTACAAGTGGGAGAAATGGTTCTATTATATAAATATATGTATAAATAAGACTCTGTTTGTGGTTAACCGAGACACTCTGTATGCTGCACTCTCATGCTCTTTGTGTTTATTTTTATTCCTCAGCTCTAATGTGATTAAAAACAACTGCCAGCCAGAATTTGTCTGTAAATGTTGGATGTCTTGTTTGGTAAAAAAAAAAAAAAAAAAAAAAAAAAAAAAAAGTACATCTCACTGGAGATTTTGTAAAGCAGCCAGAAGAGGGCAGTCCTGCAGCTTGCAGGGGGAGCAGAGCTTCATCTGCCATTGTTGCTTCTTCTAGCCAATCAGAGCTCGAGTCGTCTCGTCCAACTCATCGGACGCCTTTTGACCCCCCCGGAGCACTGGGGGCAGATCCCATTTAGATGACATGCAAATTACGTTCCAGTGAGGTCGTGATCTCATCCAATCATATTCCCCCGCAGGTGATTTCTCCACAGACAGATTTCATCCCCAGATATTTATTCAGTGTCAGGAGACGCTAATGATTTCACATATCTCCTCCCTGTGTGTGTGTGTGTGTGTGTGTCAGGGAGGCAGATGGCAGCGCAGTGTGATGTCTGGAAGGATGCATGGAGATGTTGGCAGAGAGCTGCTGGTCCCCTGCCTGCATCCATCACTCCACCTCTCTCCATTTTCCCCTCTCTTCTCTCCGTCTAATCTGTCTTCTCGAGTTCCTAGCACCGCAACTCTTTAAAAAACCCACCATATTTCACTTAATTTCCCCTCAGCACTCTTCCCCAGCCTTTGTTTTCCTTCCTATTACACTCTCTTCATCACATTTTGCTTTGTTCTTAAGCTCGTTTTTTTTCCCAGCATACCACCTGTCTTTTTATATCCTCAGCTGCTCTCCTCCGTTTTTTCCCCCTCCCCTGGCTCATCTGTTTTTGCTTACCATTCGTCTGTCCTTGCCGTCCAATCTGCAAATCGTTGGCAGTGAGTTATCTACACTGGTCAGTACCTCTTGGCTCATAAACGTCTTACAACGTTACGTCAGTCTCCGGTGTGTACGCGTGTGCGTTTTGAGAGTGAAACTCACAAGGACGCACACTTTTAATCAGCTCTAACAGCTCGCATCTCCTACTGGAAGTGACACAACACATACACGCTGCCATGTTTCTCCCTCTGTATCTATCTATACAGCGTGCCGTCGCTGCCAAAGCCAATTGTAGCTCTGAATGTGTTTATCAAAGGTGTCTGTGCATCTCGGGCGCTTAATTTTAACAAGACGTTCTCCATCGGAGGAGTGTCACATTTTAATTGGTCTGAAACAGAATAAAGGCAGCAAACAGAGCACTGCAGTGACAGGCATTAATTACCTTCTGCCTAATGGCTCCCAAACTCAGCACTCAGCCATATTGGTGCTCACACTATTCTTACTCCCCCACTCTATTCTCTCCTCCTCACCATGTGTTTGTCGGTAATATGGCTGAATCAAGGGCTTTTCTTTGGCTATGATGTTGATAATTACACAGAAACACTCGATTAAGGAAACCGGCAACCAGGGAGGCTTCTGCCTCGGGGGCTGTTCTTCATTTGCCCTGAGGCACGAGAGAGAGCTGTAACTCAGTTAGTTAAAAAACAAAAATAGCATGAAAACACATATGTCAACACGCGTTCAGTCAAGTGTTGCTCCGGAATGCTGGGTGCTGTGAATCAATAATCACTTCAAATAGCAATTAAAAGGCAAACTGTTTGAGTAACTGACTAAAAGTATAAATAGTGTTTAAATGTCTGAATATTGTTGACTGCACGGGATGGATAAACTGTAGTAAAAGTAAAGACTACATATTGGAGAAGCAGTGACTAAATGGTTGGAATAGCTATAATTAACTAAAGAATAAATGATGCTTCTGATAATTTAAAAACTGATATACCATAGTTGAAATTGTCAGCTGAATTAATGCATAAAATAGAGAGCTAAATATTGTCTATAGTGGTGAAATGTCGACATAGTTTTAGAGGTTTAACGAGTGGTGAAAGTGTAGTAAAAACAGAAGATGAATAGTTGAAAATGTTAGCTCAGGAATACGTTATGGTTACTTTTTTGGGCTAAAATTATTTTTAAATGGTTAAAATAGTTTGCTAAGATTAACTCATGAGTAAATCTGAATATTAGCACTTCAAAATATTAGCTATTATGAATAAATGGCTGAAATAGACAGCTAAAAGTTTCTGTGATAGTTAAGTAGTTGAATTATACTAAGTGGTTGAGATAGTTTGTCAACATTATCAAATGAATTATTCATGCTTTAAATTCATAAACAGCTAAAGCTAATAGATAGAGGCTAATGAACTGGATATTATTTGGAATAGACAGCTGACAGTGGTAAACAGTGGGTAAAAAGTTTAAATAGCTAAAATAATGTATAAATGGTTGAAATGGAAAGCTGATAGCTGTCTGTAGCGGTTAAATGGCTAAACTATTTTAGCTACTCGTGGGTCAAGTATTGTAAAAACCAAAGGATAAATGGTGGAAAAGTAGTGAATAAATAGCTCAGATTGGCTAAAGAATAACTTAGGTTTCACATTGTAACTTAGGTAATTTAAAAATGGTTGACACAGTTTGCTAAGATTAGCTAATCAGTAAATGTTGGTCTGAAAAGCATTTGAAATTACTAACTAAAATAGTAAATAAATGGCTGAAACACGAGGCTAAAAGTAATCTGTAGTGGTTAGATTGTTCAGTAATACTAGCTAAAAGTCTTGGGTAAACATATAAATAGAGAAAAATTAGTGAAGAGGTAGTTGAGCTAGTTCGCTAAAATTAGAAAATTAAAAGAATCATGGTTTACATTCACAAACAGCTAAAACTTAAATAGTGTGAAACAGACAATAATTTAAGGTATAAGCATCAGGCAAAGTGTAGCAAAGAATAAATAGTGGAAAAACAGTGGATAAATGGCTCAAATTGGTTAACAAATAAATTCAAATCATTAGATAAAGAAACTGATAAATGGTGGAAATAGACACTTAAATGGCTGAATAATGTTAGTCAATGAAAAAGCAAGTAAACTGTTGGATAGAATTAATGAATAAATTATAGATAAACTATATTATATAACTAAATACAGTAAAAGTAACTGTAAGGAGTTTAAACCAAACCAACCAAAACTTTGGCATTTCTGTTGTGTAAAACAATATGGAAACAATATGCATTTTTATTAGGGATGTCCGATATTAGCATGAAAATGTAATATCGTTCAATATCATCATCAGTTTTTTTGCCTGTCATGAAAACCGATAAAATAATGCCTGGATTTTGGCATTTACTCATAGCAAAAGTGAGAGTGTGAACTGTTGTTTGAGACAATATATATATGGAAAGAATGCCTATATGTGTATATATATATATATATATATATATATATATATATATATATATATATATATATATATATATATATATGGCATTCTTTCCATAACTTAAGGTGAAGTAGTTTTCTTATTTTGCACAGACAATGATTATATTTGGAAAGCCTTCTGCATTTGAGAATGCATTCAATGGGGCATCACAATAAAATTAGACATGATGTGTTAATTCCACGACAGGAAATATGCGATGTTACCTTAAATTTGTTTAATAGCCCACATAAATCGGTATCGGTTGATATCGGAATCGGAAATTGAGAGTTGGACAATATCGGAATATCGGTTATTGGCAAAAAAAAGCCACTATATATCAGACATCCCTAATTTTTATCAACTGATAGTCTTAAATCTCATCCACTTTAGAATCAAGTGAGCTTAAACTACATTTATTTAGCTTCAATTGACTGGATTGAATGGAGAAACTGCTTTAATGTACCTATTTGTAGTGATTCTGTTACTTTTGTCCTGCGTTTTGCAAAGTGCACTGTGAATGAGGAATGTGAGAATCTTAAAAAAAAGACCAACAATGTGCTGAAATCTTTTTTTGTGGTGATAATTTGATCGTCTATCGGCTTATCAGTGCGTCACCTGATAATTTTTGCCTCTCTGCAATGGTATGTGCGTTTTATTTTATTTTTTCCTTCAACCACAGAAGCGAGATGCCTGAAATAGCTCTGATTGACAGGTATAGAGACACAGTTACTATAACAACTACCTCCTGGCTCTCATGAGCACTTCTTCTCTTCCTCTCCACCCCCCTCCTCACCTCTCCTCTTTTCATTTTCTTTCACCAGCTCTCCTTTTTACCCCCCTCGTCTCCCTCTCACCCCCTCACTATGTGCATGTGTGGGTGTGGAGGGAAGAGATTATGAAAAAGAACTCGACTGCAATATTCCTTCACATGGAGATGTTTGTGTTGCAAGATAGAGAGGCCTGGCACCAGCCATTGGATCTAACCTGTGTGGGTGAGGGTGGGCGAGAGTGGGAAGATGAAACATGCTTATACAACACGGGCAAATAAGCCTTTTATATTCTTTTCGTGTTTCCTTTTTGGTGCCTGTTCCTCTGTCAGGTTGAGCTGCTCCGCTTGTATAATCAAGCCCGGTCCAGCGCGTTGTGTTGCTGCATGTGTGCGTGCGCGCGTGTGTGTGTGTGGGCGTCTTTGCATGCGTGCACGCATTTGTGTCAGCTACACTGCAAAAACTCAAAATCTTACCAAGTCTTTTTGTCTATTTTTAGTCAAAATGTCTCATCCCACTCGATTTAAGATAAATTCACTTAACGAGTGACATTTCAGCAGGATGGAGGGACTTGTTTTAAGATGACGCATCTTAAATATCTCATTAAGTCAAACAATCTTGAAATTATCTTGTTTTGAGTTGAATTTTACAAGAAAACTCAAAATAAGTTTCACCCTCGTGTCGTCCTGTGGGTCAAAAATGACCCGTTTTAAAGTTTGAAAATGTGGAAAAAAATATATTTTCACAGTGATGTCTGATGTCTACATTTTCAACATTTTTGGGAAATTTTTTCACATTTTTTGGTGGCAAAAAAGAAAAGTTAAAAATTTTTCTGAAGAACATTCACATAAAAATCAACCAAAATCCAGCGAATTTCACTGGATTTTGGTTGATTCTTATGTGAATATTCTTAAAGAAAATATTAGAAGTTTCACTGATATATATGTAGTCACTTGAGATATTTTTAGGAATTTTTTGAAAGATTTTTTCTCATTTATTTGAAAATACAATAAATTTCTTGCCAAATTTGGGGGATTTTTTATAAATTAAAACTTTTAAGGGAAAAGTTTAAGGAATTATTGGAATTTTCTTCCTGAAGGTTTTGCAAATTTTCAGAAATTTGTGGAATTTTTTTTGCAGATTTTTGGGATTTTTTCAGACAAAGAAACAATATTTTTTGGTGCCTGTAAATGAAAACAACAGGAGGGTTAAGAACTTCTCAAATTAGCAGGTTACATGAAAGCAAAAATCTGTTTGAGTGAAAAACTGCTATTTTTTTTTTTTTTTTTTTTTAAAGCATATCTGGCTTATTTTAAGACACCTAAGCCTGACAATCCTGGTAAAATGGAGCTTAAAATAAGTTTTCCCAGCTAATTTTGAGATCTCAAGATTCTAAATATCATATCTTATTTCAAGAAATCTTACCAAGCCATTTTTTACTTGTTCTATTAGCAGATTTTTTCACTTATTTCTATTTAAAAGTTCCTTGAAATAAGCTTTTTTTTCTTGTTTTGAGAGGGGCATTTTTTTCCAGTGTAGCGGCACAGTGAGGCCACCCGATATGATGAGTGAATTTCAAGCACGATAGGATCTAGTGAGACTGACACCGGAGAGTGCAGATAGAAAGTGTGTGTTGAGCTGCTGGGAAGAAGACGGACGTCATTGCTGCCACCTGCTTTAGCGGGACAAAGGCCAGACACACACACACACATATATATATTTGCATACGCAGACAGCCAAGCAGAGGTCAAAGCAATCTCTTAACATAGCATCAATGATATGATTTACTTAACCTTCTTACGCTCGAGCTATCTCAGGCCCTCCTCGTTCCCTCCTTGTCAGAGTCCCCCACTCCTCTCCTCCCCCCTCTGTCCCTGCCTCTCCCTTTCATCTCCCCGTCTCTGAGTCATCACACAGGGTGAGAGGTCTGAGGAAAACAAGCTGCCAGAGTTGGACATGCCATAACAATGCAGCACCTGTCAGGGTGTGTGTGTGTGTGTGCCTGAGTGTGTACCTGTGTGAGTACATGTGCATGCAGCTGTCTGAGAGCGTCTGTCATCAGGAGGAAGCAGGGAACATTTCCAAGTGTTACTGTAAATACAAAGACCATCTACTGTCTCTCTCTCTATGTGTGTGTGTGTGTGTGTGTGTGTGTGTGTATGTGGGTTTTCTCCAGAAGTTGCCGTGTCGCTTTATTGATTGGCTGTCTCGCTTTGTGGCAGGAAATGAGACGGCTGGTCTCAACACCTGCGTGACCCCGACCACACAGGGCCCCCCGCTAATGATCTGAGCTCGGCTGCCTGGGTCTTGTGCTGCAACTTGGCTCAGACCTGATCAATAGCACACCCATCAGATCCTCCCCCTGTGTGTGTGTGTGTGTGTGTGTGTGTGTGTGTGTGTGTGTGTGTGTGTGTGTGTGTGTGTGTGTGTGTGTGTGTGTCTTTCAGATCAAATAATGAGAGCACCTGTAGAGGTCTCTGCTCCCCTTTCTGCTAGTTGCAGAAGCTGATGATTTAAAAAGGAAAAAAAAAATAACTGAGCAGCACTGCAAAAACTCAAAATCGTACCGAGTCTGTTTGTCTTATTTTTAGTCAAAATGTTGCATCCCACTCGATTTAAGATAAATTCACTCAAAAAGTGACATTTCAGCAAGATGGAGGGACTTGTTTTATACCGTGTTGTCCTGCGGGTCAAAATTGACCTGTTTTAAAGTTTGAAAATGTGGAAAAAAAATATATTTTCACAGTGAAACTTCTGACGTCCACATTTTCAACATTTTTGGGAAATTTTTTCACATTTTTTTTGGTGAAAAAAAAATGTTAAAAATGTTTCTTTAAGAACATTCACAAAAAAATCAACCAAAATCCAGCGAATTTTGCTGGATTTTGGTTTAATTTTTTTTGTGAAAGTTCTTAAAGAAAATATTAGAAGTTTTACTGATATATATGTAATCACTTTAGATATTTTTAGGATTTTTTGGAAGATTTTTACTCATTTTTTGGAAAATATTTCCAAGAATTTTCTTGCCAAATTTGGGGGATTTTTTTAAAAATAAAACTTCTAATGGAAACTTTTATGGAATTATTGGAATTTTCTTCCTGAAGGTTTTGCAAATTTTCAGAAATTTGGGAATTTTTGGCTGTTTTTTTTCAGACAAGGAAACAATATTTTTTGGTGCCTGTAAATGAGGACAACAGGACGGTTAAGACAATGCATCTTAAATATCTTGTTAAGTCAAACAATCTTGAAATGATGTTTTGAGTTGTATTTTACAAGAAAACTCAAAATAAGTCTAATACATCTCAAATTAGGAGGTTACATGAAAGCAAAAATCTATTTTTGAGTGAAAAATTGCTATTTTTTTTAAAGCATGTCTGGCTTATTTTAAGACACTAAGCTTGACAATCCTGGTAAAATATAGCTTAAAATAAGTTTTCCCAGCTAATTTTGAGATCTCAAGATTCTAAATATCATGTTATTTCAAGAAATCTTACCAAGCCATTTTTCATTTGTTCTATTGGCCGATTTTTTCACTTATTTCAAGGTAAAAGTTCTTTACCTTGTCTGTTTGGGGGAGGCGCAGCCCATAATAAGACATTTAAAACAGAATGGGATCTGGTATCCAAGTGCAGGGTATCCATAGAGACTGTTGCTATGGCGGAGAGAAATCTCACCTCATTAGGAACAAATATAAATAGCCTTGCGACTCAGCTTATGGTCATGATGCCCACGGCTGAGAGAACCCAGAGCTCAGAGGCTTCCAGGTCAACGATACGGGATGAGAGTGAGGATGCAGTGAAAAATGGAGTGAAAAATAGAGAGAAGGATTAAGAGAAGGAGAGGAAATGAAGACGATTTGTAAAGATTGAGTCCCTGATGATGGGAGACAGAGGGGGGGAGGAGGAGGATGTACAGTATGTGAAAGAAGATGGATGAGGAGGGGAGAAAAATGAAGCTAGAAAGAAAGTTTGCCACACTTGAACTAAAAAAAGCCCCACTGCACTTTGTTTAGGCGTAAATGTTGCCTTGTAAAGATACCAACACAGAAATGCAAAAGATCTCATGACTACAACAGCGTAATGAGACGGTATGAATGACTTGTGAAAATACAGTTGATCTCCAAGAACTGACTTTTGCAGAACTGGAGTTTTTTCTTTTCTCCCAGCAACAATGAGCGACGAGGAAGAAAAAGAGAGAGGACGGGAGTGAGGAAGAAGGCAGGAGTTGTGGGAGGAGGGAGAGGATGCGAGAGAGGGTGACAGCCAAGTGGAGAGGAGACGGATGGGAGCAAAGTGAAAGCTGAAGACATCCACCACTGATTGCATCAACAGGTCTGAGCCCCTCCAGGTATGCTGCAGTGCACCGCAGTATTACTACAGTATTGACTCATCCCCATTGTTGACTGTCCGGAGGTTCTGTATGGACTTCGCTTCCTCTTTGGTTCCTGTGTTTGTTTTTTTTTTTTTTTACTTTCTCTTCCTTTGTAGCAGCCTGTCGCTCTTCACATTGAGTGTGTGGCTTCAACAGCAGCGTTAGATTAAGTGTGTTTCTATGGCGTTTAGTCATCAAGGCTCAGTGACAGCTGAAAGTCTGCTCGGTGACATAAGACCAAAGAGGCTGTGTTTACTCCCTGCTCCTGTTCAAACCTGCAAGCTTATTACATCAGAAACCTTGACTGGATCCTTTCATTTCCACTCAGCACTGTGCTTCATTAACTGCACGGCGCAGGACAATAACAGCAGCTCTCACCTCTCAGCGTTAATTGCACTTAAACTGCAGAAATCCGACCTCTTTAAGAGAGAGATTATATTAAATCTTACAACAAAATCAGCCGGAGATCCATTTGCATTGCGGATGCCCTCACATCAGTGGCTGCTGTGTAGACTTTGCAAATTTCAGGCAAACTGATGGGTCAATTAAGGCAGAAAAAGCAGAGAGAGACTCCCTCCTCTCGATGCAAATAAACCTTAAAAGCTTGTCGCGGCTTCCTGTTCTTCAAAGCTAAATGGTTTTCTCTGCCTTTGTTGTGAACAGTGTGTTTTCGACTCGGGGAACAAAGGTGTCTGCGACTGAGAGATGAAAACTGCGACAACTGATGAAGATGGTATGGAGTTCAGACGTGCATTTGTGTGGGCTGTCTAATTGAGGAGATTGTTTGATTCCTCTCCCTCTGTGTTTCTTCCTCTGAAGACCTGTCAAACTCGCAATCAGCGGAAAGCAACGTGCACGGACGGATTGGAGAGAAAGAGTGGAGATGGAAAGACGGCGTTTAGGAAGAAAAGGAGGGAGTTTACGCCCACCGCCTAAAGAGATGAGAAGACAGGCAGAGGAGGGGAGAATTTGTGGAGGAAGCAGAGTGTGTGTGAGTGCCAGAGCTCATCAGCCTGTCAAACATCCGTTATAGACCACAAACCCACACAGCCACTGCACTGCTGAGGTCTATCACTAAACAGGTGCACTTCCTTCACCTTCACACACACTTTCTGATGCACTCTGATCCAGCGTGCATCTTCCCAGTGTGTTTGTGTGTGTGTGTAGGTGGCCACATTTACGCACACCAAGTTTGTCCACAGGGCACAAAGCCGCCTTGGCTTATTTCCATGTAGCGGAAGGTGATCCACACTGAGTCACTGTCATTGATCAGAAAATAAAACCAGTCGGGTGGATTCTTCATAGCGAGATGCTTCCTTCACAGCTCTCCTGAGCACCTAAACTGTTTTAGCACAATCTGCACTCTCAGTCCAACCCACGTTTGAACCCGTATTATTCCTCACTGTGCTCGGAGTTTTGTAATTCTGACTGCTGACGCACTGCATCTAAATTCATCATCCACTTTACCCGAGGGTGTTACAGCAGGGTTTTGTTTGTCTGTTTGTTTCTTTTAATGCCTCAGATACCCCACTCCCTCCACCCCAGATATAGGTGTAGTTTGAACCAGAGGACATTGCATAAAGTTGAGGTTAATGCTTTTGTTGTGGGTGGGAAACAAAGCAGTGTGTGATATCTCTAATTAGAAGTGTGAGTCATTGTGTGAAATCAGTGAATTGTACGTTCGAAACCTTCACAAATCCTGCACCTCAGAATGCAAACTGTACTCCTGACGCTTTTGGTTTCGTTAACAGTTTCTCCATCTTCACATATATTTGCACCCGAATTAGCCGTTTGCGAGGCTTAAACGTCTGTGACATCTGCCTGCATCCTACCAATGAGAATGATGATATCTGTGTTACTAATGTGATCCTTGTTGTGATGCAGAATTGTGACTCCGGGTAGATTATATGCTATTTTAAGACGTAACCTTTCCTCACCTTTTTAACACAGAAAATGAGTTTCTATGGGGATACTGGTGTATAAGAATGTTAATTAGTGGAACTCATGCACATTTATATTTGTGGCGTAAAATATGAACATGTTGGGCCACTTGTATGTTTATAATCACTAGAATATTGTCACATTTTTGGGGATATTTCAGTAATATAGAGGTCCACAGTCACTCTAAGCTCTAATTGGAAGCAACCAATAAACAGTAC
Organism: Amphiprion ocellaris; assembly: GCF_022539595.1. NCBI lineage: Eukaryota > Metazoa > Chordata > Actinopteri > Pomacentridae > Amphiprion > Amphiprion ocellaris. The sequence goes on from NC_072780.1 coordinate 10,017,605, forward strand.
ATACCCTAGAATTGATCCTGGTTATGTCTTATAATAAAACAGCAAGTGGGAATGTAAAGAAGACATTATTAGCAGCTGAATACTATCAGAGTTAAGTATAATCACTAAAATAAGCCAGTAAGGGATGAAACAGAATGCCCAGATCTAACTTTATTAAAATCTACACCATCATTACAACGCAGAGAGTTTCCAGGGTTTGAATTATGAAGCCTCCACTCAGCATGTTTACCTCATTTGAATAAAGAAGCTGGTCCTGTGCAGCGTGGCGACCATTATTCTTATCCCGAGCCAGAGTTCACGTGAAAGCAAAATCATGAAAATTATGTATTCTTAATTAGAATTAATGTAGCTTTAAAGAAAGGCTGCGCCGCTGCGTCTCACTGAGGTTAGGAAGCAAAGGAGGAGGTCTATTTGTCTGTTTCTTGTCTGTGGCTGTCTAGTCACCCGGCCACATGCTCCATCATAGTTTAAATATTCATAGGCCGTTGCCTGAATATTCATGAGGCCCCTATTAATATTTATGAGCTTCACTTGTTGAGGTGTCACTCGATCTCTTGTACAGCCATGCACACACAGACATTTACACACACTGATGATCAAAGCAGATAGCTATGTCGACATGGGCAGCGGTCTAAGTTACAGTCATGATGTCATGGTAAATAAAAACTGTCTCTCCTCGTTTGCAGTTAAACAACCTCCAGAAAAGCCTGAATAAATATGTTAAAAAGAATTTGGGAAATAGGCCCATTGGTTTTTTTTTTTTTATCTAGAGTTTGCAGGAGCACCTCCAGAAATGTTTTATAGGAGCGGCCAGATGGGGCTCCTGGAGAATCTGGGCTGCCACACAAAAACCAGAAGTTTAGTGCAGAAATTCTATTATACTGTTGTAGCATAGAGGCTAGTTGAAAACTGCATCAACATGAGAGTTAAGAAATCACATGCAGGGAGAGTTAATATTTTGGGTATCTGGGCGACCACCAGTCAAAATAGATCAGGAGAAGAGATGCTGCAGAGTGTTTGAGGGGAAAATTTACCCATAGTCAATACATTAAACATTTATTTATGACTTAAATATGGAAAATTCTGTTAGACTGAGGTTATAATTCATCATAATAATAGACAACAATGCAAAATACTCTATCTGTAGCGATCCATGTGTGTTCTCGAGTCATGTCCCACCCACAGCACTGTCTGATTGGCCTATTTACATTGAAGGTTAAATGTTAAAAACTTCTTTTTCAATTAAATATATGTAATATATATATAGTTTTTTGTTGAATACTATGTTTTTCCAAAATTTGACATCAAGATTTTGATTCCAAATATCATTATCTCGCTCCTTAATTATTAATAATCTGTCTTGACACTGACAAAACCATTTTGGTCGACCAAATCTTTGCAATATCTACTGACTATTTTTTTAAAAATGCTTTTTTTGGGTGCATGTAAGGCCTCTTTCTTTCGTCTGTCATCTCCTCCACATGGTTTTGCACGGCAGAAGTAGTCACCCACTGTGGTAGCAGCTACGCTGGCTAGTTCTGGCATCGTGCTCTTCGTTTTTTTTCCTTTTTGGGGGGGTGGTGGCAACCAGCTGTAAGGTGTAATACCGCCACCTGCTACGTTGGAATGCCAACCAGATAGTTACTGGCACTGGATTATTAGGATATTATCGTGTGTGTTGTCAGCATGATATCAGTATTTCATGTTTTTAAATATCACATTTATGATCAATACCAATATATCACAACAGGTAATAGGTAATTAGCTAACTTTTAAATTCTTGGTATGTAGGTCCTGAACATACTAATATAAATATTTTCTATATAGAAATTTTTCCCTTCCACTTACAAAAATGTTTATCCACACAACCAAGAATGCAAAAACAAACAGGCCTGGCTATCAATCATACAGCTAATAGCAGAGAAAACTTGTGTTTTTGGGTGAAGTGGTGCAACAATGCCAAGTTAAGCTGTAAACTTGTAGCCGGTTGTACGTATCTGCCATATCTCCAGTGATGCTGTTCCAGATACATGCTCATTACACAACGCAACGCCGTTCATGCAGGAATTGATTTTTAGTTTTTAAATCTGTGCATTACAAAGCATTTGGGTGACTTAAGTTCTATTTCCATGTGGACGAGGTGCCCAAAGGTTGAAAATATAGATTGAAAATAATGTTTGTTTTGCAAAATATCTATATCCTTCAGTCTTTGTGCCAAGTAAAGCTGCTGGCTGCAGCTTCATATTTAGCAGATATGAATCTCATCAAACTCTCTGCAAGAATGCAAATTAGCATATTTCCCTAAATGTTAATTCATCCAAATAGTATACACCATGGGAAATAAAAAGTTTTTAAAACTTGTAAAATTAATAATGGACCCACTATTGAGTAACCTAGTAAGTGTGCTGTGAATGTTTTTGTATATAAATAATTGATATTGTAAAACCTTACTTTATATGTCTACCAGAAGAGTCAGTGAGTTCACTGTCTACTGCCTCCCTGAGAACAGGGCCACTCTAACCCCAGTTCCAGTAAAGGCCTTAAAACAGACGTTTCTGCACCTCAGTGAGGCGCTGGAACCGATGTAACACTACAACTCTCTCACACACACACACACACACACACACACACGCGCGCGCATGCTAACACACAGTCAGCTGTGCACTTTCTAATGAGTGAGTTTATGTAACAGACTACAACAGTGGTATTTCTGTGCACGCGCGACGGGAAACGAGCGCCGCTGAGTCGCAGTCCTGGGTGCACACATGTCAGCCATCCTGCCAGAACTAGCAAACAGCAGGTGTGTGTGTGTGTGGGTGTGTGTGTGTGTGTGTGTGTGTGTGTGTGTGTGTGTGTGTGTGTGTGTGTGTGTGTGTGTGTGTGTGTGTGTGTCTTTCCGCTATGCCACTTCTTTTTTCAAATTTTAGATTGCATGCAGGCCAGCTGTCCATGGATGAACTGTTCAAGTGGACAAAAAAAAAAGTCTCTAATTTGATTAAGTTGTATTTGTGTTGTGGATGATGTAAAATCGTCTTTTCAGTCAGTGAAGTGTCATTAAAACATGACAGACCTGTGTGTGTGTGTGTGTGTGTGTGTGTGTGTGTGTGTGTGTGTGTGTGTGTGTGTGTGTGTGTGTGTGTGTGTGTGTGTGTCAGAAACAGACCAGTGATGCACACACACAGCAATGTCTGCTAGCATTTGGATGACGCACATCCTGAGGCTCAGTCATCTCCGTAGTTTGTGGTTGTTGTCTATTTGGCGTTTTACCCCTAAGGTCATATCTGCAGTATGTGTGAAGTGTTTTCTGTTGTACATACCGTATATGTAAGGTTAACACAAAAGCCATATTTACTCTTGATCTTGACAGTGACAAAATAATAACTTAGAGCTGCTGGTGCCATATGGTATTTATTCTCGCTTATGGGAAGGTCAATTTTATCTATTTTCAGAACAAGTAGATGAAAGTGAAAGTGACATTCAAAGAATGCCAAATAGCATAAAAGTCAAATCTAAATACAGTTCTCGATCCCCAGGATTAATACTAGCTCTCTAGGTAGTAGATAAAAGGCTGCCAGATGTTATCTAACTCCATCTGTCCTTTGACAAGAACTTTATACTTTCAAATAATATTGACTAACTATCTGAGACATAATTTGCCCATGGGAATTTCCTTTTTGTGCACTGGAGAGTATTCTTAATGCCGATTACATGATAAGAGGGAATTTGTTGTTTTGTCCTCTTAAGTGTTGAATTTGGTTCAGAGAATCTCCCAAAACTATGAAAGCAGGGTCTGGTTCAATATAGATATTAACAACTTCACAGAGTGTTTAAAAAGTTCAGACTAGAGATTTTCTATTTTAGGACAAAGGGTGAGTCTGTGAAGTAGTTTTGTCTCCTCCGAGCTACATTTATCACATATCGGAGGGATCTTCTTGTGTAATTTTGTCTTTGAATAATGGAGTCTGTGAATGACTTTGAACTGAATGAGACTAGAATTAATGGAACAAGAATGAATCTGCTCGGGACTTGATACTCCTATCAGCTCGCAGATCTGTGTTTCTGGTTGATTCTTCCATTTGGTCTTGATTGCTTTCTCTACCGGGCATGTGTTTAAAAAAATGCAGAAGATAAATCCTGTTTAAATTAGCTGCATAGCTCCTGATTTGCAGCAAGCTGAAGGTGCTTTTTATGCATGTAGGACATCCATGATGAGGAAAAGAAGCTACATGCACATAAATGACACTGACTGTACTTATTATATGTCCTTCAACTGCAAAGGAACAATAACAAGTAAAGGTGAAGCTGGAATTTATTGTTGTTATTGGAGTGAAGAACCCAAATAGGCTGGATTATCAACCATGCAAGATGACTAAGAAAAGTCTGCATTTTTATCTGTTTATCTGTGTCTAAATTAATGAGTCTAATCAAATTATCAATCATTAACTGAACATCTGGGGCCAGATTAAAGCACACACACATTGCATGGGAATGAAGGGGAGATTAACAGAACCCTCAGATCTAAGCAGGTGCAGCCAGGCCCATTGGTTCATTATGTCGTTGAAGGATGGCTGCAGTCAGAGCCGTGCCCATCATAGGATCAGGACATATGACCTCAGTATGTCTAAAACTGACCTGGCAGAGACATAAGACTTGGCAACATTCAACATGTGGTCATCCACGTAACAAGATACCTTATTGCTTGCGTCTGTTGTGGTGAAACCGTAGAAGGAACAGGCCGGATGATTCGGAATCAGAGGTAATTTGGCACACACATGCTGATGAAGACCTACAAATACACAAACAGTAGACATGAGGGCAGATATTAGTAGACCCGATACATTCAAATTTACCTCAAATTGACATCAGTGCTTCTAAAATTTTAGCAACAATCAAGCTTCCATGTCCAATTGGACCAAATAACAGCAATTTATCTGTTGGTTTTCACTACTCATTTAAACTATTGTATTAACTCAGCTTCTCTACTTGAGTGCAGTTTTAAGTGTTTCCTTTAACCCTCCTGTTGTCCTCATTTACGGGCACCAAAAAATATTGTTTCCTTGTCTGAAAAATTCCAAAAATTCTGCAAAAAAATTCCCCAAATTTCTGAAAATGTGCAAAACCTTCAGGAAGAAAATTCCAATAATTCCTTAAAAGTTTCCCTTAAAAGTTTTATTTTTTAAAAAAATCCCCCAAATATGGCAAGAAAGTTCTTGTAAATATTTTCAAAAAAATTAGTAAAAATCTTCCAAAAAAATCCTGAAAATATCTAAAGTGATTACATATATTTCAGTAAAACTTCTAATGTTTTCTTTAAGAACATTCACATAAAAATCAACCAAAATCCAGCGAAATTTGCTGGATTTTGGTTGATTTTTATGTGAATGTTCTTCAGAAACATTTTTAACATTTCTTTTTTTTCCGCCAAAAAATATTCAAAGATTTCCCAAAAATGTTGAAAATGTGGACGTCAGAAGTTTCACTGTGAAAATATTTTTTTTCCCCCCCACATTTTCAAACTTTAAAACGGGTCAATTTTGACCCGCAGGACGACACGAGGGTTAAATGCTACCTTCTACTTTCCTTCACTGCTGGTAAGTTATCAGACTGAGATTTCACATACCATAAAACGTATGATCGCTTCATAAAATATGATGAATTTTAAAGGATAAAAGCTACTCAGTGTACAAGGAAGCTCACATAAGTTCCATTTAAACCAATTCCATCATTTTAATGCATCAACCAAAAGAATTCAATATGAACCATTCTGCAAAAGACACATTTGTAGTACAAGTTGTTGGTAATAATTCTGTACTTATGCTCAAGCAACAATCTGAATTCCTTGTAACAGACTATTTTACATGGTGGTTTTGACACTTTTTGCTTGATAAATGGCAGAGTAGCACTAATGGCCAGTGCAAAACAGACATGGGGGTTAAGGATGCTTGGGCCTCCTATCACTGAACAGACTATAAAAAGCAGCCACTAATTTATTTGCTATTCATCAAGGTAAAATAACCAGACTCTGCTATAATAGGCTGTCTAATTATTCTCATACAATAGATGTGCATATGCAGCTCTTGTCTTTGTAATTAAATGCTGTTTTGAATGGTGTAACGTTGCGTCGTGGCAGACTTTTAATTAACTGCACAATCCATGGGCCGTATATATGTGGAGTGTATATAAATTGCTGTACATACAGTATATGCTTCATCATCACAAGAGCCAAGAGACGCAGCCTGCATTATATACCTAATAGTAGTTTTTAATGCAGTGTCTTCTTGTTATTAATAAAATGATTAGACTTTAATGTGTAGTGTTTATTGGATATGGTAAGTTTAATTGAAAAATTAAAATGGAATTCTGGTTAAAAAAATATTCCTTTCATTGCTATTTAACATTTAATCATGATCAAACAAATGCGGCTTTAATTGAAAGACTCTTTCATGTCAAAGTGAGAACAGATTTCTACCATGTAATGTCATTTAATTAGCAATATTAAAGGTAAAATACATGAATGAAATGAATTTTGAATAAATTCAAAATTAAACACGTCCATCCTTTGGATTCCCAATGCAAGGTAACACACGAGAGGCTAAACAAATCTTTATTTTACTGATGCTTTCAGGGTGCAGTTTGTTGTGATTCCTGAAAGAATAATCTGACAATGGCATCTTCTTTCTTTTCCAGTACATATTTTTTTGCCCTCTCCCCAACCAGTCAAGGCAGATGCACTGTAAAAATTCAAAATCTTACCAAGTCTATCTGTATTATTTTTAGTCAAAATGTCTCATCCCACTCGATTTAGGATAAATTCACTTGACAAGTGGCATTTCAGCAAGATGGAGGGACTTGTTTTAAGACAATACATCTTAAATATCTCGTTAAGTCAAACAATGTTGAAATTATCTTGTTTTGAGCTTAATTTTACAAGAAAACTCAAAACAAGTTTCACCCTCATGTCGTCCTGCGGGTCAAAATTGACCCATTTTAAAGTTTGAAAATGTGGGGAAAAAATATATTTTCACAGTGAAACTTCTGATGTCCATATTTTCAACATTTTTGGGAAATCTTTGAACATTTTTTGGTGGCAAAAAAGAAAAGCTACAAATGTTTCTTAAGAACCTTCAAATAAAAATCAACCAAAATCCAGCGAATTTCGCTGGATTTTGGTTGATTTTTATGTGAATGTTCTTAAAGAAAATATTAGAAGTTTTACTTATATATTTAATCACTTTAGGTATTTTTAGGATGTTTTTGGAAGATTTTTACTCATTTTCTTGAAAATATTTACAAGAATTTTCTTGCCAAATTTGGGGGATTTTTTTTCAAAATAAAACTTTTAAGGGAAACGTTTAAGGAATTATTAGAATTTTCTTCCTGAAGGTTTTGCAAATTTTCAGAAATTTGGGGAATTTTTTGCTGAATTTTTGGATTTTTTTCAGACAAGGAAACAATATTTTTTGGTGTCCATAAATGAAGACAGCAGGAGGGTTAATACATCTCAAATGAGGAGGTTACATGAAAGCAAAAATCGGTTTTTGAGTGAAAAACTGCCTTTTTTTGGCATGTCCTGCTTATTTTAAGACACCTAAGCTTGACAATCCTTGTAAAATATAGCTTAAAATAAGTTTTCCCAGCTAATTTTGAGATCGTAAGATTCTAAATATCATATCTTACTTCAAGAAATCTTACCAAGCCATTTTTCACTTGTTCTATTGGCAGATTTTTTCACTTATTTCAATTTAAAAGTTCCTTGAAATAAGCTTTTGTTTTTCTTTTTTTGAGAGGGGAATTTTTTCCAGTGTGGCTGCCCTCCCTGCTAATAGCTTTTCTTTCCGCCATTGCAAGTGCTTGTTCAAATGGAATCATTGAATTTGTTGGGTTTCTCTCCATAATATAATGTTGTGAGGTCTTGACCTTACTATGTGAAGTGTCTCAGATGCTTTATATTGTATATTTGCCCTGCATAAAGAAAACTGAATTGAACTGAACTGCACATATTCACGTCCTGCACTAAAATTGCCTTTGAAGTGAAAAAAGCTTAAGTATTATTAGAAAAGTATCAAGTAAGTGTGAGTAAAATGACTCACAATGGCTAAAATGGGCTCTGAGTGTGCTATTAGCGTGTATTATAGGGACTGTGTAGGCAGCCACAGGCGTAGATTTCAAGGTTGACGCAGGGTGTACATCCCCCTATAACGTTTCCTCATAGACACAGCAAAGCCTCCAACACAAGCAGGTTCTCTCCAGTATCTCAAACACAGATATGTACGACACATTTGGAATGCACAGAAAGTTCTGATCATGAGCAGATATCTTGCTGACACCCACATGATCTATTAAAATCCAGGGGTTTGTGAATAAATTAAAATGAATTAGTTTGTCATTGATGAGAATAGGTGCTGCATGCACATTTAAAGAGGTTATTTTCCCCAAACAAAGAGAGATAAAGGAGGACAGAAGAGTAAATCCCGTCTATATGTGTGTTGACTCAGCAGGGATCATATTAAATGAGAAAAGTTGATCTGCAGAAGAATAAATATTTAAAGGCAGCACAGAATGCCTGAAAGCCTTACTGCATTATGTTCCACTGTATTTTGAATTGTCATCTCATGCCTGAATTTTGTGCTTTCCTTCACATAAACAAAGACATTTGCACCATAAATTGATTCTGAGAGGCACAAACTGGAGCATAAAAATTGACCAGAATGCAGGAAATGAAGTGTTTGACTGTGACACCCCACACTGCCACAACAGAGGCATGTTAGAGAACCACAGACACACTCACAGAATAGGAGGTACACCCTAAACTTTGCAGAATTTCAATTATAATACAAAGAATTTAAAAGGTGTAACTTGCAACAGCCGTGCCAGGCTTATTTTGATGAAGGGTTTCATAAAAAAAGATCATCCTCATGGTGTACCTCTACATGGCAGCCATGCCTATAAGCTAATGAAAAATGTAATTGACCAAAACAAAATGACAATTTGGTTTACAGAGTTCAAGACATCAGTTTCTGTGCCACATTAATGGGAGTAATGCTCTCAGTCCAGCCATCCCTATGCAAATTGTCTGTCTCCGTCATTGGTTTGAGTGTAATTTTACAGTCAAATCTTGTCAAAACAAAGTCATTTGTAAAATACAGATATTTTATGTGGACATTATGTGCATTTTTTGACTTTTTTCATTTTCTTTTTCAGTTAAATCTTTAAATTAATAGTACTTTTTTTTTTTTTTTTTTTAAATTGTAGTTATATATTTGGCGGTCAGGAAGGAAATTACTGAAATCTATGCCAATTTTCACAGTGCATGTTCTGATGGGGGAAGATGCCTCCAGGGGTAATTTTACCTCAGGAGTCACTTTGAGCAATCTAAACTTCTTACTAGTATATAAGATTAACTATAATCTTAAATTTTATTGTGGCTCTGACTTCAACTATGACATGAAAAATAGATAACACAATGTTATTTTTAAACTGTTCGATTATTGCTAACGTATATACAATATAGGAGTCTAGGACAAAAGTTAGAACTTTACATAATTATTAATATTATTTAAAATGATTAAATATAAGTAATGATGACTCAACACGGATGTTTAGCTGACAGTAGCTCAGAATTAAAGCTAGCTAGGGAGAGGGACAGCAAGCTAATGTAGCATGACATTATTAGATAAATGTAAAGTCACCTAGTTAGTTAGTGCTACAGGAAGCTAATATAGCAAAATATTATTAGACAAATGTAAAGTCACCTAGTTAGTTAGTGCTACAGGAAGCTAATGTAGCATAACATTATTAGACAAATGTAAAGTCACCTAGTTGGCTAGTGCTACAGGAAGCTAATATAGCATAATATTATTAGACAAATGTAAAGTCACCTAGTTAGCTAGTGCTACATGAAGATAATGTAGCATAACATTATTAGACAAATGTAAAGTCACCTAGTTGGCTAGTGCTACAGGAAGCTAATATAGCATAATATTATTAGACAAATGTAAAGTCACCTAGTTAGCTAGTGCTACATGAAGATAATGTAGCATAACATTATTAGACAAATGTAAAGTCACCTAGTTAGCTAGTGCTACAGGAAGCTAATATACCATAACATTATTAGCTTAACTTAAAGTCAGCTTTTCGACTAATGCTACAGCAACCTGATTTGGCACATTATCGACTTAACCCTAAGTCAACTGGTTAGCTAGTGCTGCAGCAAACTAATTTAGCATAAAAATGATTACCGGTAGCTTATCCTAAAGTCAGCTAGTTAGCAAGTACTACAACAAGTTAATATAGCATGCAACATGATTAGCTTAACCTTAAATCAACTAGTTAGCTAGTGCTACAGCAAGCTAATTCAGCATAAAAAAATATTAGCATAACCTAAAGCCAGCTACTTAGCTAGTGCTATAGCAAGCTAATATAGCAGTATATTATTTGCTTCATCTAAAGTCAGCCTTTTACACAAATAGTAATATGTTCTTTACTGCAGATTAGCTATGTTACTATATGAGATAATAGCATACATAATTTATCAGATATTGTACTGTATTTCAATATTTCCCCAGTGAAGGATCAGTAAAGTTTATTATATCTTATATCTAACATTATCAAAGATAGAATATTGAAAATTCCTGATGTCTGAAGGGGGCCTCTTGTATGAAACTGAATTTCAAGAACTGAATCTGAATTATGAAAACTGAATGTAGAGAGTTGAATTTTCAGTGAGGACCAAATACATTTGCAGAACAGCTAAGTGCAATTACAAAGCATTACATTCAGTAAATTAGAATTTGGTTTGACTTTATTGACTTAAAATTCAAATTATGACAATCAATTTCAAATCTTTAACACAGTTACAGTTGTTGAGCACTTCAAATACAAATGATTCAGATTCAGTTTCTAGTGGCACAAATTTCCTCATATATTCTTTCCCAGTTACTCATACGGAAAAGGGGTTTGTAATGTTTTTGTTTATAGTAGAGGACAACATCCCATGTCACTCTTTTAACAGTAAACAAAAGTTTGTATATAAATATTTAGAGTTTTAAAAACACACGGGTCAACATAGCTCAAAAACACGTCTTTTGAAGATGAGTGAGGTCACTACCATCCAGGAAAATGAGAACTCACTGATGTTCATATAAAGTTCGAACTTTATATAATTATTAATATTATATAAAGTTCGAACTTTATATAATTATTAATATTATTTAAGATTATTAAATGTAAGTAATGTAGACTCAACAGGGATGTTTAGCTGACAGTAGCTCAGAATTTAAGCTTGCTAGCTAGCTAGCGCGACAGCAAACTAAACGAGACAGCAAAACGAGAACCGACTGTGATGTTCATGAGGGGAAACGTGGAGGTGGGAGGGTTTCTTACCTGGTTTACCCTGCTGACTGTAAGCTGGAGAGGGGGGGATATATTTAGCAGTAATTGAGGTATGATGGGGAAGTGTTGCAGTGCTGAGCTGAGGACAGAGAGACAGACAGACAGCGACTCGGATAGAGGTGAGTGGGCTGCTGGATGGGCGGGCTCTCGTGCATTCCTTGCTTGTTGTGTGGGCGCGTGGCTCAGGGTTCAGAACTGTCGTCCCGCCCCTCCCTCCCTCCCCCTGCTCCTCCTCCCTCCTCCCTGCTCCGACAGAGACGGGCAAAAGGCGGAGGAGGAGAGACGCACCTTCACAGTCAACAGACGCCGGGTGGTGCGGCAGTCCCCGTCGGTCAGTAGAGGAAGGCTACACCGGCAGAAGAAGACCCGCGGAGGGAGGAAGACACCTGACGGTAAGCTAACGGCCGTCCTCACCGCGCGGCGACGCTCTCCGCCGTTAGCTGAATTTGACGGTCATCGACGCTTCTCTTTTCATGTGTCCATCTTTTGTACTACTTTTGCGGTATTAATCACACCACACCACCGTCTTGGGCTTTTTTCGAATTTATGATTTTCATAAAATTACCGGAAATTCTCCGGTGACAGCGGCTAAATTAGGAGCTCCAACTGGCTAACTGCGCCCCGGAGCGCTGCTTGCTATCAGTCGCATTTCCCCCCGAGTGTGTAGCGACACCGCTGAATGATAACGGTCAACTAAAGAAAGAAAAAAAAGAAATCAGCCATTTTCTGTACTGGTGCTTCTTTCTTTGTATTTCCGATTGCTTGCGCGTGTTGAAATGTGAGTTTAAACGCGGTTTAAGTTGCCCCGTGTTCCTGTTTGAATGGGTTCACGTTAAGTCCGTGCATCTTCCGCTGACAGCGCGGTGAAGTCCCGGAGCAGGAGGTCCTCTCCTCCCCGCGCCCGGTATAAAAATAGCCAGGTGTGTCAGCTTAGCCTGGGTCACGGTAATGCGACACACACGGCTCGGCTCCCACCGGCTTTCTGACCGCATTCACAACACCGGGAGAGAGTCGCGGAGTGGATGCCCGGTCAAACGCCGGTCCGTCCTGCTATGTGGGTCAACAGGATGCCATAGAGTTGTGTGTGTGAAGATGCCACCTGTTTGTTTTTGCCCGCATCCTCCGTGCGGCGTGTTTAAGATGCCGTCGGTTTCAGAGAAAGCTGGAAGGAGTTGCTAAGCTTGGTTTTGTGTGAAATAGCCCTTTAAACGCCACTCTGTTGTGTTGCATGTATGTGCAGTAGGTGATTTCCCCCCTCCAGTTCAGCTGCAGAGCAATGCAGCTGTGGAGCCCACAAGTCACAAGTGATAAGACTGCTGTGGCTGCCCAGGTGCTGAGGATGGGTCGATGTAACCTAAATCTCACATCTGTAGCCTACTTTCTGATGCTTGTCTCAGAGTGAAGTGCTAGATAATGCCCGTTCTGTTGTATTTCACTTAAATTTGCAGCAGCAAGGAGGTAAAAACAAAACTTGCCCAGGAAAAATAGAATTTAGCAGCCAATTTAAAAGGTGCAGGCGCACAATCTGATTCGATATATGCATCTAAGCAGAAATTGTTGAGGAAAAAAAACTCATATAATGTGAGACGGAAACAATAGGAGCCCAATTAGAGGCTTGGGGGCAAACCCCGTGCACATTATGGGTAAACAAAGCGCTGAAGGTTCTGCGTTTACCTCCAAATTCTCAATTATTATTTTAAACCACAGAGACCTGCTCTCTCATTTCTAGTCTGAGCCATTTCCTAATGAGCTCCTGAGCTGAGGAAGAGAATATATGAAATCTCGTTTTAGATTCAGCTGCAACCTTAGAGACAAAACACAAACAGCAGCTTCTGTGACCGGAGGCAGTGATGATTTCTAGCTTTTTATGGGTTTTCTTCAGATGGAGGGGTGCAAATGAAGAAAAAAAAGAAAGCAGAGTAGATTGTCCTTAGACATGGCAAAATCTACAGATAAATATCTACAAGTACAGAGGGCAGGCTAATAAACCGAGGCACACAAGCTACAATGGTAGACTTCAGTTTTAAATGATACAAGTACCACTGGTAATTATAGCTTTGGAATTCAGAAAGAGATTTTTCAGTGGTCTGAATTACAAACAGGATTTTTCCAGGCTTAAGGACTTAATATAACTTGGTTTAGCTGACAATGGCCATCTAAAGTAGCTTTTGGATATTTTCCCACTGGCCTGCCTGTGTGTCAGTGTAGATGAGCCAGGCAGCTATTGGCTGGAGAAGAAAGGTGTCCTGGTGAGTAAGTGGCTCCGAGGCTGGAAGCTTCAGGGAGAGCAGCAGATGGATGATGATGTAGCGGGTGCTGGCGCTCCCTGCCTCCCGCCGCCATCCGTCACACGCTAATGATCGTGTCACACCTTCTCCCCGGGCGGCTGGCCACTTCTGCAGCGCTCAGCTCAAAAACTGGTAGCTCCACTCAAATCCTCTCTTCACGGCCGTCGGCTGAAAAGCCTGGAGACAGACTGCACTGCAAGCCTCTCTATCGCTAATTCTTCACTTCTTTCTATCTCCATCGCCTTCCTTCACCCCTCTTCACCTCTGAAGTCCCTACAGACCGTTTCCTCATCTCTCTTCATCCCCTGCTTCCCTCGCCTCCCATTCATCTTGTTTTCTGCGTGTAGTGCATCTGGTCCATATCCGCCTTTTCCCTCTGTCTTCTTGCTTCCTCTCTTATCGGTGTAGATTCACGGGTTTAATACAAAACAATACCGGCATGGTTCTCTTTTCTTTGATTGCATTAATTTGCAGAGATGTGTTGTTTTTTCATGCCCCTCCCTTCAGTGAGGTCTGAGGTCAGGGTCAGCCACAGTGCAGCACTCGTGAAGCTGGTGTGTTTGGCTGAAGGACAGCTCAGCAAGAACTCGCCAACAGCGCATTAGGGAGTCTCCCAAGTTATTCTGTCCTTTTCAGTGTTTATGTGCCTCTGAACCATTTTCTCATCCCTAGGCTGCAGTAGACCTCCACAGTAAGACAAAGATACTGATTTTCTGTAGTATTGTGTTACCGTTAATACTTCATCTGTAAGAAACAGTAGGGCTGCAAGAAATTCTTGTTTTCATCATTGAATAATCTGCCATCAGCTTGTCTAAAACATATTAAAAATTTTGTGAAAAAAATGACATTTTTTTTATAATTACAATAGCTTGTTTTGTTGATCAACACTCTGAAATGCAAAATTGTTCAATTTATCATCATGTAAGACAAGTAAAAGTAGCAAAAGCTAACACTCAATAGTCTCTAACAAGGAAAAAATCTATGACGATCAAATGTTTGTCTTGAAAAGAGGATATTTTCAACATATACGTACCAGTGACCCTTCCTGATCCTTAAGCTTAAGGATTTGTTACGTAACATGACTCATTTTACCGAGAAATAGCCCTTTAATATGAATGTAGCAATAATCAATACAGTTACGTCAATAGAAAAATCTTATCACATTAACCATCTGAATTAAAGTATGATTCACCTCCTTTGTAAAATAATTTATCAAAAAACTGTGCAAATTGTAGCATTTTTGTCAATGATATTTCTACTTTAAATTTTTAAACCAACACATGCCAAGATTTGAGGCTCCTCTCTACCGTTCTAAGAATATTTTTTCTGGATGGATTCCCAGCTGTCATGTTACAGTGTTTCACTGAAGCTGTAGGGGAAGTAAACACCACTTTGGTTGCACATGGACTGACAGAGGTCTTTTCTTTTAAAAAACCGCTATTATCTCCAGTCGAGTGTTAAATAACCATGTTGTGGGACTCGGCATCCTCTAAGCTCGTTATTCTGTCCCTGGTGCTACAGCAGTAAGTGTCCCCTTGAGCTGTGTGTTACAGCGGAATGTGTCCCCACTGAACACAGTTGGCCCTCTGGAGAAGATGGTGGAATGCCACTTCCTCCTGTGTGTGTGCGTCTATCTCTTTGGTCTCAGCAATATTCTCACCACTGGGATCAGAGGCTCGGCTTGGCATTCTGGGAATATCAGTGCTGCCGGATCGGATGATACTCTCCACAGCTGCTGTTTCTAAGAAAAGCTCGAGGACACACTCAAACACATACACACACAGCAGACATCAGTTCACATAACGTGTAAATATACATGCAAATGCCACATCCAAGCACAGGCCTATATGTTACCGCCACAGATGCGCAGGCATGCTTACAGTAATACGCTAAGTACTGTAAAGCAGCAATTAACTGTCAAACCAGGAGAGCATTTGGGAAGCGCAGACAGAGGTTAACACACACTTGCAGACACACAAGCTTAGCTACTTGATGTCACATCCAGCAGCTATGCTTTTATGCTTTGGCTGGCGTTTGATATGAGTGAGTGTGTGAGTTTGTGTGAAGCAGTGTAGTGGTGTTTTCTGTTGTACATTGACCGCTAACACAGTTTTTTCTCCTGTGCTTTTTGATCTCTTCAGGCTATTTTCCATTGACCAGTGAAGGGCCGGCAGAGAGAGGAGTGGTTGAGAAGGGGAGCAGAGGCGGAGACGATAATTGCGTTTCTGGCTGCCCTGTGGGAACATGGGATATATGACCTCATCATTCACCTGTGAGGCTCTCCAGTAAACAACTCCAGATAGGTACGAACTGTTTACACACACACATACACACAGAGCCATGCAAATGCAGGCAAAGACATCTTTAAATAGCACTCAAGTATACAAAAGCAGGCATTATTTGCACAGCCTGACAGTCTCTCAGACTGTCTGATTTGTGTTTTCCAGAAGGATGACTGAGGCAGCAGTAGAAAGTACAGATGTCCTCCTAAAACCCTGCGATGTGACGTCATGTGACGCCGTCATCTGTCCCTCCCCTCCGCCATGTCTACCCCCCTGCAATCAGAGAGAGGATGAGGAGAGTCACAGTGGCATAAAGAAGCTTGAGCAGCAGGTAAGTGATGCTAAACTAAACAGATACTGCCATGCACTGTGTTGAAATTATGCATCCTCCCCCCACGGACACTGCTCACATGCTCACTTTATAATGAATTATGTCCTCACTCGCAGAAACACTGCAGCCAGGTGCAACCAAAGAAAAAACTAAAGGTAAGCTAAAATAATCCTGCCTCTCATTATTCATTCTCACTGAAATATCGATTGCAATAGACTCTATGAATTTGTAATATTGCTTGCTTGCGTGTGTATTTTAGGCCAAAGGAAAGTTAGTGCGCAGTATGGCTATCTGCGAGGAGTCCTCACCGTTTGAAGAATCAATGGTAACACACACACACACACACCATCCTCGATTCTTCCACCTCCCTATTGTCATCACCACACTCGAAATTACTCTTTATTTTCTTCTGTTTATTTCCAGGAATCTCCAAACACAAGCATCTCATCTAGCTGCCATGACAACGAGAGCACTTCCTGTAAGGAGGAGGAGCACGACAAGATCACAGATCCAAAGAAACATTCATTGTCCAAAGGTTTGTGTGTATGTGTGTGTTTTGTGTGTTAGTGATATCTCATAAAAGAGAGAGAGGCAAATAAAATGTAATAAAGCAGGATTCCGTGCCACTATTTAGATGTAGTTCTCCTGGGGTTTTTAATATTGCAGTGTGCTTTTGGGTTTTTTTGTGCGTGTGCCGTCTTGTAACACACCCTGCCTGCCTGTGTCGCTCCCAGAGTCCAGCGTGGAGTACACCGACTCCACCGGCATAGATCTGCACCAGTTTATCGTCGACACCCTCAACAGTAACCCCAGAGACCGCATGATGCTGCTTAAACTGGAGCAGGACATGATCGACTTCATCACCAGCGATAGGTGTGTGTGTGTGAAGGAGAGTGTGGAGGAGGGGACATAACCTTGAGTCTTGACTGAGCTATCTACCTGTTTAATGTGCAGGAATGAAAACTGAATCAAAGCTAAATTCTGTTAAAGATGAAGCATGGCTTTAGTCACATTTAAAATGCTGTAAGTTTTCTGCTCCTTTCTTAGAATTCTGTCCATACAGCTTATTTATTGTACTAAACAATATATTGAGGCGGTTATTTTTGTGTGGGTGTGTTTGAGCCACCAGAAATGAAACTGGACTTGAGCCAAAAAATTCAACCAATTTCACTCGATGTTCTTCTTTTTCCTCGTTCCCTATCGCTCTCGCTCTGCATCTCTTTCTCATTTCCTCCCTCCCACTTCGTTCTGTCGCTCCCTCGTTCTGTCTTTGTCTTCCTCTCTGCCTTGTACCTTCTTTCCCTTATGCCTTCTCACCCTTCCCCTCTCTCTCTCTCCCCACATCCTTCCTTGTTTCGGTCTCATTCTCAGCCCCTTTAAGAAGTTCCCTCACATGTCGTCCTACCACCGCATGCTGGTCCATCGGGTGGCGGCCTACTTTGGCATGGAGCACAATGTAGACCAGACAGGCAAGTCTGTCATCATCAACAGGACGAGCAGCACACGCATGTAAGCATGCAGCAATGCGTCTTCATGAGTCTTCCTGTAAATCCTTAATGTTCAGAAAAAACTAACAAGATTTGTTTGTGTGCTCAAGACCAGAGCAGCGTTTCCAGGACGAGCTGCATAAAGACAAGACAGAAGAGCTCCACCAGTGGAAATTTATTTTGAAGAGAGACAACAGCTCAGATGACCAGGTCTGTCTCTCCTATATAGCTGCCTGTCTCTCAGGAATTTCCTCTATAATTGACATTGACCGTGTTCTATCAGTGATTTGACCTGTTCTCTTTTCTCTCCCCTACAGAATCGACTCCACCCCTTGCGGGACAAGCAAAGCAAGTCAATGGAGGAGAGAGAGGAGGAGTACCAAAGAGCACGAGAGCGAATCTTCAACCAAGAGGTGAGAGGAAGAGACCGAGAAGGACAAACCAGGCTACTGTGACATAGAGAGGATTCTTGCTAATTTCTCTGCTGTACTTTTTCAGCCACCCTGCACCCAGGAGAGCACCCATGCAGAAACCAGGTAACCTTGCCTGCAGTGTAATTTTTTTTCCATGTGCTTCTCAGCTTATTATATTTAGATGAGAGCATTAATATATGTCTGTGTGTGTGTGTGTGCTGTGTGCAGGGATGTGGAGGAGTACAATCCATATGCTGAGACCCAGAGGAGAAGGCAGCTCTTCAGGTAGCGCTCTCACTGCACACTCGCATAGTCATTTATCATCCTAATCTGGTCAGCCTGGCTGGCACCGAGCTTTTCAAGTCTGCAGCCGAAACAGAAAGACGACCTAGATTTAGTTTCATTTATTTGTGTGTTTGTGTCAAGGTTTAACATCCTTGGCAGGAAGGAAAGGCTTTATAGATCATTTTGGTGAAAGAATGTAGCATGAAACCTTCAGCCTATCATTATGTGCAGCATATCAGCAGGTGCGGAAGCCATTTTTGTCCCCCATTCAGATTAACGGCATTCCTCTCGAGCAGTAATAAGGCTGTGGGATAATTCTGGATGTGCCTCACAGGGGGAGCCGTGACAGCTCAGGCTCCAGCTGGACAGGCAGCAGCAGGCAGAGCAGCACTGAGACCGACTGCCGCTATAGCAACGACCCCCGACCCTGGAGCAGCACCGACTCCGATTCCTCCTACCAGTGGACGAGTCCTGCGCTGAAACCTCGCCAACCCGCCAACCACAGCTGGGACGCACGAGGTTCAGGTGTGCCCTTTTTTTTTTTTTTTTTTTTTTTTTAAACGCGTCTTGTGTCACGCGTTCCGAGGTGTGAATTCGTCACGGCCGGGACACTTCACTGTACCTGCGCTCAAGCTGCAAACTTGCGCGCAGACTTCATCGCCATGCCACACTTGGGAAAATCACTGCTTATAAATTATCAGCTCCTTATTCGGCAGCATCTAATTAACAAAAAGCAGTGGAAGTTCTTTTGGTGTGAAAATTTAACTCAATCCATGAATCTTCACACCATAGCTGTAAATTTTCACACAACACCTCCAGTCTTCTTCGCATATCCAGGAAGGAAGAAAAAAAGCTATGCTGTGGGGCTGCACGCAGTATGTTTTTAGCACACAGGGGCGGGGTGATCATTTTTTTTTTTTTTTTTTTATCAGATTGAGATGTTGAAATGTCACTTCTCTCCTCCTCACTTCTATTCTTACTCTTTATTCTCTGCTTTCTCTTCTCTCTCAGGTTCCATCTCTCTTTACAGACTGCCATCCACATGTCCTCACCCCTCTCCTCCTCCCATCATCGAGGAACAAGCTCCCAACTCTGCCTACATCATGGAGAACGGGATTCCGCCGGGCAGCATTTTAGTGAACCCACACACTGGTACATAACACACACACACACACACACCAATAAGATTTTAGACGAGAAAAACTCATTTATCATCTTTAACCTTCGACCTATCAGGGCAGCCGTTCCTCAACCCCGATGGGACCCCTGCAGTGTACAATCCTCCCGACAGTCAGCAGCCAATCAGGAGCCAGACTCAGCTGCAGGGCTCTCCCCCTCAGCCGTCACCGCAGCAGGTAGCGCGTACATATACACACACACACACACACACACACACACGCACACATGGCGAGAAGCGTTTTAGATGCAAGATATGTTCCCAGTGACATACATACATGCCACCGTTTGTGCCTTTATCTCTGTCTCCATATGTGTGTCTCTCTCAGGTGGTTCAGTACTCGTCTGTCTCTTACACAGCTCCACAGATGTTGCCTGTCACTCCCTCACAGCCATACTCGACAGTATGTATCACTGTAACGCTGCAACAGTCGCTGCACGTTTGCAGCGTGCGCGCGAGTCTGACCTCCTTTCTCTTGACCGACAGATTGAAGATCTCTCCTCACAGTTTGCTCATGTGACAGTGAGCTGTCAGGCAGCGGGTGAAGCCCCACCCGTCTACCCTCCCGGTCCAGGTTACATCTATGCAGCTCCTCCCCTTCCTCCTCCTCCCCCTCCCAACCCCTCCAGCTACTGCCAGCCCTCACCTCAGGTAGGGAGAAACAACATTTGTCATGTCAGTGAAGTGGATGAATTAACCCTCCTGTTGTCTTCATTTACGGGCACCAAAAAATATACTTTCCTGCCAAAAAAAATCCCCAAATTTCTGAAAATCTGCAAAACTTTCAGGAAGAAATTTATGATAATTACTTAAAAGTTTTATTTTAAAAAAATCACATAAAAATTCACATAAAAATCAACCAAAAAATCCACAAAAAATCCTTAAAAATTTCCCAAAAATGTTGAAAATGTGGACATCAGAATTTTCACTGAAAATATATTTTTTTTCCACATTTTCAAACTTTAAAATGGGTCAATTTTGACCCGCAGGATGACATGAGGGTTAGTCCTTTTTGCCATAGTGTGAATAATTTTTTAATATTATCATCCTATAGGTGCCTGTATATTATTATGGCCAGTACCCTACCTCAGCTCAGCATGGATGCAGACCTCTCTCACCTACCCAACACATCCACAGCCAAACAGCACAGCCAACAGGTACTTTTCACCGAAATACGAGTGGGTGTGTTTGTGTGTAAGGAAGGCAGTGAGAAAACAAGCTGCGGCAGTAGAGGAGGGGGCCGTTACACTGTCAGAGATGTAGTCTGAGGGTCTCACAGTGAACCGGTCTCTTTTCCTGCTGCTTCTATTCATCATGCTGACAAAAACACGAAGAGACACAATTCACTCCTGTCATCCACGGCCATTTATAAAATAAATGATTGCGCAAAAATATTCAAGACTTTGGAACAAAAAATGCAAACGAGTCCGTCAAGAGAACTCGGTGAATGATGGAAAACAAGTGAGCGTGTTTTTAAAGCTGTGTTTTTTAATAAAGATTTATATGAAAACACAGAATTGATAGAACAAAATGTGTCCAACCAGCTTCACCTCAATGCAACTACTGTATACGTATTTTTTATTTTAGTCTTTATGTTAAAATAAATAATACTAGACAAATTATTATACGTTGACGGAATAAGTATGGAGTATTTTTTTTTGACAATCAACAAACAGCACGTCCTCAAGTCTGTTCAGAAATACCTATAATGATCTCTTGTTGCTTGATTCTTATATTAAGCTTTTGCTAAACAAACCGCAGCAATGATATATATTGTTAATAATCTCTTCTATGCGTGTGTTTGCAGCAGGATACACCCCTGCTGTGAGGGTGCAGCAGTCTTCCCACACCCAAACCCAAGCTGTGCTGGGGACCTACTCACCGGTTGCCTCCCATCAGTGTAGCATGGTTCAGGTAAACACAGAACACCCAGAGGTGTCTTTGTGTGTCAGACTCGAGCAGTTCAGCCCCCAGAAGACATATTTAGCACTTCACAAAGTGCTTGTGGTAGCAAATTCTCTGCAACCAACTTTGCTTCTTTTTTTTTTTTTCTCCCCCTTGTCTCTCTGCAGGGAGGCGTTTCGGTGTCCTTTCCCCAAAGTAAAGTTGTGAGCGGGGTAGGTGGGGAGGCGGGTTACTGCTGCGTCGTGCCCCCACCCGCCCACCACGGCAGCTGCCGTCCTCCCAGCTGCACCAACCTCAGCGCTCCGGCCTGGAACACACAGTACTGATGGAGCCATGATACTTTTGTTTCTGTGTGAACTCATCCATACACATACTTAACACAAACACAACCCCCTCACCCTCACCTACACCCCTCCCTCCTCCTGATGATGCCCCCTGGGTTTGCACACACACACATACAACATACCCCGACTCACAGAGATAAATGTACCACTGTACCAAAGCTTAATAGTATATTTCAGAGCTGCTGTATTGAATGCATAATTTATATACACAAATGGAGTTTTATATTGATATTAAATTATATATTGTGTTTTAAGGAAATGCACTGTGTGAAGAGAATAAAGTGCTGTGGCTGGACTGACGAGGTCACATTTCTCTATCATCCTGACTCTTTGCTTCCTCTCAACTTGATGATGGCCTTCATGGCAGTAGATGATGAGACGCCGGGAAATAAAGCACAGTGTCTGAGGGCATCTTCTCCGCACACATCCAGCATAAGATATAAAAGAAGCAGTCTTAATTTGCGCGCTGTGGGAAAGCACAGATTTGGGTTGTTAACCTACCACTGAGTTCTTAAATGGGAGAGGAATGTCATTGACTTAATGCCTGAATAACCATCCGACAAGCAAGCCGAGGATTCTGCATTAATACGGCTGATCATTATCAGCGTCTAGTTAAAGGGGGCATAAACAGGAGAGTAAAAGGCTCACACAGTGGGAGCTTTAATGCAGATAACTGACTAAACCAGTGATATTTCCAAACTTACACTTGTTTTTACACAAATTATGCAAATGGCGAACATTTCCAGTATTCCATTAAACCGACGGTGGAATTGCACTGAGACTTTAGCGCCCCCTCCTTCTCAAAGACCACAATTACACAGGTTTTCTTCCTAACAAGGGCTGCAACTAACAATTGATTCTATTTCTGATTGACCTGCAGAATGTTAGTGACTCGACAATCATTAGTAATAATAAATAAAGCAATAAAATGTCCAAATCTGAAACTAGCAGACTGGAAAATTTGGGCCCCTTTGTGAGAAACTCCCCCCCAAAAGCGTTAATTGATTATCAAAATTTTGACTGATTAAATTCCTGACAGTTGAGTACTCAAATCATTTCAGCTTTTCAGACTTTGTGAAATGATGCTCGGTCCTTTCAGATAAAGCAAAGGTGCGGCTAATAACATTAGAGACGGCTCAGCACAAGCGAGCACCGTGAATGTGAAGCAGCTAAATGGAATTGATTTCATTCACACCTGCGCTTCCTCTGCTGCCACGTCAGAAAACGTCCTCTCAAATAAACAGATCACAACACAGCTAAACGCAGGGCAAAACTGCATTAAGGTTTACAGACACACGGGGTACATCACATTACATAAAACGCTCCCTTTTAAAGCCTTCAAGCAGCCGACGTTCTACACCGTTGCCGTATGCCCACTTTTATGCAAGCAGTAAGTGCCAATGTGTTATTGTTCCGACGCCGGGTAATTCATTTTGTACTGAAAGTGATTCATATTCCCCCCCATCAGATTCAATGAAACATATCCATCATCCACGCTAGGCCTTAAAATTAAATTTAGATTTCATAACCGCAGCGCTGAATGCATAATTTATACAGACCGACGCTTTCACAGGGCCGCGGCCTATTTTAGTTCTTTCTTAACATTCAGACACGCACAGGCAGCAGAGCAGGTTCCATGATCTTTAATAAAAGGCACATGTACAGCCAATAGTGAGATGAGTGAGTCCACTGGCATAGAGACAAAGCATTAAAACACAGAAATACAGGAAGTAGAGGTCAGGAGGAGAGAGATCTATCTGCTTTACAGTAGGATCTACTTTAAGTAACATCTTCTCGTTTTCGTTCAAGTAAGTCTAACACTAATATGTCACCATGGTAAGGTAAACCCCTCCCCGTTGCCACCCCTGCCCCACACACACACACACACACACACACACACACACACACACACACACACACACACACACACACACACACACACACACACACACACACACACACACACACACACACACACACACACACGAACAAACACCCACCATCCATCACCACCTGATGTCTCGCTTCCAAAGAACAAAAAAAGTTTTCTCAAGAGGGCTGCTGATTTGAGCCCGGATCGCCCTGAGACTCTCACAGTTTGGGCTGCTGTCGACTCGTCCTCATGGGGCCGAGAGCAAAAAAAATTGGTGGCTGGAGGCAACAAGAAGCCGAGTGAATCCTAGTAGTGCTCTTATACTGCAATACGACGTGTCCTCGGGTTTTCTGTGGGTCAATCAGTTTGTGGTAATTTGACAAAGCGCAAGCCGATTTAGGAGGATTTGATTTTTACTGACATTTTGAGGAGTGTTTGATTTGATTAATTTGAAATCAGGTCATTTTAAAGGAACAGCTTGGAACAAAACAATAAACCCTTTAAAGAAAGAGAGAAAAATGCACCATGTGATTATAATACGAGCTATAATCCTTAAAGTGGTAAAACTACAGAGATTCTGCCATCCAGTTCGTGTTTCACCTGAGCAACGAAAATTCCCAACAAATTAGAGAGCGATTAAATTACCAGAAAGCAACCGACACGGTGGAACTTGAGGGGTTTTTGGTGGTAATCCAGCCTTGCTAGTTATGTCCTCGAGGATTGTACAGTTGTTCACGTGGGGACACGTTCACAAGGAACTCACAGTTGTGATCTGTTCACGCACACACACAAACGGGCAGCCATTCACACGCTAAAAACCCAACTAAAAAGAAAAAAGAAGTTCACATGTACTTAAATATTCAGGGTTAAGAGAAATAAAAATGGTATTAGTGTTGGAGGTTAAATATAACCACAGCTGGAGGAATAATCCGAAGAACTAAAATATGCATGCAGCCAGGCCGTCTCTCCTCTTGATGGAAGGTGGAAGGGGGTACTTTCATCTGTTGTGGCAAAGTCCGACACGCGACGTGGTCGTTTTTGCCAAAACAGGAGGAAACTGTTGACGAAACTCGGGTGTAAAGTGTGTCGAGAGAGAAGGGGAAAACACACACATTAACACACACTCACACACACCCTCCACCTCCATTCACATGTCCAAAGAACAGCTCAGTAGAGTCAATGGCTCTGTTTTCACATTATCACGTCTTTGGGACATTTGAACATGCGAGCAGAGTTCGGGCTGCACTCCGGTGTCCGTCGATGAACTCTGAACTCACACACGAACACACACACGAACACACACACACACATAAACATGCACGCGACATCCAGCAAACCCTGCTTTGGTTGGCGTGTGCGCTACCTTCGGCTGTGGGTGTCACGGGTGAAAAGGTCCGCAGGTACACGCCAACCGTCTCGGAGCCCCCTCCTCCACCGCCAACACCCCACCCCTCCATCCCATATCAATGCCCACCCATCTCCATAGCAACTCACAGCTTTCTCGAGCAAGGGGTCTCACTATCTTGTAAAAGGAGGTAAGTGTAATTAGTGGTGTGTGTGTGTGTGTGTGTGTGTGTGTGTGTGTGTGTGTGTGTGTGTGTGTGTGTGTGTGTGTAAACGTGAGTACCCTGCGTAAAGGTGTGTGTGTGTGTGTGTGTGTGTGTGTGTGTGTGTGTGTGTGTGTGTGTGTGTGTGTGTGTGTGCGTGCTTGAGCATGAGTGTATGTGTGTAGGTGTTAAGAGGTATCAATGGTTCAGTGGTGTCTCTCTTTAATCATTACATCCTCTCTCGCCTTCCATCACTCCGCTGCTTCTTCTTCTCCTCCTTCTTCTTCCTCGTCCGTTTCATCCTCTTCCTCCTCCTCCTTCATCTCTTCTCTCGCTCTTTATTTTTGGACTTGGAAGATGAACAAGCGCAGGTTGATGTTTTTGGCGGCCAGCAGTTTGTTGCACTCCACCGAGTCGGAGATGGGCAGAGGGACGTAGTCGGTCTCGTTGGCGTCGTTGCTGAAGGCGTGGTGGTGGATGACCGGCTTGATCCGCACGTCGTCGTACGGTCCTTTCAGCAGCAGGAAGGAGCACTCCAGGGCGGAGTTCACCTGCGCACACGGCAAACGCATCCACGTGAATACAGATCGCAACCCACACGGGATTTTTCAGGCTGATATCTATCCAAGTTTTCACCATAAACGTAAAGAAACTAAATCTTTTGATGACATTCCATCAGTTTGGCTATTTGATCACTGGGACCAATTTAAATTTCACCTTAAATTCTAACTTGTCAGTGCTCTCTGGTGGACAAACTACATAACGGCAAGAATGTTTCAAGAGCAAATTGCTAAATTGCTGGGGTTTTTTCCCATTCTAAATTTACAGTTAATAACTAAACTGAAAAGTTAATGCATGATTTTTTTCCTCAATTTTATGAGACAAAAAGGCAGAAATTCTGATAAAAAGCATGTAAAGCAGTGCTCGAACAATGTCAAATGAAATGTCATATTACACCATATTAGAGGTTGTGTTCTGCCTCAGCACTCTGCAACGGTAGGTGATAGTGAGTCTAAGTAGCTGTTTGTGGATTACTTCTCTTCTCATAATGAGTCCACACCTTTTTTAATTTAGAGCTTTCGTGTCCGGTGTTACGGCCCACTGTACTCCCACTGGCCTTGCAGCGGCAGAGTTTCTGGGGGATGCGTGGGCTTCAGTCTCCACGAAAGAGTTCAAAACAAGACGAGCTCCCTACAACCCAGCAAGTGAAGACCGCCACCATAGTTTTATATCAATAAATATATAATATTAGTAAATATCTACGGAACAAAGACAGCATTTAGAGTAGGAGTGTCACTCAAAACCGGCCCACCAGGGGTCCAATCCGGCCCACGGGATGACTTTGTAAAGTGAAAAAATTACAGAGAAGACATTAACTGCAGGTTGTAAATTTGTAAAACTATGAATTTAAAATAATTTCTAGACCATGACAAGTTGTTTAGATCATAAAGTAAAATTGTTCATTGTTCTTTTGTCATTTTGTGTCTCATTTTTGGAATATTTTGTCTTGTTTTGGTTGTTTTTTGTCATTTTGATCATAAATCATTGTTCTTTTGTCATTTTGTCTCTCATTGTGGGGATATTTTGTCTTGTTTTTGTTGATTATTGTCTTTTTTTGTCATACTTTTGTTGCTTTTCTCATGCTTTTGTTGTTTTGTTTCCCATTTTTGTCGTTTTGTCATTTTTGTCTATCTATCTATCTATCTATCTATCTATCTATCTATCTATCTATCTATCTATCTTGTTTTTTAGTCTGACAAAAATGTTTTTGCACTAAAACAAAGGGAAAAATTTGGAGTTGTCATTATTCATAGGTTATTACTCTCTGATTTTATGGGTCTGGCCCACTTGAGTTCAAATGGGCTGAATGTGGCCCCTGAACTAAAATGAATTTGACACCTTTGATTTAGAGCTTCAGCAGCACGAGTGTGGTGACAATACAAGACTCCCTGTCTTTTTTCCACACCTAAGAAGATGTATACAGTTGTAAACAATTACGACAATTAAGCCCAGAGGCCGTCCAAAAGCTCTTCCATTGCTTCAGCAATGCCAGAGGGGGGAATAGAGGGATGCAACAGTGGGACAGTTCTGTGCAGGTTCAGTGACAGGATTTCACTTAAGTCTTCTTTGTTCAGACATAAAGGTTATGTTGAAGGAGATGCAATGGACTTCCAGATGGGATGTCTGAACCACAACCTCGTGAGACTGACTGCCGGTACAGTTCCTGCCGTACACACAGTAACTTTAAGTAAAGGTGCCAGCGGGAGCAATGATCGCAGATCGGTCTGAGATTTAGCTCAACGAAAATGCGAACTGTGCACTCTAAGTTTACTTTTTAAGTTTGCAAACTTCTAAATTAGTCAGCTCTTGTTCTCTCTCATGTGGCACCTTGAAATGTAGCGTCAGTTTGTTAGAAAAGCAAGAAGGGACTGATGCCAGCTTGTCTGATAGATATCGTTTATATGTATTCACATTATTGTTGTTGATCTCTGTGACAACAGGCTAAAATTATAGCTGTGTTCCATCATATACATATAAATACACATTTTTTACTTCTTTAGTGCCAAAACCAGTGTTATGATCCAGGTTTCTTATTATTAAACCAGACCTAGCTTGCCTATTACACATTCTCTGTGTTGTGATGTCAGACCCAACTTGTGTTTGTTTAGGCAGATATGTAACTCCTCTACTAGTACTCGCATATGTAGTCATATTTTTAATCAAAGATTGAACTTCTTCTTCATTTTCCTGCATATGAAGCCTTCCAGCTTCTCTGTAAGCTGCCTCAATTCCCCTCACTTGTGTGATTTCTTGTTACTGACCATACACCGAGCTGAAATGATTAGTTACTGGATCGAGAGAAAACAAAAAATATTGCCTGATTTCAGCTTCTCACTAGCAAATATTATGTTTTTTGTTTTTGTTTTTTTTTTTATATTATTTATGAGTCAACTGAACAGGTGATTTTAAATTGTCACTGCCATCATCCCTAAATAATAGTACATTGACTGATAATGACTATAATCCTTGGAACTGAACACCAGACCAGAACCGGCGAAGAGCAACACATCAGGGGCTGTGAAATCATGCAGCCACAGAGAAAGTTAAAAATAACCACGGACAGATAGAGCAGTGAGTGTACCTTGCTCTTGAGGATGAGCTGGAAGGAGAGGGTGCGCTTGCAGGAGAGGTTGGGGTTGCGCTCGGAGTCATTGACGCGGGCCTTCAGCACCCACGTCTGGTTGAGAACAGTGAAGCGCGGTGTTTCATAGTACAGGCGAGTGATGAAGTCATCGGTGCGGTACGGCCTGAACTGAACCTCTGGATGGACACACGAGTGGAGGACAATTTAGAAAGACAGAGAAAAGCCGCAAAGAGGAGATAAAGAGCTGTTTAAGTAACATTTCTAGTGCAAGGGAGGTGTTATTTTAAGATTTCAAGTCCATCACTAAACCCTATTTGTCTATTTTTTGATGTATGTACCTGTAAACCCAATCTTCTCGTAGCAGAGCAGGCTAAAGATGCTGTTGTAGAGCTGCATGTCTCTGCGGTGGTTCTGGTCCATCTCCCCCAGAATTCCCATCAGCTCTGTACCAGTCTTCGTTGGATGAGAACACTCACTTTCATGCGCTGGCAGCTCATGAAACGGACCTTGCCAGGGGCAGCCGATCCTCTTGTACTTACACTGTGTCACCCTGGCAACACGACGGCAAGAGAGAGTTAAAGACAAAGGAAGCAAAGACGTGGCTTCATATGAATTAGATCCTTTACAGAGGCGCTCTGTGATGAATACTTTTAGTGAGTGGAAGGTGGTAATATCAAAGGTATTAATTAACCTAGGCTGTGAACTGTGGTAAATTAACAGTGTGCTAATGATAAGTGTTCGCTGAGAGCCAACCACGAGGAAAGAAAGACATATATTTCTATCAAGTACGTCATGGGTAGAGGTGCTCTTCAATGACTACTTACTACTTTCTTGCAGTAAAGTGAGGTACTATAAATATGAAAGGTACTAGTTAGCCTCTGTAATGAAGCAAAGCTAATTAAAGCCACGCTTACATAATTCATCGTTCAAACTGAAAAGTTTTGTCTTGTCAAATGGGGTTCACAACAAAAATACCTGTAATCACTAGTTATAATTACAGCATATTAACGACTGAGTTCATATTCAAATGAGCACCATTTGAAAAAATGATGATGGCATCCCTGAGGATAGCAGCTTCACCCCCTCCCCTCAGGAGACCCGCATAATTTTCTGTCTGACCCGACCACAAACACCTGGTGACTGCCGTGGCTGTTGTCATAGCAACACTCGAACCGGCACCGCTGTCCTAAGCAGGGTCACCTGTTGCTATAGCAACAACCTCATGGGATTTCACGCACGGCCTGAGCATCACAAGCGCGCAGTCGGTAATCACATTAGCAGTTTTTTTTCTCCTCAGAAGCAGCAGCTCACATGCTCCTCCATCTTCCCCACATTAACCCCGTGTGACACTGTGCTGGGAAACCGCGTACACAAGTACACAACAGTGCTGCTGACACGCTGTTTCTGCTGCCTTCGTTTAGTCTCTGAAAGCGGCTGGACTCACCCAGTCACAGTTTGTAGCTGCTTAATTTGATAGTTTTGGAACATTTGACTGGACCTCATTTCTTTCCTCCCGTTCAATAACACGTTGACTACAAGTGCGGCCGGTGTTCTTGTGATTGTATTTGTGTGTGTGTGTGTGTGTATTTGTGTGTGTGTGTGTGTGTGTGTGTGTGTGTGTGATGTATACCTGTCTTGGCACTCCTCTTTCTGGTGTCTCTCTAAGCTGGAGCGGGGGAACTGTTTTAGACAGAAGGTACACTCTGTCGGCAGCTCACTGACAGCCTTCTCCACTGCGAGGTTCCTGCAGCACAGGTTCTTGCTGATCTCACACCTACACAAACACAGAAAACCACAAACCATCCCTCAGTGTAGGGGTATATTGAATATTTGTGGTATGCACAGTATGTTCATATGAGTTTGAGACCAATGCACAACCGTGAGCTGCTGTATGGTTTATAGGAAAGTTGCGCTTTTGTCACTTGCTGTTGGTAACTGAAACACAATATAAGATTAAGCAAACTAATCAAGGTGTTTTTTCCTGTTTCCATACATTAGTGATGAATGTGTAAGTCATTTTGAGAGAAAATGATCTTGATTGTAATGTCTGTTAGATAAAACACTGAGATGAGAATAATTAAAACTGCAACTAATCATATATGAGGCTAACTTTTGATCATGAGAACAATATCGGCTAAAAGAACCAGGCAACAAACAAGCAAGTTATTAAATCTGACAAAAAATGTTTACCTACATCTAAATTACTTAGCTGCTAAAGTAATTGTCTCAACTTAAGTTTCAGTGGTATTTAAACTGTTAACCAAAACGTCATTTGTATGTAACAATATCCATACACAGTGATGTTCAGATCCACTTCATCGCTACAGTCATTAACTAAAGTGACTCAGTAGCTACAGATGGACGACAAATTAGAGGAAAAAAACTGAGCGCTTGACCCCTCAAGTGAGGGGATCCTGTGGCTCTGTTATGCTGTGGGAGACATTTTACTGGCATCCATTTGTGTCCTTAGAGGGATGGATCACTGCAAATCAATACAAAGTTGTTCTGCGTGATCACCTTTATCCTATGAAAAAAAAAAAAAAGCATTGTGATTGGAGTGGTCTCTTTTAAAGTGATACTGCCCCCAACCACATGGCACGAGAATTCACTGAATGATTTGATGAATATGAAAATAATGTGAATTATATACTATGGCCTTCACAGTTATTAGATCTCAACTAGGGCTAAACACATAATCAATTTTAAACGGAAATCACAGTTTGAAACAATGCATTAACCGACACGTAAAGGCCGCAGTTTAGGATGTATTTGGGTCAATGTATAATTGGGGGACTTTGGATGCATCTTGCATACATTTTTATTAAAAGTAAAAAAAACTAATGTTTTTATGTTCATTATGGTCATTTCTTTACAAATTACATAATTATTTATTATGGAAACAATCATTTATTAATAAAAAATGACTGGATATCACTAAAATGTCAACTAAATAACCAATTGAATTTAATAACAATCTCCTTCTAATCTAAACAATAATGAAATGAGCTTATTCAAAAATTGTTTTGATTGTATTCTTTTTATTAAGTTGAGATAATCATGACAGATGTTTCTTTTTTGCCAATATATCAAATTTTATATGGAAAATAACAAATTGCATCTGTCTCTGAGAAATCACTTTCAACTAAGTTCCCCATTACAAAAACACCTCTCAAGGAAGTGTGTTAATTCCAGATCACATGACCTGCTCCGCATGATGTTATTTCCTCCTGAAGAAAAGACTGGCAAGACTCCAAGGCTTGGTTAGAAAAATCGCAATCAGACATCTGTCACACATCATTCAGGACTAAACTCAACCCAGCTCAACACTTAAATATACTGTGCATCATTAAAATACTAAATGAGGGAATATCTTTTGGAGGAATAGTGTTCATTCCTCCAGTAGAGCTCCAGAGACTTGAAGAGTCAATATCAAGGTGCACTGAAGCTATTCTTGCAGCACGTACTAAGGCCTTTTGTGTATATGTTTCCTTTAATTTGTCCCATTTCTATATTTTGGACTGTAGGACGTGCTTAAATCTACAGTTGATTTGTTTACCTGCAGTTGGGACACGTGGCCTGCTCCTCCTTGAGACGGGAGTCAGCTAGGAGGTGGATAAAACAGCCGGCGCACATCAGGTGTCCATTGGTACACTGTGGTAGAAAAACGTCAGTCAAACAGAGCGTTTGAGGGAAGTGGAAAAATAGAATTACCAAGGATGTTGAACAGGAAGAGACAGGGAACATGGCAAACATACGCTACAATGGACACTTAAATATTCTCTTGTCAAATTGTATGACAAAAAAGTGAGCATAATAATGGATAATTTAAGGACTACTGACTGGGACGGCTTGAAAATAGATACTTTGGGTAAATGTTTTTGAAAAACACACAGTTTTAGCCTCTATTTATATCAAAACGTAATTTTGGGAGGTAACATCATTATATATGTTTGGCTAAGGATGGGCATATTTATTTAGCATCTATTCTGATTTTGGTTATCACAATGGATTGGCAACAACAGCCAATCACATTGTCAGTCTGTCAAATATGACAGCAAGATTGCAACTTATAAAGAACTTTCATAGAAGAGCTGGAATTTTGCATTTTCGACATGAGTAAAGTTGGTGTTATGTGCGTTGGGATATATCTATTTATGCGCAGAATATTTTGTATGGAAAGAATGTGGACTTGTGTTTACAGTGTTAATAAACGTTTACCATAAATGTTGAAAGTGTGCACTGCAAGGCTTTGTGAATGTGGACAACTGACAATGATTGGAAATGTGCTCACTTGACTTTGAGGAGAGCAGTTTGAGGTCATTAAGGACAATGTCTGGTGGGGTGAAGGGAAGGGCAAAAGCTATAATTAAACTTTAGGTTTTGGTTCTGTTTGGGGTCTGGGGGTGTGGTTATTGCTGAGGACTATCTCAGGATAAGTTTCAGTAAAATGTCTTAAACTCGAGCACACACAGCTGGCCACCCGGCCTGGTTGTGTCTGATCTCTCTGCCTCATGGCTCAGTCTGCAGTATAGGTACACTCAGTATAGGGCCTGTGTTGGACCCAGTATCACTGAAAGTAAATGGAGCTGGCCAACACACTCAACAGGTTGACAGTGGGGTTTGGGGGCTGGGACTCATGGTGAGCTCCTGTTATGAGGTTCAGCTGGTTTCTGATGTCTGACGGTAAGTTTAGGGTTATGGGGGGAGGTTTGTGATTGACACCACGTTTACCTGGTAAACAGACGCCTTGGGCAAGTCTAGGCACACGGTGCAGCACAGCACTGAGTACAGTCTCTCCTCCAGCTTCCCTGACTCTCCCTCGGGTATTTTCACCCTCTTCTTGGGTGGCTCGTCTGGGTCAGGCTCGGGCCCTTCTCGTCGTATCCCGACCTCCTCCTGCATGGCTGCGACCCCGGCGACAGCCTCCACCGCTGCCCCCACGGCCCCGACCCCAAGGCCGGCCGAGGAGGAGCCAGGGGCGGCCGCAACGCCCACGTCTCTCTCTTCCAGTGAAGACATGGCGATGGCTGTCTCAAAATGTGTGATAGGTACCTGTCGCGACCAGGCTGAGCCCAAAATATTAGCAGTTAGCTCAGGGCTAGCTTACAACCTGTCAAGCTAACGGTCAGCTGACAGCAAGCTAACGTGAGCTAAGCTAACGCCTCGGCAGCAGGCTGTCAGGAAGCAATGCAGCTAACTTATTATTAATGCCACCATACACGTACCAACTGGGATTTTAACAAGCCAATCGAAATGTAATAACGAGATCATGTGCAAAATCTATTTCTGACTATCTGTTAGATCAAATGTCGACTAGTTTTGTTGACTTACAGTGAGGCTAGCAGACTATGCGGCTAGCTGCGTTGACAAAAACACAGCAGTCCTCTCCCTTTGCCCAGCAGAACAAAAACAACTCTCAGCTGTTGTTGCACTCTCGACGCCGTTATTCGCAATGACAGCAGATTACAACGACGTGCACCAGCGGCTCAGCTCGGCTGCTCCCTGCGTCCCTGCTCCGGTACGGGCTGACTGTCCACGGGACCCACGGGACGTGTCGGTGATTAAAGCCGCGGATAGAGACAGTTCTGTTGGGACTTGTCTCTCTGGCTACACAGCCATCTTTGTTTTTTTCCTGTCCGTCTCCCCCGACTTCACCCTGCACAGACTCCGGGTCAGTTTCGCATTAACTCGGGTAGGTTCTCGATTGTGGCCAGTAACAGAAGTTGCGCATTTGAAAGTAAATAAATTTCCTGTCTGTGTGAAGGCCTCTGAGCGCCGTTAACACTTGAACAGAGCCGTGAATTGGCTGACAGCGGAATGTTTTGTTGTGGCAGATGACTTGGGGTATTTAAAGAGTTTTTAAAGGCGCATGCGTAGTGAGCACCTGCGGGTCAGAGTATGGCAGCACTTGAAAGGTGACCAAAACCTGATATGCGACAAATTTAGGGTACGCTACCAAAGCACCCATCCTCCATACTGTTTAGATGTTCATGAGCCAACATTTGCATATTATATCAGCACAACAACACACAGTGTGACAGCATAAACTAGACTTTAATACTAAAAACAGCCTGTTTCTGCTGCTCTGGTGTTGCTCTGCATGTTTATGGCCTTGTTACTGCAATTCAGTGGTTCAACCGGTTGTAAGACACCCAGTGTATATTTGTCAGGCAAAGAGGCACAAATATTACAACCAGAAAAACAGAGTGATGGGAGAAAGCCTTACCCAACCCTTAGGCACTCAAAATGCATTTATGTGTTTATTCATGCCATCAGTGCCCCACATATAAGGTTTAGCAGCCTGGGAGGGGTGTATGTGCACAGGATGGGGGGTTGTGTGTGTTTTTAGGCGGGTGGGGCAAGATGTCAGAGTGTCAACTGTCTGCAATCGGGAGGGACAGGATTAGCCACTCCCATTGGACAGACAGATATGCCTTATTTGGTCTGTGTGAATGGCAAGAGAGCAATATGCCACCCTCAGCTATGTACACACAGCTTAGCCAGTAGCTGTATGTGGTCACATAGTGTCCTCAGTGTGAGTCAAACCCACTATTAGTTACTGGATCTTACCACACTTTATATTACCAAACGTCGCAGCAGATTCTCTGTTTTGCTGTCATCACACAATGCGAGTAATTAACCCACCCCATTTCAAAATAAGTGTAATAAACACACTGTCAGAAAGGTGGCATTCAAGAATTTACTAAGACTAAACAACAGCTGTCTGTGTAGCTATTTTGTAATCATGTAGTAAACAAATAACGCAAGAGGGATGATCCTAAGATAGACTTCTAGGAATATAAAAGGAGGATGGGTCAGCGTCAACAGATAGACGATAAACTCAGCATGGTTTGCAGAATAAAATTGTCTCTACATGTATACATCACAACATTTTTTTTTTAAAATGACAAACTCACAGTTCCTTATTTCTTCCCATCCTCCTCTTACACAGTTCTAGATACATTCATACCTCGGTCATTACATAATATCTCATGATTAATTTATGATTGCAGAACAAATGGATTACACACAGTTATGAGATGTATCCAGCTCCATCAATCAGACCCCATTCATCCCAGGAGAGTGAATTATGTCATCTGCAGGTCAGCCGAGGATCCAGCGGTAATGTCCGGAACAAGCAGACTGATGACCCTCTTCTAATCACACGGTCAAATGGTAGATGAACAGTGCTATCAGGACTGTGTGGGTGGATGGGTGACGGTGGTGTGACCGCCCTGCTCCTTATGGTTTTCACATGGGTGGCTGGGTGGGGAGGTCAAGTCGTGCTGATGAAGAGTTGGAGAAGCTGCTGCTGGGTCGGAGGACGGGTTGTGTTGTGTTGAGGGACCCGCTGTGGTTTGTTGAGATGTGTTGGATGGAGGTGGGGAATCTGGAGGTGATGGATGCTGGCTGTTTTGTTTTGAATGTATCGACGGAGGCTCGGTTTGGGCTGCCGGGGGGTTAAGATGATCGAGTTCAGCAGAGTTTGTGTTTGGATATGGATCCTGTATTTCTTGTGAGGTGGACTCTGGTTTCTGCTGACCCGGTGTGGCCTCTTTGACCTGTGGAGACATGATGTGGACTGCATTCGTCTTGCTCTCATCTTGTCCTCTTCCTGTATTCATGTTGTCTTTTCTGCTGAGCTCTTTCGGCGTGATTCCTCGCTGGTTTCTCAGTGATTCTGCTGCATTTGGTGTCTGGACTGTGTTCGGTTCTGCTGTGTTCGTCTGAGTTTTGTCTGTGAGTGCCCTCTGCCTGCACATCGAAGCCATAGCTTTCACCCAGGGATGCAGGAGGGTCTGCTCTGCCGTCAGCCTCACTGTGGGGTCCGTCTGAAGCAGAGCTCTAACGAGGCATCTAGCTTCTACACACACACAGGAAAAACACAGATTGTATATTTATGTGCGACTATGTGTATGTATGAGATTTGTGTATTTCTATACGTCTCACCCTCTGAGATGGGGTCCCAGTACGGGGACAGGAAATGAAGTTGTGCTTGTTTTATTAGCTTGAACAGCTCCTCCTGGTCCCGATCCTGACTGCGAAATGGGGGGAAGCCACACAGCAGGATATAGAGAATCACACCCAGGGCCCATATATCCACCGCTACACCATAACCTGATGGGCAAAACCACAAACAAATCCTTTCAGAATCAGAAAACAATACTCATATTCAGAAACAGAAGTCACATTATGACCTCACCTGTCTCGCAGAGGATCTCGGGGGCTACATACGTGGGTGTGCCACATACGGTGAAGACTGGTTCAGTCACTACCATGGCCAGACCAAAGTCTCCCAGTTTCAGCCTACAGATGCCTGCAGCTGCTTGCTCTATCTGGGAAAGGGAACAAGAAAAACAAGACAGAGGCTGAGCTTGTATAATATATATGCAAACAGTTCCTAGGGCATCCACGTTTACCATGGATTTCCATGCATTCTGGATTTTGCAAACTGTTGCACTACTGACCCTACTTTATATCATAAATTGATAATTCCATCTTCACATTAGGTTGGATGATGTAAATTATGCTGACATGTCAATACCCCAGATTGGTGAAGGTCAGAGTGGAGAGAACATGAGTATTGGCAGAAAAAAGTTGAAGCTGAATTCCTAATCTTGTCACCTGAAGCTAGATAGTGACTTTTTTCCATTTACAATATGATTCTCTCACCACATAAATAACATTCCATACATACTTTACATTATACTATAGACCACAGCATACTAGTCAAGAGAGTTAGATTGAATCTTTGGATCAGCCCTGCAGTGGCTCGTCTACTATACTACTATAATAGCACTTTTTCATCTGTGCATCAGTTTTGCAGTGTTCAACAAGGTTCTGTTCCAGTTCCAATCTTATTTATTTTGTGCGTTAAGTTAAGCACATAATAATGAGTTTAACCCTCTGAATCCTGGGTTTGAAGGAATAGTTTCTTTTGGAAAAACCTGCAAATGACCCCATTTATCATAGTGTTAAACTTTAAAAACATAAATAATCATTGGATTTTCAAATTTTAAACTACTCATCTGTATCATCTGTAACATGCTGTTTTGTCAGAATAAACAACTAAATCCAAGCATAGAATTAGATTTTCATCAAGATCTATTCATCCGGTACGTTTAATTTTTTTCAAAAATCGACAAGAAAAAAAATCAAACATATTGCACTAATCAGATTTAGTGAAAAACAAAAAGCTCTGACTGACTCAGCTGTGGCAAACAGTCACATGAGAAAAATGCAGAACTTTCAGGTGAACTGCAGGCAGTGTTTGCACAGAGGATAGAGGAGACGAGTATAGCAATACATTAAAAATGCAAATATCTATCTTATATAGAATCGTCTGTTTTTTGAGTTTTGGTAACACTTGCGGGCAAAAAATATCATACGTGTTGATTCCAGGTTTTTTTCTTTTTTTATTATTTCTTCTTTTAATGATTTATAGCATTATATTTGTGTTATCTTGTATAGAAGACATTTTAAGCTCTTCCTCCTCTTTCTATAGAGGTGCAGGACTTTAATTTGTAGTGAAAAAATGTTTGTTATTAAGAGGGCCAAGCGCATACATCTATACATCTATGTAAACCGTCAAAATGTGATAAAAATGTCTGCCTATGACAGTTTATAAATGTTCTACTTTCTAAATGCAATAAAAACTGGGTGACTGATAATTTCTTAAAACCTATAGCTGATAAAATTTGCTTTATCATTTAATATTGTGGTCATGTTAAACAGTCAAGCCCTTAAGTATTCAAACAGTAACACAACTTTTGTTATTTCGTTACTGTACACCATAACTGTAGTCTTGAAGTCCTCCTCTGTCCAAAGTTTCTACTGTCCCTCATATAGGTCTACTGTGTTTTCCACCCTAGTAATGCCCACCTGCTCTTGTACTGACAAATCTTTGGACTGCATATTGAAAAGTTTCCATGAACAGCTGCCAAATGCATATTCAACCCTTGGAATCAACTCCAAGCCATTTATCTCCTTCATTAGTGGCAAAATAATGAGGAAACAGACTGGCCAGAAAACTGTTTATCAGTCAGTTGTCCAGTTGCTTCTGAGACTGTGAAAATGAAGGAAATGTGGAAATGGCTGTAATTCCTAAACATTTAGTGCAATATTTTAGTTAAACCCATTGAAATAAAGCTGAAAATCTTCACTTCAATCATGCAAATTGCGCCACTGTCAAAAAAAAAGTAAGATAAGATTCACTGATATTAAAGTGACTATTTTTAGGTTTTTAGATATTGCTCTTCACCTCCAGGCTTGTGGTAAATTATCTGCAAATCCAACTACTGAGATTTATTGGCTGAAAGGGAGATAGTTTCACATAAAACTCCACTCTCTCCCTCCAGCCCTGATACCCACCAGCAGATTCTCTGGTTTCAGGTCTCTGTGGACGATGCTCTTGCAGTGGATGTAATTCAGCGCCTCGCTCACGTCCGACACCATCAGTCCTGCCTCCGCCTCTGAGAACTTGCCCCTGTCGCTGATGGCCTCGAACAGATCCCCTCCGCTCACCAGCTCCATCACCAGGTAGGAGTGGGTGTGGGTGTGGTGGTGGGCAAACAGCCGCACCACACGAGGGTGACACAGGCTACCCAGAAGGCTCAGCTCGTTCTGCATCATGTGCTCCCGGCCGATCAGCTTGGAGCGCTCGACAACCTTCAGGGCGAGGGTTTGGCCGTTGTCACGACGGCGGCACTCTCGCACCACAGCAAAGTTGCCGTCTCCCATCACACGTCCAATCTCATAGCAACGCTCGATGTCCTGCAGGGTGACACTGCTGCCGTCTGAGGGAAGGTCAAAGGTCGCCTTGTTCTGTGTGTCTTTCTGCACATCTGGAGCTGCGTTTAAACCTTGTATAAGACTCTTCTCCTCGTCTCTGCTGATTGGCCGAGCAGCTGAAGGGTTGAAATGATCCAGATTTCCCCCTTCCTGCTCTGTTTGAGAATTTCCTTTCTGCTTGCTCGACACAGGAGGCAGCGGGACCCTCCCAGACAGCAAACTGATCACTTCCGGACCCTGATGTTTAGCTCTTCTGGCTAAGCACTTGTCACACAGAGTAGGAGACAAGATGTCTGCTTCTCTGACACCCTCGTCGTGTTTAAATGGGCCGATAACAGAAGCCTGTCTCTCTCTGACTCTGCCTCTAACTCGCAGTCTCTGCAGGTGGTTGGGAAGAAGAGCAGGTTTTCTGCACAAATTCTTTTTATGAGGTTTCTGAGAGTCTAAATGATAGTTGTCTGTGTCGTGTGTGTCCGTATGCGGAGATGTGTGAGTGTTAGTGTGGTTCTTGACGTGTGCGTTTGTCTCTTGGTGTGTCTCCTGGTTGGTCCTGCTGCTGTCTGTTCCTTCGCTGTATCCACTGTCGGCCTTGGCAGCTTTATCTGGGGCCAGCCAGAGCCTCTTCTCCCAGGCCCGCAGTGCATCAGCTCGGTAGTGTGAATGTTCAGGAAACAGCTCCTCCAGAGCGTCCTGCACACAGCTCAGCTCAGGACGAGACTTACCGAGAGCCAGGAAGGCCACCTCGCCTCGGAAGAAATCACACACACCTTTAACCTACGATAGAGCGAGAAGAAATGCAGATTTAGATACAGTCTTAAACTACCAGGCAGCAGACTTGGACCACAAATCAACTTTATAAATTCATAAAAGGATTGATTGTTGCATCCTGATTCAAATCTTTTAACATTTAGATTTGTTCCCACGGCCTTTTAGTTAGGAAGTGAGGATTGTGAACTTGTCAACAGCTCACATCAAAACTTGAAAGAAAACCTGAGGCATAGAGATTTTCAAAAAATGTGGAAAACAGGTCAGTTTTTCATGGAATTTAATGTGGCTGTTTTCTGTCTGATCTGCATTGAGAAAGCTGGTGAACAGGCAGTTTAACAGGCAGCACAGAGGACAGTGGAAAAAGTGAGTTTCTTAGCTTTGCATTGTGAAATAATCAAATTTATTCTTTGAAAACACAGGAGATCTTGTCTTCTCCACCAAGTGTTCATGCAGACTTTGAGTAAGTGCGAGAACCCTTATTTAAGAGCATCCAGTCAGTAGTTAGCAGCATGATGACATGACCATTGGGACCCTGACAGTCAGCACATCCCTTTATTTCACTGTTTTCATGTTAAAGTCTGTCTCCGGTCGTTGATCAAACCCCTAAAACTCATGTCTGTGTATCAAAGTTACATTTTATTACGTTTTTCATGAATGTAATCTCTAGATCAGCCCTATTCAATTAGCGGCCCGCGGGCCACATGCGGCCCGAAAGCAACCCTCGAGTGGCCCTAAAGCAACTGCCGAGTGATTGGGACTTGGGTCCGAGAAAAACAGAAAAACATCTTTCAGTAACACTGACAAGTTCTTACAAAAATTCCAACATTATTGCAAACATTGAATGCAACACTTACCGTAACCTAGCAACTAACCCACAATGCATTGCGTTGAGGAGACGCGTTTGAAAAGTTAACATTAGCAGTTCTATACAGGCGAAAATAGCAGCATGTCTTTTTCTATCCTGAAACGACAAATCGGCGAGGAAAACCGTCGGTTTAATCCTGCGTGGACTGATAAGTATTTATTTATTTACCACCAAGTCCGAACGCCAAACCAATGCGTTTACTCTGCAACGAGTGCTTTGCAGCGCTGAAAGATTATAATGTCCGAAGACACCACGTTGAAAAAACATGCCGCGTTTCGGACAAACTTTCCCGAGGGATGTCATGAGAGAGCGGCTATAATTCAGAGTTTGACTGCATCTTACAACCGGAGCTGTACTACAATGAAGCGGACCTGCACAGCTCAGGAAAGGGCCACGAAAAAGAGGCTGTTCACAGACTCAGAAACTGTGAAGGACTGCATGTTGGCTGTCGTGGATGAAGTTTTAACGGACGGTAAAGTTAAGACGAGTGTGGCATCTGCTATCAAACAGGTCTGACACGTCAAACATTCTCGCCACAGATGTCTTCGAGACATGGTAAGTGCAACAAAGCAGCGTGCTGTAGCAGACACTAAATGTAGTTTTATGTATTTATGTGACTATTTTCTGTTCACTTATTATAAGTTTAATATTTAAGAAAGACATTTTGTTTTGACAGTTATTTCACTTAGTTGCACTTTATTATGCACTTTGATGTCAGCTTTACTTCGTTTCAAAGGGATAGTAACTATCACTGTGCCTACTGTTTATTTTTTTGATTATATGCACTGAAGATGCGACTGTCTCAGATGAGACCAAATATGGACAGGGACAAACTCTGTTTTTTGTTATTTCAAAAGAAGAAAAATGTCTCAAGTTCTGAAAAGTTACTGTTAAGCAAGTTACTTTTAATGCACTTTGAGATGTGACCAAAACAAAAGATGGTGTTTCTAATC
The DNA here is from genome assembly GCF_022539595.1 of Amphiprion ocellaris. Taxonomy (NCBI): domain Eukaryota; kingdom Metazoa; phylum Chordata; class Actinopteri; family Pomacentridae; genus Amphiprion; species Amphiprion ocellaris. The sequence goes on from NC_072780.1 coordinate 10,059,450, forward strand.
TGCACTTAGTTTTTATGTTCATATGCACCTTAACCTGTGCTTATATTTACCTATCAAAATGTGTTGAAGTTGTGTGTTTGAAATGTAAAATTTAAAGAAGCAGTATTTCAGCACAGGTTTAGACTAAGTACTGCTCTTCTATTGTGTTTATGTCCTGTTGGATGTGGCAATACGTTTATAAACATCCAGTGTGTTTGTTATCTGATCTGTTTGTGTTTATTTTAAATGGTTAACTTTGCTCACTGTCTGCTAAAAACATCCGGCCCAGCTCATGTTCTTAGTCTGAAAATCCGGCCCGAGTCAGTTTTTAATTGAATAGCCCTGCTCTAGATGCTTAAAAACGTCTTAGATCTGCAATTGCTTCTTCAACAATGTGCAGATATATGAAGTCCCTCCACTCACCTTTCAATTCACTGCAGCTGAAGCACACCAACACATCAAACACTGGAAAACTGCTCTGTGTTACACAATGGCAACTTGTAACATTAACGTAATCCATTGCTTGACCTGCACGTAGATTCTGAGGAAGATCAATGATACGAAACGCTGCATCCTGACAGAATCCATTCCTTTGGTTTGTTATTTGTGAATGCCGGGGAGTCTGAGTCTATTCTGTTGGGACTGTTATCAGCACACTGCAGTTTCATGGTGGAAATGCTTAGCAATGGTGTTGATTGCTGATTTTGCCCATGATATGTTCCCCAGTGTGAACAATCTAAAAAAAAACCTGATTAATTAAACTGCCTAGAGAGTGTTTGATAAGGTACAGAGACCAGTGTTGAGACATTTAAGGAGTCTGAGGGACGGATGAATGATTAACAATATTAATCTTGCCACAATGTTAGCTGTATGTACACTACCATTCAAAAGTTTGGGGTCACTTAGAAATGTCCTAATTTTTGAAAGAAAATCAGTATTTATCATGAAGATAGCGTTAAATTAATCAGAAATACAGTCTAGACATTGTTAATGTGGTAAATGACTATTCTAGCTGGAAACAGCTGATTTTTAATGGAATATCTCCATAGAGGTACAGAGGAACATTTCCAGCAACCATCACTCCTGTGTTCTAATGCTACATTGTGTTAACTAATGGTGTTGAAAGGCTAACTGATGATTAGAAAACCCTTGTGCAATTATGGTAGCACATGAATAAAAGCGTGAGTTTTCATGGAAAACATGAAATTGCCTGGGTGACCCCAAACCTTTGAACAGTAGTGTATGTTGTTGTGACCATTAGCACAACACATTCTGTGTCAAACAGCAGCAAGGATGATCGAACCATCATGTGGAAGATCATCAGTGGTGACGAGAGGTGGGTTTGGGGCTACCACTTGGAGAAGAAACAACAGGTTTCACAGTGGAGGAATGCGCAGTTTGCAAAACTGGACCATCAGTTCAGGAGTACACCAGGAGATTGCTTGTTGTTATCTTCAACTTTCATGTGTTTGTGCACTTGAAATTAGTTTCCCAGGGTCAAAAAGCCGAGTTCTACTGTAACGTCCTGAAGTGTCTGAGGAAGAACATTCGGTGCAAAGACCTGAACTGTGGTGCAATGGAATCCGAGTGCCACCATGCACAGTGAATCCAGTCACAGTTCAACAATTACACAAGGCTATTTTGGCCACAACAACTCAATCATGCCTCCCCACCTGACATGGCAGCCAAATTTAACCCTTTGATGCACAACGTGGGTCAAAAGTGACCCATATTCAGTGGAAAATGGGTATCACTTGACCCATGTTGTGCATCAAAGAGTTAAATCAGGTCAGCTTTTAGTTTATGATTTTTGTTTTTTAAGGGGCATTCTTTTGGATATCCCTTTATTAATGGATCATTAACTAGATGTGATTCTTATCTTTCATCTGGGAAATACAATGTTATGCCCAGGTTTTTAGCATTGTTTCATGCACATATAGCCATCATGGGCATCTTTGACAGCAAATCAGCTGTCAATTTTAAAGATATTTAAAAACAAGTTGATTATCGATATATTTTGTACACTTTTTAAAACTCGGTTCACTCTCTTGCTTTGTACTCCTGTCGTCCAATATGATTCTTGGTGTTCTTGGCGACCTGACCCATTTATGTATATAAAGCTGGCCAAATAATTATTCTGCTTCAGTTCATATAGGCATATTTGGGATCAAGGTTTGTTGACCAATAGAGCAAAGCAGCTACTGTCCTGGGGCACTTAAACATCTACACCCAGTGTTTGTAAGGTTGGTCGTCCGTATACACAACTACATCCTCCTTTATTACCAAATCTGTCTTAAAGATGGACCCTGTGTCAACATCTAGTTTCACAACAGTCATTATTTGTGCTTACATGCTTCATGGTAAAAGCACAATCTGGGGCCCAGTACTTTTCCAGTGTGGAAAAACTGTGCAGATTGTAAAGAGAGGGAACGTGGGGGTTTACAGTGGCAGAGCACCAAATATTTGCTCTGGGAATTTGCAGCAGGTTAAACATTTGATTCATTCTGTGAAGGAAGACTGTATAGGGTTGTAGGTACAGCTGAGGGCACATCAGGTCATGCAGTTGGGGTTTTATGAGGATATTTCTATTCTTAGAATTTATATAAATCTTATATTTTGACTCACTTTTGAGGACTAATCAAGTAAACTACCACACAGCAAACCTGGGGCCAAGCAGTCACTCAGCATAATGTATTGATACAAGTGTAGGAGGTTCATAGGGTCCATCTGCACATTTTTGTCTTCTCCCTTTGGAGTTAACCCAGTCCTGGCCGGGCCTCACCTCTCGTGCATGTGTCGTGTAGAGGCGTGTAACTCTGGCTCTGTGCCATCGAGGAAACCCCAACGCCTCCGAGATATCCAATAGCAGCTGCTCGAAGGACACCACGCCCCTGCGGTTCAACAGCACTGTCACCTTGAGGGCACAGAGAGACAAAAATCACAGTTCAGTTATGGATTTCATGACTTAATTGAAGGCTTTGGACAGGAATGGCTTTATTAATGATTAAAAAATCAGTTACCAATACTTTAGAGTGGAATTCACATATATTAATAGGAGTCACTTTTAGATTGCACTTGCGTTGTGTTTTCTAGCCTCCAATTCATTAGAAAAGACGCTCTAATTGAGTGTAAAAAGAGTTCTCAACCAGAATCCATTTATTAATAACAATTTATAACTGCAGGCTTGTTGACTTTTTACAAAGAGAAGACCTCTGAGGATTTATCAATGTGTTATAACTGCAAACAGAAAGAACTAAAACCAGAGAAAGGGATTTCTTGCAACTTCTCAACCCAAACATTGCTCTTATTAATGTCTTATGATGCTGATGGTGTTAGTAAAGTGACTGCTTAGAAAGCTTCTAGTAACAGCCTATGGACCCTTCACTAAATGTGCCTTATTTTAGATTCTCAGTTTTCCAGGTCATGGTAATCCAATGAGGTTCACTAAGAATCCAGTTTGAACCTTGAACATTGAATTTAAACATTGAATTCACCTTCCGTAGTGTACTTTGACCACATGGACGGACGATGGTGACCAGATGGGGCCGCTCGGCGCTCTCCTCTGCATGGCGGGTGTGGAAGAGAGGAAGGTGAGGAGGGGGAGGAGGAGGAGGGAAGTGGGACCTGTGGACGTGTCCTGCAGGGTGGGTGTGGACGGGCCACGGCTGGGTTGCCCCACCAGGACGCCTCAATAAGGGAACTGGAGGAACTGGAGCAGAGAGACGAGGAGGAACAAAGACAGAAAGCAAGAGTTGGACCACTGAAAGTGTGCTTAATAACCCCGAGGTCATTGTCCCGGTGGTGGGCTTCTTCTAGACCTGTACACAAAGGAAAACTCATAAGTAACACAACACCGGCTCCTCATC